>NW_024354502.1:27496882-27605582 GCF_902729225.1 Pteropus medius | reverse complement strand
TCATTTCCTTCTTGGTTTATGAGCTCGGACAAGTTACTACAGGGAACAAAGAGAAAAACACAGGGAACAGGGCTTGCACTGTCTCGGGCAGTCACTAAAGTGGCTTGACTTAGAACTTGAAGCTCCTCCTGGCTGGGGGTCTCACTGACCCTTGACCTAATGAGGAAGCATGGAGACTTGGCTGCATTAATGGGGATGGGATCCTAGCCTACAGTACTCATTGCCCCCACTTATTTGACCCCGGCCCAGCCAGCAGCAAGTGAGCTGACATTGTGAGAGAGCTTTGGGTGTATCTTCTTCCATGAATAGGAGAAGTTCAGCAGCCAATAAAGTAGGACTTAACAAAACAAAGCAAAACAACATAACAAAACCAAAGCAAATCCATCTGACAGAACTTCTCTGATAAAGAATATTTTCTCAAATTTCAAACGGAATAAACCTTTATTAAAGCCTCTTCTAGACCTAACAAGCTTGGGATGGAAATCCCACTGGACATGAGTCCTTGGCCTTAGACACGAAGGTCTATGATCTGTACTTTGTCGTGTTGCAGGCGGGAGAGAGGGGGGTCTATGGAGGCCTGGCCTCCAAGTCCAAGGGTGTCCTGATCTGAAGGCCTCACAGCCTGAAGCCTGAGAGGGGAAGCGAGGCTGTCCAGAAGGTGGAGGAGGCTGATGTTAACAGGCCACTCCAGAGACAGCAGAAGCCGACTCCATATTTTCTGGCCTTTTCTGAAAGGGAGAAGGAAGGAGGAAGTGGGAGGAGAAGGAGGAGGAGTAGGAAGAGGCCCAAGAGCTGGGAAGAGTAAAGCAAAAAGAAGGGCTTAAAATGTGGGAGGAAGTGAGGAGGAGGCGAATGTGAGGGGGAGGAGAGCTGCACCAGCAAAAGAAATGAAGAAAAAGTAGTCATTTGCATGTAGAAGGCCTGAACTCCCCACCCTTCTTGCTCTTGGTCACCTCCCGGACCAGTCTCAGCATCTCCCATTCCTCTCCATCCCTCACCCTTCTGGAAGACTCCGGCCTTCTGAGCAGGGCCTGCCTTCCTTGGCAGCAGACAAAAGGCCATTTCTGAGTTACACAGAAAATGTGTTACTTTGCCAGAGGGCCTGGTAAAGGCCACACAGCCCAATCCTGGGCCGAAGAGAGAGCGTCAGCAGAGGGGGGGCTGTCAGTCACTGGGAACCTTCTGTGAAAGGGGTCCCTTGTCAACTTCCCCTGCCTTTGAAGTGACTGGGATGGAGGTGCTCAATTAAAAGCCCATCAGTCTGTAAGTAAATCAACGCCTATCAGGCTTGTCACATCAAACAAACGATTATTACCCCAGCCCCAGCCCGCCCACCCCATTAATCTGGCTATTCCTTTTTGACGGCTCAGGGTCAGGGCACCGTAAATCCTGTCCTGGATTGTAGCCACCTGGATTGGGATGAAAGCGCTGGCCCAACAAGCAAGGGCCGCGCTCAGGCATTTCCCAGAGTCCTCTGGAGGATGCAGGAGGAGACACCCAGGGCTAGAGACAGATAGCGACTCATAGAGACAGGGTGATATGAAGAGGTCTGTGACTGGACAGAGACATGAGAACACAGAGTAGGAAAGAGAGAGAGAGAGAGGGTGAGAGAGAGAGAGAGAGAGAGAGAGAGAGGGAGGTGAGAGAGAGAGAGAAGGAAACTGAAGGAGACAGAAAAGAGGTGGAAAGAGAACCTGAGAAAATAGACCATAACAGAAATAACTGGAAAAAGAGCCCAAACATGATTGAGACAGGTGTCATAAAAGCTCTTCCAGAATGTTAAGAATGAATAGATGCTTCTAGAAGAAAATCAGGCATCCGGATGAAATTTCTCAGACATTGGGTTCTGAGACTCAGAGTGAGAGAGTGATCAAGTTGAGGCTGCTGTTTCCTCAGCTCTTCTTCCATCCCCAAGGCAGCCCCCAGACTTAGCCAAGGGAATGATGGTGGGGAGGACAGAGAAGCTCAGGACTTTGCTAAGTGATACTCTATATCGGACATTAAAATGCACAATGGCCAGAACTATTTATTCTGCAATAAAAAGCTATAAACAGACAAACTGGACTGGAGTATCAGGTTCTGACCTCTGCTGAGTAAAGCCCTGAGAAGTATTTTGTTCCAGACCATTTCTACTAGCTCTGTGGGTTGCTTTGGTAGGTTCTTTCTGCTCTTGAGATCAAGCTCTGGCTTTCCCCCACTGTAGACCAGAAAGAAAGGTGGAGCAGAGGCAACAAGACAGCTGTATTCTGAGCTTGAAGGAGGAGCTGGGTAGGGAGTGAAGGGCACGGGGAAGAGTGAGGAAAGAGGTGAGATCTAGCTTAGAAAAACAAGGCATGCTTTTTAAGGGAAGGGAAGAATAGTCTTTCCCCAAATGTCTGTTCCAGAGGTGCCCCGGTGCCCCAAGGCATAGCTCACTCTGACTTGTGATGTTTCATATTTAAAAAGGGCCACCACAAGCCTTCATCATCATTAGAAGACCAATTCCCAAAAGAAAACGAGAGATGGGAGTAGAAGAGGCGAGACTGAGGAGGGGTACTTCTTCCCCTCACCCTAACATGGAATTCCACTCCCAGACTGGAAGTCTGTGGTGATTGATTTCTCACTAGACAATAAAAGAAAATTCTAAGAAATGAAACTGGACCTCTATCTTACAAAATACACAGAAATCGGCTCAAAATGGATTAAAGACTTGAATGTATGAATCGAAACAGTAAAACTCCTAGAAGAAAACATAAGCTGTAAGCTCCTTGGCATCGGTCTTGGTGATGATTGTTTTGAATTTGACATCAAAAGCAAAAATAAACAAGTGGGACTATATCAAATTAAAAAGCTTCTGGACAGCAAAAGAAACCACCAACAAAATGAAAAAGCACCCTCTGGAATAGGAGAAAGTATTTGCAAATCATATGTTTGCAAATCATATGTCCAAAAAAAATGTAGAATTCCTATAACTCAATAGCAAAAAATCAAGCAATTTGATTAAACAGTGGACAGAGGAACTGAATAGACATTTTCACAAAGAAGACATATGAATGGCCAACAGGTACATGAAAAGATGCTCAACATCACTAATTATTAGGGAAATGCAAATCAAAATCACAATGAAATATCATCTCATGCCTGCTACAGTGCCTGTCATCAGAAACATGTGTTCCTGAGGATGCGGAGAAAAGGTAATGCTCATACACTGTTGGGAATGTAAATCTGTACAACCGCTATGGAAAACAGTATAGAGGTTACTCAACAATTAAAAATAGAGCTACCATATGATCCAACAATTTCACTTCTGGGAATATACCCAAAGGAAATGAAAACAGGATCTTGAAGAGATATCTGTACTCTCATGTTCATTGCAGCATTACTTACAACAGCCAAAATAAGGAAACAACCTAAGTGTCCATCAACAAATGAATGGTTAAGAAGATGCGATCTATCATTTATCTATCTATCTATCTATCTATCTATCTATCTATCTATCTATCTATCAATAAATAAATAAATAAATAAATAAATATTATTCAGCCATGAGAAAGAAGGTAATCTTGTCTTTTGTGACAACATGGATGGACATCGAGAATATTATGCTAAGTGAAATGAGCCAGATAGAGAAAGACAGACTTTGTATGTTATCACTTATATCTGGAACCTAAAAAACAGCTGAACTCACAGAATAGTGGTTCCCAGGAGTTGGGGGGAAGGGGGAAATTGGAAGATGTTGTTCAGAGTATAAACTTCTAGTTAGAAGGTAAGTTCTAGGGAGCTAATGTGCCGCAGAGTGATCATAGTTAACAACAATGCATTATACATTTGCAAGTTGCTGAGAGTAGATCTTAAATGTTTTCACCACAAAAAAGAAATGATATTTATGTGATGAGATAGAAGTGTTAACTAACACTATGACGATAATCATTTTGCAGTATATAAGTGTGTCAAAGCAACACGTATACCTTATATTGGACAAGGTTATGTGTCAATTATCTCTTAGTAAAATTGAAAAAAAAAGAAAGAAAATTCTTAAAGATACTTGAGTCATTTATACTTGTCTCCATCCTCTCCTAGACTGCGCGATCAGAACTGCCCACTGCAAATACTGAAGACAGGCTACCACCCTCCCTGTCATGTGCTTGGGCTGGTGTGCAGGGATTTTTCTCTAGCCAGCCGCTCTTCACTCCATTGTAAACTCATTCATTTCATCATCAGGACCCAGCAGTGCAGCAGCATATTCCTTATTCCTCTGATAGATATGATAGACACGTTGAGCCATCCCATACAGCGAGGCCTTTCACAGAGATGAATGCTACGTAGACACTTTACGATGTAGGAGAATTATCTATCCTTTATATTTTCATTCATTCAATGAAAATTGGTATTTATTATTTATCAACGTACAGGTATTTAGTATTTAAAACATACAGGCCCTTTTCTAAGTCCTGAGGACACAGCAGTGAATATGATGGGCAAGGTCAAGGGATATGTGGAAGCTTTTACAAAGGCCTGGGGCGCTTGACTTCATCTTTATTTGTATGTTGTGTATGTACTCATTACATGAATATTTGCTAAGCACCTACTATATCCAAGTAATGGGAGCCACAAGGATGCCAGGAAGAGTCAGAAACAAATTCTAGCCTCCTAAAGGAGAGAAAAGACACAGATCATGAATAAATCGAAATCTTTGTTTAAAGTGGTAGGTGCTATAAGCTAGGAAAGGATGGGAGAGAGTTCAGAGAGAAAATACAGTTTATCCAGGTCATTTCCTTCTTAGAGAAGGTCTGGAATTAAGAAACATGTGACTGTTCAATCATGGCTACTTTTTAATCTACTCTGTAATTTAGTACAATGTGGGCTAACTTTTCTTCTTGTTGTTATTGGTGGTAGTGACAATGTGATTCACTGTTATTGTAATTATGGACACTTCACAATGCTCCTCTCTATGAGGCAGGTATTATAAAACTGTGGAACTCCATTTCAGGCCTTGTCAGGAGTCAGGTATGGTTGAGAACTCCCAGAAATCAGAAATGTGCCTCTTACACGAGGCAGAGTGGTGCAGAGGTTAAGTGAGTAGGCTCTGAAACCAGACTGCAATTCAAAACCAGCCTCAAATGTTGGCTCTCCCGCTTGCCTGCTGTGAGGCCACGGGCAAATCATTTGAACTCCCTGTGTGTGTTTCCCCATCTGTTAAATTGGGGTGATAACGGCACCAGCCTCATAGGGTTATGTGACAATTAAATGCATGTAAAGTATTCACAACAGTGCTCAGCAGACAATATATCCTCAATAATGCCTGTCATTATTATTACTCTATCTCATACAAAGTGGTCTCTTGAAGGTACAATTAGCGCAATGCTAGGAGGACACATCAAATTAACGCAATTGCCTTCCTATATTTAAATATCACTGAATGTCATTTATATTAATTTCACTTTAAAAATTCTTCCAAAGTTCGGCACATGGGTTTTACATATTTGAATAATCTGTTTTTACTAAAGTAATGTTTATTAACATTTAATGTAATACTTGATACTTGCAAAAGAGTATATGCATCCATCATGTATGCAAATTTAAGGCATCTGTGTACTTCTTTCCCTACCTCCGGTCTCTTCACCACAAATAACCACCTTCCTAAATTTTGTTTTTTATCCCTTTGCTTTTAAAACCATTTTTGTGAATTAAAATATAACATGTATACTAGCAAAATGTACAAATCTTAAGTGTACAGGTTGATTAATTTTTACAAAGTACACACTTATGTATCCATACCTAAATCAAGTTATGGCGCATTATTCATACTTGAGAAGCCTCCCTCGCACCCCTTCCCAGTCAATTCTTCCCCCAACTGACACTGCAGGGTAAGCGCTGTTCTGACTTATACCACCATAATTATTAAGTATGTATCCTTATATCTGCTTTCTTTCAGTCAGCATTATTCTTGTTAGATTCATCCATGTTGTTAAATGCATCAGCAGTTCTTTATTTTTTCATGATTGAGTAGTATTCCATTGTATGAATAAATAACACAATTTATTTGTTTTATTGTTAATAGATATGTATGTTGTATACATTTTTTGGCTATTATGAGCTACCATGAACTTTCCATGTCTTCTGGTGCACATGTACTCATATCTGTTGAGTATAACAGGAGAGTAATTGTGTGCCACAGGGTCTGCAACACGTTATATAGATACTTTTGAACAATTTTCCAAAGTTGTTGTGCCGATGTGCATATCCACCAGCAGCGTGTGAAACTTCTAGCTTGCTCTATATCCTTGCCAACACTTGGTATTGTTAGTTAAAATTTAAATTTTTTTTTTTTTTTTTTAGCTATTCTGGCTATTTCTCTTTGTCTCTATTTTAGTTGCATCCAATGATTTTTGATATGTTATTTTCACTGCCATTCTGTTTAAAATAATTCCATATATATTGCAACTATCTTCTATGACTTGCTTTTTCTCTTTATTAATGGGCTTATTTTTTGTTCTTTTTGGCTAGAAGCTTGATATTTTAATGTAATTTTCTTTTTACTTTGACTCATGGGTTATTTAGAAAAGTATATTTCTTAATTTCTAAACATCTGGGGATTTCCTAGTAATCTTTCTGTTTTGGATTTGTTGCTCAGTTTCATTGACATCAGAGAATATACTCTGAATGATGTCAGTTTTAAAAAATATACTCAGAGAGGTATGTTAAAGATCTCCAACTGTACTTGTAGGTCTATATTTTTCTCTCTTAGTTCTGTCAGTTTTTGCTTTATATATTTTGAAGCTATATTATTATGTGTATACAAATTTAGAATTATTATATTTTTCTGTTGAGCCAACCCCTTTATTATTAGAAAATATCATTCATTTAGTAAAACTACTTGCTTTAAAGTTTACTTTGTCTGATACTTTTCTAAACATACTACCTTTCTTTTTGTTAATGTTTGCTTGGTGTATCTTTTTTCATCCACCATTTTAGGTTCAATCTTTTCTCTTTTTCTGTTGTGTAACAAACCATTTCAAAACTTGGTGGCAGAAAGCAACAACCATTATATAATATGCATTTGTTTTGTGAGTCAAGAATTTAGACAGAGCATCACAGGGACGGCTTATCTCTGCTTTCTGATGTCTGGAGTCTTGGCCAAAAAGACTCGTATGGTTGGAGGCTAAAATCGTCTGGAGACTTTTTTACTCACATGTCTGATACCTGGACCAAGATGGTGAGAGACTGGGCTCAGTTAGGACTGTTGGCTTGAGTGCCTGCTCATGGCTTTTCCATGTAGCTTGGACTTTCTTATAGCATGGCATCTTCAAGGTGGTCAGACTTCGTATACCATGACTCAGAACTCTAAGGATGTTCACTGAACAAGGCGTAAGTCGCATAGTCTTTTGTGACCTAGCCTTGAAAGTCACACAGTGTTACTGTGGTCATATTCTATTGGTTGAAGGAGTCGCAAGCCTTTCCAGATTGGAGAGGGTAGATAAACCCCCTCCTCTTAATCAGAAGAATGTCCAAGGATTTGAGGGTATGTTTTATTTTAATTAATTAATTAATCAAAAATTTTTAAAATTTATTTATTTATTTAATTGAAGAAAATTTTCCCCCTCATCTACCTTCCCCTGTCTCCCTCCCCACTACCTTGAGGTATGTTTTAAAACTGCCACACAACTTTTCTTTCTGTATCCTTATGTTTAAGATGTGTTACCTGTAAGTAGGATATAGTTGGATTTTTTAAATTTTCATCCAGTCTTTCAATTTTGTCTTTCAGTTAGAGACTTTGCTGCCTTTCTATTTAAAGTAATCACTGACGTTATGGTTCAAAGCTATCATCTTAGTATTTACTTTTTATTTATTCCATGTGTTTTTTGGTTACTTTTGTTCTCCTTTCTTTCTTTGGATTAAGGATGCATTTAAAAATTATTCCATATCCCTACTCTATTAGCTTGTTTTTTGTTCATTCTTTTATAATTCATTAGTGATTTCTCTAGAGATTAATAAAACATATATCATTGCTTTATTATAAGTGACCTTAAATGAGTACTTAGATCACATCCTGGACAATGCAAGAAACTTATGACACTTTAACTCCACTTACCCTCCTGCTTTTTGTGCTATTGTTAACATATATTTAATTCTCTCTATATTTTGAATACCACAAAACATTAATATTATTGTTTTATACAGTAAAATACTAATTTAGATTTATCTATAAATTTTACCTATTTGATGCTGTTTATTTCTTTTTCATTACTGTGTTTACATCTGGAATTATCTTTAGTCTGAAAAAAATATTTTCAGCATTTCTTTTAATGCAGATATGTTAGTGATAAATTCTCTCAGTTTCTGTTTGCCTTAAAATATTTTTATTATGTATTCACTCTTGAAGGATATTTTCACTGAGTATAGAATTTTAGGTTGGCAATTACTTTCTTTCAGTACTTACAAAGTTTCCTTTAACTGTCTTCTTGTTTCTATTTTTTTCTACTGCTTAGCTGTCAGTTTTATTGTTGCTCTTTTGAAAATAATATGTCCCCCGAAACCCGCCTTGGACTACTTTAGATTTTCCCCTTAGTTTTTGGTTTTCAGCAGTTTTTCTGTGATTATCCAGGTGTGGTCTTTTTTCTTTTTTCTTTTTTGTATTAGTCTTGCTTGAGGTTTGTAGAAATTCTTTATTCTGTGGCTTGATGTTTTTCATCATTGCTGGGAAATTCTAAGCCAGTATATTTCTTTAAAAATGGTTTCTATCCCATTATCTTTCTCCTTTCCACTTGGGAATCCAATGACAAATATATTGGATTTTTTTTTTTAACCATGTCTCTAGATCTTTTATGTTCTTTTTCCTACCATTTTTCATTTTTTCCCCTTCTATGCTTTACTTATCCCCTCTTTGGTTACATCTAATCTGTTTTTGAATCCATCTGTCAATTCTTAATTTTAGTAATTTTATTGTTTTAAGTTCTAAGATTTCCATTTGACTATTTCCTTAACATATTCTAGTTCTTTGGTAAAATTCTCTATCATTTCATTTATTTTCTTGAACACATCACTAATAGTTATTTTAAAGTCCCTATTCAATAACTCCAATATCTGCATTACTATTTTTTTCATCCAGTTTTTTTCTTCTTGATTTTGAATCATTTGATCCTATTTTTTGACATGCCTGATAATTGTTTCTAAAATTTATCCATGTTGTTGCAAGTATCTGTGATTCATTTATTTTTATTAATTTATAATTTATAATTTCACAATGTGAATGGACCACAGTTTATTTCTTCCATTAGCTTGTTGATTGTCATTTGGTTTGTAGAATCATTGAAAAATCACTCATTTTTGAGCTTCTTGAAAGCATTTAAAAGAATTCATTCTACAGTTATTTTGATCCTGGAGAGCAAGCCATTACAATGTGTTTGGACCACATTGGCAATAGATCATTTCAATTATGTAAGAACTAGAAAGTGCTATGAACACTGTTTCTTTATCATGGCCTTACTCTGTATCCCCAAAGAATTCCATTTAAATTTCAGAGCTATTTATTTGCAGTTGCTTTGGCCACGTGAGTTGGCTTCCCTTTGGAGACACAAAAAGCATAAGCTGGACTGGATCACCTCATTCTCTATGAAGTGAAAGGGAGGCAGCACAATAAGACCAGATTTATTTAGTAATTTTCTTGAAGAAGCCATAAATAAGATGAGAATGAAAACTCAGGAAGCTGGTGCCTATGCATGCTTCCAGGATTCTGGGAAACAATTCCAGCTCCAAAACCTATGTACATCATCTGAAGTCCTTGAGACATTTATTCAAAGTGTCTGGCTGCCACTAACCTGGAGTATAGGCATATACAATGGAAGCAGTGTGGGGAAATGGAAAGAACACGAATGGCTTTCAGACTGACCTGGGTTTGAATCCTGGCTTTGACATTTACTGAATTTTTACCAAAGATGACTTATTTAACCTCTTTAATCTTCAGTTTTCTCATGTGTAAAATGGTCATGCTAAGACCTTCCTTAATTGGATTCTTGTGAGGATTACGTGCCAAATTATATTTAAGATGCCTAGCACAATGCCTAGTGGTATTAGATGGTCAATAAAAGATAGGTCATTGTCATCACTGTCATTATCATTATCATCACTATCATCATGTAGGAAAACTTTGGATGTGAGCATGGCTCTGGGCCTCTCAAGAGGTCCTGAAATCTTTGCTACTCTGATATTCAATGTGGCAAATTTGTGTCCCTGTGCACGTTCGTACATTATTGCCATTTCTCAGTGCTTGGTCATTACATTAGAGCTTTTTCCTCAAAGAAGGAAGGAGAAAGGTTCTAACTAATTAGACATGGGCTAGTTAGATTTAGGGCAAGACCTACTCTAACGTATAGTCACATATTTATGAACTGACAAGTTGAAGAGGAAGACAAGTTACATAGCAGTGTACACAAGGGAAAACCACACAGAGCAAAAGATTTTCATCAGTGCTACAGGGCTTAAAGTTGTCACTGAATTTAGCTAATTTTTAAATACATTGACAGATGATGTACACACAGGCCAGGAAGAAGAAAACCAGTTTAGGGGGCCCTATCAGGTCTAGAGAGATGAACTAATGATCCATCAACTTGGTTTTGTGTTCTGGTTCAAGTTAGAGGCCCACAGAGCAAAATTCTGATAAGTTTCTTATCTGGCTCTTGTTCATTTGTTACATTGTTTATCCATGGAACATTTATAGAGCATTTCTCATGTTCCCTGCCTGGTGCTGTGGGGGATACAGAAAGGTATATATATATACTGTTACAAGGAGCCTTGAGCTCAGCAAATTCCTTTACATGATTTGTATATATGAAGGCAGCTATAAAACATGAAATAAGGTGGTGAGATCATAAGGTCATAAAATTGCCAGTTATATTTTAGGGGACTTCAGAAGATGGAGAGCGTGCGACCTCCAATCTCGCCTTTCTCTTTTTAATTCTGCATGTCATTGCCACTCTAATCATTCTAAGACACCACTTTCAGCATTTCTCACTTTTTCTTTAAACACTTAAATGATTTTCTATTTCCAAATGAACCAATTTCAAAGTTCTTTTCAGATCGTTCTATTATCTCTAGCTTCGCAGATGTGATTTCTTCCTTTTTTTTTTTTTTTTTGGAATGGAGGTGGTTTGGGGTTTGTAGATTGCCTGCTATGGTTTTGGCTTTCCTCATATGGTTTTGTGGTTTTGGCCTGAGTACATCTTCCCTTGGGGGTGTTGTCTGTGGGAATTTTTTTCCTATTGTGTCTTGGTTGTGGGAGCCTGCTCATGGGACAGTCTACTGTTTTCCTCTGCCTGGGATTTAAGAGTTTCTCTTTTGAGAGAGAATGAATTAGGGTTTTTACCTTAAGAAGCAAAGGACTTCCACACATGGCCTTTGAGCTGTATCCCGAGCTTATGAACAGATATTCTAATTTCTGTTTAGGGATAGTCTAAGCTCTACCAGTTCTTGGTTTCATGTAGGGAGCCTTCTCATGCTTGTGAGGCCATGGGGCTTCTGACCTTGACTTGCCATTAAAACCCCAGCTACTGGAGCTTGTGTTTTATTGAAATTCTGGAGACTTTATGCAGATAATTCCCTACACCTGTATCTCTAGCCCTAACCTGACCCCTGACCAAACCCCAGAACTGGAGGCTCCTATATTCAACTGCCTCTTTGTCATCTTTATTTGGCTATTTTGTGGCCAAACAGATTTTCATAGTTAAAACAGGACTACTGATTTGTTAATACATATGTTTAACACACCACTATGGCATATATATGAGTAAACACTTATTGAGTGCCTGTTACATGCTGTCATTTGATGGTTTATATCTCATTTATGCCTTTATCTATGTATACATTATAGCTATATAGATCTATATACTACATAGCACATGTGTGTGTATGTAGAGTAATTATCTCAATGAACTCAAATATGCTTTGCTTTAGGTGCTCCAACAATCTCAAGGTTTATAAGAAAGTGCTTTTTAGATAACAACAGCCCTAACACTAAGTGTTCATTACTGCACAGTTCTGCTTTACTTACTTTGAGAGGTAAGTAAACAGCTTTATAGTTTTCCCCCTACCCCAGAGATTTTGAAAATGTGGTCCATCAACTATGTGCCTGAGGGTCATCCAGGGTTCTTGGTAAAAAGACTGCTTTTTGGACTCACCCAAGCTAAACTTTCTGGGAATAGGGCACAGAAAGGCATATTTGAAACAAGTTCTTCAGGTTATTCTTAAGTACACTGTGGTTTGAGAACCACTGCCCAAACCCCTTTTGTCCTTTGGCAATTTGTCTAAAATATTTACGGAAGAGACCATTCCAGGGAGACCAGAAAAGAAGGAGCTGACTCACAGCCATTCTTTTCCACATTTAAGTTGCCATGAAAGAAAAGGGGACCTGGTTTGGCCACATTTAAATGTCCACGAACATCTTGCTGAGCTGTTGCATTGAACCCTACTTGAACTTTCTGGAACTGAAACTGCTACTTAAAAATTTTTTTCAATGCTTTTTATCTTGTCGGTCTAAACACATAAATCTCAACAGAGAATGATGAAGCTTAGATATCATTAAAGTTTGACCAACTATCTCGCTTGCCTGAGTCTGAGAGGTTTCACAGGGTGCATGAGTTTCGGTGCCCAAACCACAAAGGTTCTGGACAAACTAGGATGAGTTGGTCATCCTAGCAAATGTGTCTTACAGATCAGTTTGTGAATTGAAACTAAATTCATGAGGAAAGAATAGATTTGAAATCTACATGGGTTATAAAACAAGGAAGACTAGTGTGGGGTGAAATATATTTGGGGATTAGTCAGATTTGTGGTGCAGGATTGAACAGTTCATGACACTGAAGAGTAGTCAGTCTTACCCTTTAATAAAGGTGTTGTATCCACCACGTTGTATGGGGTGGCTGCTCTTCTTCCAAGTCATGTTGTGTTTGACAAAAGTGGTGGGAACATAATTGGAGTGAGGAAGTTTGTTTCCTAGCTCGGCAAGAAGGCTGCTCTTTCTGACCCAACACTGAGTTGTTTGGTGCCTTGTTGCATATTCCCAGGTTGCCGTGAGAGCAAATAAAGAGTTTATTAGGGGGTAGGGGGATGTGGTGAATAGTACTTCCATTTTCTGATCAGAAGCCTGTGGTCAGATCTGGAGGCTGCTGACCCTTTTTAGCATCTTCTTCAGCAGGAGCGCCTTACCTTTAAGCAAGAAGGACGGTGCTTAGTGTCCATGATACTTTTAAGGACTCATGAAAATGTTTTAATTTCTTTGTTTTTTAAAAAATTTTATTATATTATTTTTTTATTTTTATTTTTTGGAGATCTAAAGTGTATTAATTTAATTTGCTTTATATTATAATGCAACAATTCTTATTTTGATAGCCCTTTTCATACTCCTACAAAAATGCCAGACCAAAAACAGAATTTTAGAATGGTGAATACAAAGAATCAGGTTTCCATAATAAAGCCCACGGATACTTTAAAGAGAATAAGGCACAACTTCCCTCCTTGAGCTCCCTCCCCCTTTTAAAAGACTTTTTAGATATAATTTTTAAAATTATTTTATTATTTTTTATTTTTTTAAATTTTAATTAGTTTCAAGTATACAGTGTATTGGTTAGACATCTATATAGTTAGTAAAATGTTCCCCTGATTGCTCCCTCCCTCCCCTGACCCTCCGCCTAGTCAATGTATTAATGCTCATTGCATTCCCTATGCCGTGCTCCCCATCTCCATGACCATCCATCAGCCACTAATTTATACTTTAACCCTTCACACCATTCTCCCAGTCCCCCAAAACCCCCTCCCCTCTGTCCATCACCAAACTGTCCACTATATTTGTGAGTCTGTTTTTGATTAGTTTGTTCTTTTTATTCCTTAAATTCCACATATAAGTGAAATCATATAGTGTTTATCTTTCTCTGACTGACTTAAATACCTTCTATGTCCGTCAAAGCAATATCTTTTTCCGACCTCTTCCTTTTCATATGTCGGGGTCTTGTTTTCGTATTCTTTCAGCCACTCTATCTTTTGGTTGGAGCACTTAATTATTTTCCATTTAAGGTACTTATTGATAGGAATGTAGTTGTTACCATTCTTTATTTCTGTTTTTGATACATGTTTTTTCTCCTTAAAGAAATCCCTCCAACATTTCCTGTAATACTGGCTTAGTGGTGATAAATTCCTTTAGCTTATTTTTGTCTGGGAAGCTCTTTATCTGTCCTTCAACTCTAAATGATAGCTTTGCTGGATAAATTATTCCTGGTTGTATATCCTGGGTCTTCATCCTGTCGAATATTTTTTGCCAAGCCCTTCTGTCCTGCATCGTTTCTTTTGAGAAATCAGCTGCCAGTCTTATAGGTGTTCCCTTATAAGTAATTATTTCTTCTTCTCTTGCTGCTTTTAATATTCTTTCTTTGTATTTAATCTTTGGAATTTTAATTATGATGTGTCTTGGTGTGGGCCTCTTTGGATCCCTGATTTTTGGAATTCTCCAAGCTTCCTGGGGTTTTACGTCCATTTCCTTCACCAAGTCAGGGAAGTTTTCCATCATTATTTCTTCAAACAGCTGTTCAACATCTTGATTTTCTTCTGTTATGCCGATCAGATGAATATTTGGAGCCTTAATAGTGTCTCATATTCTCCTTAAATCATTTTTATAGTCTTGGCATCTTTTTTCTTGCCATTCTGATTGAGTGTCCTGATTGGCTTTCCTGTCCTCTAGATAGGGCATTTGATCTTCTTCTTTATTCACTTTGTTTATTCCTTTGTTTATTCCATTTAATATGCTTCTCATCTCAGATAATGTATTCTCCATTTCAGACTGGTTCCCTTTTATAATTTCCATTTCCATTTTTATCTCTTTGTTGGAATTCTCTACACTTTCCAAAAGTTCATTGAGTATCTTTATAACTAGTGTTTTGAACTCTGCATCTGTTAGGTTATTTGACTCCATTGTATCTGGATCTCTGTTCTGTTCTGTCATATGGTTTCTGCTTCTTTGTCTTCTCATTTTGGCTGCCTGTCCGTGACTGCTTCTGTGTATGAAGCAAAGCTCCTAAGTCTCCAGATCTTATTAGTGTGGATTTGTGAAGTAGGTGTCCAGTGGCGCAGTCCTGAGAGGGGTTCAGCTACAGGTCAAATTTAGCCCAAGCCTCTACCCTTCTGGGGCCACCTGTTAAGATTCAGCAAGCAATCCACAGATGCTGTGCTTATAGTTGCCTCAAAAGGCCACACCAGAAACTGAGGCCAGCTGCCTCCACCAGTGTGAGTCTCAGCAAAGAGCTCCTGACTTGCTGAGGATACACCTACATATGGTTTGAGTGGGGCCAGAGTTGGGGTATGGGGCATTTCAGGGAATCCTCTGGGTGGAGTGACCTCTGTTATTCAGTCTGATGACGTCATAGCTATGGCAGCGCTGTGTCCAGCGCTCTGGTAGCGGGGAGGGCTCAACAGTGAAAAATGGATACCACTGGCACTTCTGTACCAGCGAGTCTTGCATAAGCCCTTACTTCGAGAATGTCTCCCTGGAAGTCCCTGGTGCTCCCTGTGTGCGGCTGAATGGGCACTGGTGCTCAGAACCAGCAGGCCCGTCACCTTGAAAATCTGCTTGCAGATGCGGCCCCTTTAAGAGGCTTCTGCTGCTGCCTCAGCCTCTGTCTCACTCAACCCTTCCGGACTAGGCAGCCCTGCATCCTTGCCCTGTCCTACCTTCTGTGGTTGCAGGGTGCTTTCTTGGATTTCTTTGTAGTTGTATGGCTTGTTCATCTAGATCTCAGGTGATTTTTCCTTGCTGCTGCTCCTTGTTTCCATCACAACTTTGATTTGGTCGCCAGTCGGATGAACAGAGCCTCTTTCATCTATGCCATTTTTTTTTCTCCAGCTCTAATTTATTGTTTTTTAATTGAAGAAAAGATTTAATTTTTTTTCCTCCCATCTACCTTTCCCTTCCCTCCTCCCCGCTACCCTCTGGTAACCACTAGTCGATTGTCCATGTCCATGAGTCTCTGTTTGTTTGTTCTGTTCATTTGTTGCTTTTAGGTTTATATCCCACATATAAGTAATATGTGATTTTCAACTTTTTCTGTCTGTCTTATTTCGCTTAGTATGATTATTTCAAGGTCCATCCATGTTGTTGCAAATGGCAGTATTTCATCTTTTTTTATGGCTGAGTAATATTCCATTGTATATACGTACCACAGCTTCTTTAGCCAATCATCTATCATTGGACACTTTGGCTGCTTCCATGTCCTGGCCACTGTGAACAATGCTGCTATAAACATCAGTGTGCAAATATCTTTTTGGATATGAGTTTTCAAGTCTTTGGGGTAAATACCCAGTAGAGGGATTGCTGGATCATATGGTAGATCAATTCTTAGTTTTTTGAGGAACCTCCATACTGTTTTCCATAGTGGCTGTACCAATTTGCAGTCTCACCAGCAGTGTAGGAAGGTTCCTATTTCTTCACATCCTCTCCAGCATTTGTTATTACTTGTCCTGTTGATTATAGCTATTCTAACAGGTGTGAGATGGTATCTCATTGTGGTTTTGATTTGCATTTCCCTAACAGCTAGCGATGTTGAGCATCTTTTCATATATTTGTTGGCCATTTGTATGTCCTCCAGAGAGAAGTGTCTGTTCAGGTCCTCTGCTCAGTTTTTGATTGGATCGTTTGTTTTTTATTGTTATTGAGTTGTATGAATTCTTTGTATATTTTGGATATTAGGCCCTTATTGGAGGCATTGCTTGCAAATATATTTTCCCATTTGGATGGTTGTCTCTTTACCTTGTTGACAGTTTCTTTTGCTGAGCAGAAGCTTTTTAGTTTGATGTAGTCCCATTCATTTATTTTAGCTTTTACTTCCCTTGCCTTTGAGGTCAAATTCATAAAATCCTCTTTAAGTCCAAGGTCCTTGAGTTTAGTTCCTATGTTCTCTTCTATGCATTTTATTGTTTCATGTCTTATATTCAGGTTCTTAATCCATTTTGAGTTAATTTGGTGTGTGGTGATAGACAATAGTCTAGTTTCATTCTTTTGCAGGTGGCTTTCCAGTTTTCGCAGCACCACTTATTAAAGAGGTATTCCTTTATCTACTGTATGTTTTGTTTTTTTTTTGTCAAAAATTATTTGCCCATATAAATATGGGTTTCCTTCTGGACTCTCGATTCTGTTCCACTGATCTGTGTGTCTGTTTTTCTGCTAGTACTATACTGTTTTGATTACTGTCACTTTGTAGTATAATTTGAAGTTGAGCAGAGTGATGCCTCCAGCCTCGTTCTTTTTTGTCAGGATGGCTTTGGCAATTTGGGGTCTTTTGTGCTTCTACAAATCTGATGATTTTTTGTTCTATTTCTTTAAAAAATGCCTATGGGATTTTGATGGGGATTGCATTATATCTGTGTAATGCTTTAGGTAATATGGTCATTTTAACTATGATGATTCTTCCAATCCAAGAACACAAAACATCTTTCCATTTCTTTGTATCTTCTTCAATTTCTTTTAATAGGGTCTTGTAGTTTTCATTATATAGGTCCTTCGCATGTTTCATTAGATTTATTCCAGGTATTTTGTTCTTTTGTTGCAATTGCAAAAGAAAATATTATTTCCACTTCTTTTTCTGACACTTTGTTATTAGAGTATAGGAATGCTATGGATTTTTGAACATTGCTTTTGTATCCAGAGACTTAACTGTATTTGTTTATTGTTTCTAGTAGTGTTCTTGTGGAGTTTTTAGAGTTTTCTATATAGAGAATCATGTCATCTGCAAATAGTGACAGTTTGACTTCTTCGTTTCCTATTTGGATGCCTTTTATATCTTTCTCTTGCCTGATTGCACTCGCTAGGACCTCCAGTGTTATACTGAATAACAGTAGCGATAGTGGACAGCCTTGCCTTGTTCCTGATCTTAGAGAAAAGGTTTTTAGTTTTTTACCATTAAGAATAATGTTGGCTGAGGGCTTGTCATATTTAATTTCTTTAAAATGATGAGAAAAACAATCTTCTAGGTAGAAGGAAATGTTTTATATGTAATATTAATACATTCATCTTTATGCCAAATGCAGTCAAAATATAATTTTTAATATAAACATTTAAGTAAAAAATTTAGTCATTAATTTTTATTTAACAGAGAAAAGGGCCTGTGAAGGCAAAGTGTCTAGGTTTTACAAAAGTCATAAGGCGGCCCTGCTCCTCGGGTGGCAGCTGTCAGCCCCTGTGGGCTAGGGCAGAAGGAAAAGCCTTTGGGAGCAGCCAGGCCCTGAAACTGTTTCTTAGGCCTTGGCTGAGGGGAGAGGCATACAGGACATTCTCAGGTGTTGATCTGTGAGAGCAGAACGAATGAGTCTGGGGGACACAAGACATGTGACCTGACTAGAAGATGAAGGGTCTGCAGAGGACGAATGTTGGTTGGGTTCACTCCCAGGCAGACTGGAACAGAGATGTGAAATCTCGTGTAACAGTGGATGTTTCCTGATGCCATGTCCTTGTGTCCTGGGAGCAGAACTGGTGAACGTAGAGGCTATGTGATAATGGTGTCAGAGTAATACAGCCACAAGCCCAAAACATGAAGGATTGCCAACAACCATCAGAAGCTAGGACATAGGCCTGGGATAGTTTCTCCCTCAGAGCCTCCAGACGGAACCAACTCTGCTAACACCTTGATTTTGAACTTCTGGCTTCTTAAACTGTGAGAGAACAAATTTTTGCTGTTTCAAGCCACCCAGTTTGCGGTATGTTGTTATGGCAGCCCTAGGAAACTGATATACCCCCCTTACCCTTGTAGCTGTTCTAGGCACATGGCCACCCAAAATAAGACTGTTTTCCAGCTTCCCTCACAGGTAGGTTATCTAAGTTCTTTGTTACTAGGTTCTGGCCAATGAAATGTGAACTCAAGTAATGTGCATAATTTCCTAGCTGTATCTTTAAACAAAAGGGAAGGATAGTGCCTTCCCTTTGCTCTTCCCCCTTTCTTCTGGCTGGAATATGGACAAAATGGTGGAGCTACAGTGATCATCTTAGATTACAAAATGGAAAACCACATGCTGAGGCTGTCAGATCTATGTGCTGGAAGGAACCTGGGTTCTCGATATTGTGGAGTTGCCTCATTGCCCTGCATTACTTATACTTTGATTCTATCATGTTTAAGGTCCTATTATTTTGACTTGTATTATAGCAGCTGAATGTTTCATCTAAATGTAGTTCTCCTCTATGCTCCAGAGCTCTGCCTCTTTGCAGGCCCTCTCAGGGTATTGATATTTGAAAAAGATCTCTATCTTCACTGTTAATAGGACCAGTGTTTTGAGTTTTTTTCTGATGATGATAACATATTGCATTTAGCCTTTACTCCTTCCAGCCCCCAGACATAGCACCTCCATCCAGTGGGAAACATGAGTGGGTTAGGGCCAGGAGGAAGATTGTTGCCAGGATAAATCTCCGTATGGGACTTGAATATGCAACCCTGACCTCAGCATCAGACAAGTCTCCTAGGCTTTGCCTTTCACACAGTAGATTCCTAGCCAGACTTGGGTGCTCTGGTGTCCTCTAATTCTATTCCTGTCAGAACAGGCAATAGCAGGGGAATAAGGTGTCCCTTGGCTGCTTCCAGGAACCAGATCTTCTTCCCTGGGAGCAGAACTGCCCCTTACAGTCTTAATCTTGTGTGCAGTTGGGCTTTTTCTTCTTGAAAATGATTTCTTCTAATTTTTTCATTAGAAATGTCAGTAAAGCTTCTTAGATAAGACTTGTGAAGTATGTGTGTATATGTATTTGGGCAGGATGGTGAACAGAGGGTGAGATGTGGAATGAAAGGGAAAAAGTTCCACCATTTACTAGGTGGCCTTTTTGTGACAGTGGTTTACTAGACATTACACCATTCAGTTACCAAGACAATCCTGAGAGGTAGGAATTATTCTCCATATTTTAAATGTGCATAAACTAGCACATGCATAGGTTGATAGCCTGCAGTGGCAGTGTCAAACGTAATTCCTGTATTTGCCTTCTGTGAACTTTTTCATACAGACTAATCACACTGCTTGTTATGTCTGTACAGCATAATGAGAAAGTAGGAATTCTATAAATAATTGGCTAATCTGATTATGGAACTGGCTACTCTGGAAATACAAGCAAAAGAATGATCTCTGGGGACCTGCGTTATTTATGTTTTTATCTGCACAGAGTTGACTTCCTTTTTATCTGCACAGAGTTGACTTCCGCCTTCTTGGTCTTCCTCATCTTCTTGTGTACTCAACAACAGTGATAACAACCACCACACGGCTCTGGTTGTGGTACGGCATCAATTCTTAAACTAAGCTAGTAAAAGTTTTTGTTTTAACCAATGAAAGTGTTTTTAATTTGTTTCTTTGTTTTCTAATATGTCAGTTATTTCAATAATAATGCATAATTTGAAATTAACATTCTAGACTGTTTTTATCTTTTAAAAATCTTATTTATATTAGAATTAACTTTACATAAAAGCTTGAATTAAGCATTTTTTTTACAAATAAAGAAGATTTCTCTGTACAGGTTCGATCTGCCAATTTGCATGTGGGCCAGCCTATGGAAAAATAGTTTTTTTTCTTTTAAGTAACACTCATTTCTGAGTTAAAAATTCACAACCAACCAAGAATAACATTTGAATGTATTGCCTTCTTATCATTTCCCTATAATTTTAAATATGTAATATATTTGCAATGAAACTTTATATTTCACATCACACATACAAATGGGTGTTTATGTGGGTTTGACTGTGTGCTGGTGCATGCACGCACACACATTCACATACACGTATACACATTCAGCTACCCTCCTTTCTACTGTAGTTCCTCTTTCCTCTCTTCTTTAGGTTGCCAGTTGGCAGCGGGAAAGTGAAGAGAAACACTGTTCCTCTCTACAGGGCTGACTTCACTTTGCAAGGAGTTCTGATGTCTCAAGGCAAGGTCGAGAAACAGACCTGGGAGGTTCGCATGGCATTGCTGCTGGTGATTTTCCCATTGCAGGAAGAGGAAGCCTGGCTTGACCCTGGCTCGGCCCTGGCTCGACCCTGGCTCTAGTCTTCTTGGATTGTGACAGAGCAGCCCCCAAAGCCTGCAGTTCTCCTGGGGCTCATAAAGTACTTCGCTGGACAATTTGATCTTTTTCATGTTGCCTGCCTCACCCATGCAACCCCTCCCTGCTCACTATCAGGATTTCAGAACAAAGCTCTTTGGATAATACAGTTGAGAATAATAACTGATATTACATTTCTTAAAAACAGATTTATTGAGGTATAATTTACATGCCATAAAATTCACCCATTTTAAGTGTACAGTTTTATTTGTTGAGTAAATTTATACAGTTGTGCAACCATCACTACAATCCAGTGTTAGAACATTTTCATCACCCCGAAAGTCTCTTAGTGCCCATTTAAAGTCAATCTCCATTCCCACTCTTAGTTTCAGGCAACCACAGATCTACTTTCTGTTTCTATAGAGTTCGTCCTCTTTAGAAATATTATATAAATGGGATCACACGATATTTAGTCTTTTGTACTTGGGTCCTTTAATTTAGTATAAATTTTTTGAGAATATTCATATTGTTACAGGTAACAGTCGTTTGTTCTTTTTTATTGCTGACTAGTATTCCATTATATGGCTATATTCTATGTATTCTGTTTATCCATTCATTTGTCAATAGACAGTTGAGTTGCTTTCACTTTTTGGCTATAGTGAATAATGCTGCTATGAACATGGGTGTATAAATATCTGTTCGAGTCTTTGCTTTCATTTCTTTTGGGCATATAGCTAGAAGCAGAATTACTGGATTGCATGGTAATTCCTTGTTTACTTTTTTGAGGACTTGCTATACTGTTTTCTTTAGCAGCTGCACCATTTTACATTCCTACCAGTAATGCACAAGCGTCTCAATTTCTCTACATCCTTGCCAACACTTGTTTTCTGAGTTAAATATTTAATTTTATCTTATAGTACTCATTGTAGTGGGTGTGAAGTGGTATTTCATTGTGGTTTTGATTTATGTTTCCCTAATTATTAGCGATGTTGAATATTTTTTTCATGTGCTTATTGGCCACTTGTATAACTTCTTTGTAGATATGTCTATTCATGCCCTTTGCCCATTTTAAAATAGAGTTCTTTGATTTTCTGTTGTTGAATTTTAGGAGTTCTTTATATATTCCAGATATCAATTCCTTATCAGAATTGAAAATTCTGATTTTTAATATTGATTTGTAAATATCTTCTCCTATTTTGTGTGTTGCCTTTTCTCTCTGTTGATAGTGTCTTCGAGGCACATTTTTTTTTTATTTTGATGAGTCTAACTTATCTATTTTTTCTTTTGTTGCCTGTGCTTTCAGTGTTATATCCAAGAAATCATTGCCAAATCTAATGTCTCAAAGAATTCCCCTATGTTTTCTTCTAAAAGTTTTATAGTTCTAGCTCTTTTGTTTAAGTCTTTGATCCATTTTGAGTTATTTCTTGTACATGGTGTAAGTAGGAGTCCGATTTCATTCTTTTGCATGTAGATATTTAGTTTTCCCAACACCATTTGTTGAAGACTGTTGAATGATCTTGGCATTCTTTTCAAAAATCATTGAACCATATATACTAGGATTTATTTCTGGGCTCTCTATTTTATTTATATGTCTGCCTTTATGTGACTGCCACACTATTTTGATTACCATAGCTTTGTAGTATGGGTTGAAATCAGGACATGCGAGACCTCAGCTTTGTTCTTTTTAAAGATTGTTTTGGCTGTTCAGGGCCCTCTGATATTCCATATGAATTTTAGGATAGCTTTTTCTTTCTGCAAAAAACATTGTTGGCATTTTGATAAAGATTGTACTGAATCTGTAGGTCATTTTGAGTAGCATTGACATCTTGTAAATATTAAATCTTCTAATCCGTGAGCAAGGAATATTTTTCCATTTTTGTGCCTTTCAAAATTTCTTTTAGCAATGTTTTGTAGCTTTCAGGGTATGAATCTTTTGCCTCTTTTGTTAAGTTTATTCCTAAGTATTTTATTCTTTTTTATGTTGTTGTAAATAAAATTGTTTTCTTAATTTCTTTTTCTCATTGTTCATTGTTAGTGTATGGAAATGCAACTGATTTTTGTGCTCCCCTCATGACTTTTAAGACATCGATCCGTCATCATATGACATCTAAGACTTCTTTTGAGAAATTTGACCTATTCTGATTCCCCTTTCTTTATATGCGCTAGCTCCCTCCACCCGCCACTTTGACCCATGGAATTTTTATGGATTATTTCTTTATATCTGATGTTCTAATATTTCACAATGATGTTCACTGATATTAATTTTTCATTTTCATTCACTATGTTAGTCTCTTGGCATACCCTCATGTCCTTTGGTTCTGGGAAGTTTTATTTAATTTTTCCATCGATAATTTCTTTCCCATGAATTTTTCTCTTCTTTATAAAATTCTTATCATTTGGATTTTGGTTCTTTGGGTTCCCACAAGATTTTTGTCTTTTCTACTTCTTTTCTAATTTACTGTCTTTTATTTCTAATTTATAGAGATTTCCTTAAATTTTAATTTTAAGTTTTTGAATAATATTATTTTGGTTATCTGTGGCTCTCTGTTCATGCTTAAGTGGAAGCTGTTTGTGTGTAGGAGGAAGAACTTTGCTGTGGAGGGGTGCAGATCAGGTTGACAGTGACCCTTTTCAATGCATCCTTCCAGTATCAGCATATGTCTTTTTTCCCCTACTAGAGAAAGGTCTCCTATTTCAGAATTCTGTTGAAGGGTGTGAGGGTGTACTTGGCTACTTGCATTCTGGAAACAGAGCAGGAAAAGGCAGAGTGTCTTTGCTGCACTATGTAGAGTAGACTTTCACCAAATTCCTCTACTTTTACTCTTTGCCTAACTCCTGTCCTTTCACGAACCCATCTCCCTGAATTCAGATCCTCTTTAGTTTTTTCAGAGAAATGGCTTCTAGTTTCCTTGAGTAGTAGGGAAGCTAGATGCTTGGCTGCTTGCACTGGTGAGGACTCTTGGGAGGTCCATGTGTTCTGAAGACACTTCCAATCATTTACCTTCTTTTCACCCCTACTCTCACATCCACAGGTTTGTCGGCTGAAAGTTTGTATACAAGCTTGCCAATGCCACATCATTTTGAATAGTTTGGCTTTGTATTTAATATCTGATGAGGCAAGTCCCTCCTCACTATTCTGAATTTTCTTGGCTATTATTAGACATTTTTTATATTAATTAAAAAAGTCACAAAGTACTTCTATAGAATTGAACAAGTCTGTACATATTTTTGTAATAATTTAGTTTCCCCAAATAATTCTGTTGGGATTCTGACTGAATTCTTATTTATTCTTGTATCTCTAGTGCCTTGCATAGGGCCTGGATCACATTAAGCTTTCAAAAACCATCTGTTAAATGGAAATAAACCTCTGATCCCAATGCCTATGCTTTTTCTATTACACCGTTCTGTCTGATTTGTGCTCAGATCACAGAACCAGCTGGTAGCAGAACCAGAAGAACTCAGGTGTCATAACTCACTATCTGGTACTTTTTATACCACACTTGTACTTGTAAAACAGTTCTTAGCAGTTATGCACAGTCCAGCATAAAGGCTATGCCGGTGCAAATGGGAGGTCATAAAGCCTTGAAAGTCAAAGTGTTTTAAAATCCCAAAGAAATATCTCTGACTGGGCCAACCTGTCCCAATCTCATAAGAAACTTCTGTGTGGGGAGCAGGATGGGCAGGTGAACCCGTCTTCTAGGCCTGATGGGTACATTTATGGTGGGGCAGAAGGAATGTTATTAAGTTTATTTATGTTTTCCCATAGGAGGAAACATATTTCAATGGCATGAATATGAGTGCAAAAGTAAGATGGTTTATCTGCCACGTCTGATCCATGTGGAGTTTAAGTAATAAAGTTTATTAGTGTCCCTGATTTAATATGACACATTTCCAGTGCAAATTACTCTGAGATCATCATGTTCATAAAATATGACAGAGATCTTTTAAGTGCGAGCATAAGTTCTGAATTAATTTAATAACCCAGTCTGGAAAAAGGCATGTGGTTTAAAACATAACATTATGCACTGGGCTCCTACATGTCTCTTCCACCCACCCCACTTCCCATGACACTTTCGAAAGCCCTTCTTCCTGCCTTGAGTCATCTGGCCTCTTCTCAGAGCTCAGGGTTTACCTTCTCAAGGATATTTGAAAGAGGATAGATTAGTGTGGCCAAGATGAGAGGGTCCATCTTTTTGTGCCTGGGGACCTGTGAGCACAGCTGGTTTTAGTTCTTAATGGTGCTCATCCCAAGGGAATAGACAGGGACTGATGTAAAAATGGTGCTTAGCATCCGTGATTTACCTCCCTTTAGTGGACTGGAGGGTGGGTGGGAGAGCGAGCATGGCATAACATAATGTTGGAAGGCCATGGCTGCAGGGAGCATGAATGCAACCTCCCTCCATCTTTCCAGATGGGAGAAAAATTATAGCAGCAGGACACAGGCCCCAACTCTTAAAAGCACATGAAATCACTATGTTAATTGTGAAACATAAGTCATGGTTTTATTTATCTCTTGGCAGTGTAAAAACAAAACGGAACAAAATTTTCATCAAGATAGAAAATAGAAATAAAGAAAAAACTTTGAGCTCTTTGGCATAATTCAACCAACCCGACATTTGACATTCCGTCTTGTGGACAGACCTGTGACTACCATGTCAAAGAAAGGTGTAACCCACATTCCCTACTCCTGCTCAGATATTATGGAAGCTGGGCTTGGCTTTTTGATCACTCGCTAACTCACTTCTTGGGCAACCTTGTCTTTTTCTTGGACCTTAGGGTTCCCCTTTGTCCGGTCTAAGTAGGCTGGGACACTGGGCCAGAGGAAGCCTGAGCCCTCCTTAGCCATTCTCTGGTGTGGTCTTCTGGTTTGCTTCCTATTTCAGCAGAGACTAAAAGGACCACCTGATCAGCAGATCAGTTTCCTGATTGTGGCGCTTCTGAAGCTGAAACAGGGGATTGTGCTCCCAGTGCGTTAGCTCCTCAGAGGTGGCAGCCAGCAGCTCAGAAGGGATATTCTCCCATAATCCTAATTTTACTTTGGGGGTGGGGGCACCATGGAGGGTGAATGCCATTTCTATTGCGAGTTTCCCCTATCACCTCTAGGAACTGCCAACAGCAAGGACTCAAACTTTGTTTTAACAAGAGACCCCACATGACTCCTTCTGGAGACAAGAGGGGAAAGTGGCAACAATTGCCTTTTCAACAGGGGGCAGCTGTTGGAGGGATTTTTGTGGCCGAGGAAAGCACACTCCATTCACCCTACACCCAAAGGGTTTCTGGTCCTGGGTCACTTTCTCCTCTGTGCCTTTCTTGGTGTGAACCCCCCTGCCTGGTTTCATTCCTGCCATTTCTGAAGGTTTCTTCCCCTTCAGAGTACTGCTCAGGTCCCACTTCCTCCATAAATCTCTCTGAAAAAAAAACCCAATAAAACAGCTGACAATGATGTCTTTCTTCATGGGCTTCCCGTTGCATTTATTACTTAAAATATACATTTGGCACTCAGTGATATTCCAGTTAGCTCCTTTGCTGTGTATTGTCTTATTTTGTTCTCTAATTATTTCCTGTGGGTAAGTCTTGTCTGACTAGTCATGCTATAAATGCCAGCTCCTGTCCAGGGGCTCATAGTGTTGGGGAGGGAAGTTCCCAGTGAATTCATTTCTATTTGAATCAGGGAGAAAATCGGAGACTAGTTTGTGAGATGAAGGTCAGGGCTGGGGATGTGCCAGTCTTCCTGAGGAATAGGGTGAGTCCTTAGCTGGGCAGGGCCTGAGAAGCCTGGACACAGGATGAACTTTCCTCTGGTTTCCCATGCCTCCCTTTGCACCCTCCTCTGCACTGGGGGAGAAACTGACCATTCTGCACCCCGACCTATTCTCAGACCTCTGAACTCGTGCTTTCCTCCTTGCTTCCCTTTCCAGCAACGGCACTTGAATGCCCCATTTCCTCGTGTCTAAATCTAAATCCTTCAAAAATCAGCTCTACTGTCATCTTTTCCAGAGAGTGTAGCCCAAACCCTCAGCTGAAGTTTCCTTTTCCCTTTATTAAACCCCACTGGCATCTACTTACATCTCTTTGATGGTGCTGGTCCCCGTTCTCTTTTTAACTGCTATCTTTGTTCATTAACTCCTTTTTTTTTTGGTATTAGCTTTTCTATTGCTGCTGTAACAAATGACCACAAACTTAGTGGCTAAAAAGACATAAATTTATAATTTTACAGTTCTGGAGGTCAGCTGTCTAACATGAAGCTCACTGAGCAAAAATCAAGGTGTCAGCGGGTCTGCAGTCCTTCTGGAGGCTCTGAGGGGAGTCCGTTTCCTTGCCCCTCCCAGCATTAGAAGCTGCACACATTCCTTGGTTCATGGCCCCCTTCTTCCATCTTCAAAGCCAGCAGCAATGCATTTCTTTGACCCTGCTTCTGTTCCATCTCCCTCTGACCGTGGCCCAGGAAAGTTATCCACTTTTGAGAATTCAGATGATAGACTGGGTGCACCTGGATAACCCAGAATAATTCTCCCATCTCGAAGTCCTTAACTTTAATCCTATCTGCAACCTTAATTTCCTTTTGCCATGCAATGTAACATAGCCACAGTTTCCGGAGATTAGGATGGGGATACCTTTGGAAAAAGGTATTGTTCTGTCTAACACATCACCCTTAAACAGAAAGTTCCTTGAGGTTGTTCAATAAATATTTTCAAAATTCAATTAAGTGCCAAGCATTGTGCAAGGAGCTGGAAATACAGAGAGGAGTGAGACATAATCTCTACCCTCAAGAAGTTTAGAGCCTAGTGGGTAAGTCAGACACAGAAACAATGATAATACAACATGGCCAGTGTGACAGTGGAAATGAGTGCAGGGAGTAGAGGTTAGTCCAAAGGAGGGGTAGGCGACTCTTTCTGGAGTAAGTAGGGGTGGGGGCTGGTCAGGGAAGACCTCATCAAAGAAGTGGCAATTGGCTAGGTTCTGAAGAATGGTCCAGGTTCACCAGGTCGCTCGCCAGGTGAGGTGGAGAAAGCTATTCCAAGGGGGAGAACATGCATGCAGTTTGTAGCAGGAAGTAGCATTGTGTTTGGAGGGACATCATACATGATTTCAGAGAGTTGTAGCATTAGATACAGAGAGAAGGGGCAAGTAGTAGGGAGATGAATCTGGAGAGGCTGGCAGAAGCTGGATCACAAAAGGTCTTTTACGCCAAGAAGCTCAGATCTACAGTTGCAGGAGATGAGGAGGCGTTCAAGGGCTTTAAGGAAAATTGTCAGAAAGGTTGGTGAAAAACCATAAGGGAATAGAAACAAACAAGACAAGAAAGGAAAGAATTTCAAAAAAAGGGATGATGCGCCAACAATGTGAACGTTAAAAGGTGGTCAGGTAACCAGAGGAATAAGTCCCATCATTGGGTTTGACAGTGAAGAGATTTCTGATGTCCTTAGTGGAAGTAGTTTCCACAGGGTGGGGACAGAGGCAGACTGCAGTGGATGAGGGGTGATTTGGAGGTGAGGAAGATTGGACCTAAGGTAAAACCAACTTGGCCAGGAAAGGGAGGAGAGCTTGAGATGACCGTGGTACTGGGAAGATTTTGTAAGCTGGTTTGATATCTGCTCTACCTCTGGAGGTCACCTGCTATGTCCCAGTACCTACCACAGTGTCAGACATATAGTCAATATTTGGTAGTGGTGTGAAGAATGACTGAACACATCACACACATTTCCTGGAAGAGGCTGAAGCAACATCATGGATTTGCTCACCAAGGATTCTTTGCTGTCCAGGGATGTTCTGGGAAGCAGTTGAAGTCATGAGCTCTGTTCCCAATCACGTGCTTTCCTGAAGCTCGGAAGG
Organism: Pteropus medius; assembly: GCF_902729225.1. Classification (NCBI taxonomy): domain Eukaryota; kingdom Metazoa; phylum Chordata; class Mammalia; order Chiroptera; family Pteropodidae; genus Pteropus; species Pteropus medius. The sequence goes on along the minus strand of NW_024354502.1, from coordinate 27,576,727 downwards.
CAGACGGCCAGAGTGTCAACACCTCAGGTCACACCACATAACGCAAAGCCTAATTTGACTTTCAGGCTGATGTCAACATTTCGTTACCTTGCTGAGAAGCCCAACTTGAAGACTACATTAATTTACGTTTGCCTGTGTTCAAATAATGCATTCCAGAACAGAGCCGGCAACGATGACACTGAGGTAGATGCTGGCATTTCCTGGATGGAAAAACCCGCTCCTTGTGCACAGGAGACTGTGTGTGCTTTCAGGGCATTTGTCCCCTGAGAGAAGTTTTGCTAGCTCACGAGGTAGGGTAATCTCATTTAAAATTGGGGAGCCACACATGAAAGAGACTCACCCTTCATCACCATGAGGCGATGGCATTGTGAAGCAGATGGTATGGTGATGGGCTCCCCAGTTTCAGGATTGCTTGCTCCAAAAGTAAAATTATTTCCCACATGAAGTTGCATGTGCATCCCCAGCCCAGTGTGTAGGGAACAGGACTCTGCAGAATTGGGCACTGAGGCTCAAGACATTGGTCATAGGAAGAGCCCTTTGGGCTCAGTTACTAGGATATTAAAAGAGATCCAGGTGCATGATGAGCCCTCCTGAGAAGGTGTGCATGTTTCTTAATGCTGTGGCTGCCCACCTGAACTTTGTGTGGATGTGGGTGACAGGAAGGATGCTGAGTTCTCTGGTAGGTTAAAGTGCGCTGTCTCCCACGCCTGCCTCGCCCCCCAGCATCCTAGTTTTGGTTTCAATTGCTGCCCTCTCTCTCCCTCTCTTTTTCCTTCTCTCACTGTCCTTATGGCCTTCCCCGTTTCTGCCCTGATTTTCTCCTGCCCTCCAGCACCAACAGGATGAATAGCTTCTTCCTTTGTGCTCCCCATTCCAGCTTTATTACTTTATTCTATCGTGAAAGGCTACAATGGCCAAGTGTGTGTGTGTGTGTGTGTGTGTCTGTCTGTCTGTCTGTCTGTCTCTACCTCTAAGCTGCAAGGCTCCGTGTCTTATTTAACTCAGTATCCTCAGTGTCCAGCACAGTGCTTGGGGTCTAGCAGATTCACTGAATGGATGAACAGATTTATAAATACTCCACTGCTATCAGTCCTTCAAAGCTCACCCACTTCACTCTCTATTGCTTCTTGCATAATTTCTTCCAGACCAATAATCTCTCAATTCTTACCCTTTATTCAACAAACATCTATTGAGCACCTACTATGGTACTTGGTGCTATGAATAAACTTGACTAGATTCCTTAGAAATTTTATGAATAGTTGAGCATATAGATAGGTTAATCAATAATTAAGTGAGATAGATGCTATTATAGAGAAATAGTTGCAGAATAATAAAGGGTAGTTTTAATAACCTTTGAAGATTTATTTTAGTAAAGATTTTATCACTTTGGTGCTAGAATAAAATTTTAATGGAGCTGAGTGTACAACCCTGAATTTGCTATTTTGTTGTATCATAGATTAAACATTTTTTTCTAGATTAGAAAATAATGTGGTCATTATAGAAAAATATAAAAGTATAAAGGAAATGCAATTATTAACCCACACGCAGGGATAACTACTGTTAACTTTTTGGTGTATATTGTTTTAGCCTATTTATCATCTATCCATAATGGTCTTTTTTTTTTTTTTTTTTAGAAATACAGAACATAAAACTGAAATCTGAAAGTTTTTATTCTTTATTCTTCCTTTATTATGAACATTTTATCATTAAATATTATAAAAATATGATTATTAATCACTATGTAATATGACTGTACTATGATCAAAATGAAACTATTTTTATTGCTTTGGATTTAGGTGGTTTTTAATTTTTTTAAATTATAATTAGTAGGAAATTCTTTGTACAAAATCCTGTATTATTTACCTATATTTTTTCCTTTTAGGGCATTCATCTTTTTCCTATTGACTTTTAAAAGCCAATATTAAGAGCATCCATCTTCTGACATATCTATTAAAATATATACTTCCTGGCCCGTCTTTTAATTTTGCTTAGTATTAGATTTTTAAAGCCAGAAAAGATCTTTGAGGACTTTAAATCTAACTCTCTCATCTTAGAAACAAGGAAACAAAAGCCAAAATATTTAGGTGACTCCCAGATGGCTCAAAGAGCTGGCAGCATGACTAGAACCCAGAACCCTGGGCCCTCAGTGTTCAGAACCCTTGGTGTTTCCTCCAGCCATACGTACGTCAGTACTGATGGTGTGTCACTGTTCTTTGTCTTCCAATGGTTTCGTTTGTGCTGGTTTTGTCTTCCTATACAGAGGGCAGGGGCTGTCTCTTAAACCTGTTTTCTATCTTCCCATCTGTTCCCAATTCCCTACCCCTGCTTCCTGCACATGACTTAGCACACTGCTGGGAATTTAGTAGTTGCTTAATAAATGCTTGTCGGTACATATGCTGGTTTTTGAAGAGTGTCCGATAATGATAATGCAAAGCACGTCCTTTGATACAACAAATCCATGAAGAACGCAAGGGTGATACAGGCATACCTCAGAGAGTTTACAAGTGTGGTTCCAGACCACTGCAATAAAGTAAGTATCGCAATAAAGTGAGTCATAATTTTTTGCTGGTCTTGTTTTTAATTTGTAAAAAATGCAACATCAATGAAGTGCAATAAAGCAATAAAACGAGGTATGCCTGTATTACCATCACTATGTAATAGATGAAGAAATTGAGGAAAAGAGAATTTCAGGGACTTATTCAAGATCTTATAGCTAGACCATGGCAGAACCGGGGTTGCAATAACATTCTTTTGACTTCAAATTCTTAGTTCTTTCTGCTATACTATGCTCTCATTACCACAGGCACCTTGTTTCTGCCCCACGACCCCAATTGGGGCACAAGGCTCTTAGAATGGGCTCGAGATGGAGACTCTGGGGACTCAGCCAAGGACCAGAGGTGTGTGAGTGAAGGAGATCCTGTTTGGAGAATTCCTAGGTCCCCGGTTTGGGTGGCTGCAGTGATGTGGTGGAGGCTGTGGACTCCATCTCGGTCCAGGGCCACTCCTCTGATCCCCACAGGCGGGAGAGAAGCCTCCTGTAATCATCTCTTTCTTCCCTTTCGTTAACAACTTCAATTAGCCCATGAGCTGGAGATGCTTCATCAGCTAGCTGCCTGGATCAGCAGCAAAATTAAGCCGTCACGTTTATGAACTGCCCTGCGAGTTCTGGGAGGAACTGTGCATATTTTACATTTAATAACTTGCCTCTCGTTTTTATTTATAATGTTAATAATGATTTGGGGGGTGCTCTGAGAGAGCGCAGGGAAAGAGAGAGAGAGAAACAGTGACTTCGACACTGAGAGGTGGCAGGACATGTGACAGAGGGATGACTGCTCTTACCTCTTTTATTACCTGCCCCTGACCCGCCCCACCCACTAACAGGTGGCTGGTCTTTTCAGGCCTTGCAGACTGCTCTATCTCTGGGGGCCGAACGACCAGGAGCTGGGAAGAGTCCTTCGTGTGTTCCTGTCTGCATGGTCTGACGTGGGTGTAGGGTCCAGGGGTACTTGATGGGCTTTAGGAGTGGGGGGCAGTCCACAAAGTAAGGCTCCTCTTCCCCTTCTTTCCCATCTCGCTCCTGCCTCACTAGCTCCTCTGATGGCCTATCCATGGTGGAACAGGTGCCAGAGTGGGTGAGGGAAACGGTTTTTGCTCCAGAAATGTTTCATAGGGTGTCTGTGTTATTGGAGATTCCCTTAGCATTTTTCAGAATGAGTGTTTTAGCGACTCCTCATTTTGACTATGAGGGCACTAAGGTCTAGAGGGGCTAAATGACCTTCCTGGGTGGCACTGGTGAGCTGGAACACTGAAGGGACACTGGAGGGGCCTGGGGTTTCTCGTTTCAGGGTGAGAGAGTGAGAAAGCTGGGCCTTTTCGGTCACCTGCCTGGGCTCAGTCCACAGCTCTGCCTCTGATGCCTGTGATCTTGAGCAAATTACTATGCTTCTCTGGGTCTTAGTTTGCTCCTCTGTAACACAGGAATAACTAGAATCTCCATAGGATTGTTGAGTGATATACTGAAGATCATGTTGGTGAAAGCACTTTGTAAACTACGAATCGCTCTATGTATAATAATTATTGTTTGCCTTCTACTGGGAAGCCCCCTCTAGCATGTGTGGCATTACTGGGGAGATTCTAGAGAAGGAGTTTTGAAAAGGGCTAGTTGGCAGGGATTTTAGGCTTGACATGCCTCATGCTCACCTCCGTAGTGGTAGCCCAGAAGCAGCCATTAACAGTACCTAGTCGAATGGCTGTGTTCTAATGCAACTTTATTCACAAACAGGCTGTGGCCAGATTTGTCCTGCAGGCCATAATTTGCTACCTGCTGCTCCAAAGGAGCAGGTTACCAGGGCTAAAAGCACTGATTTTGAGGGCACAGAGCTGTCTGGAAGGGATAGTCTCCTGAGACAAACCCACTGCATCACAGTCCAGTGGCTTCACAAGAACATTTTATTTTACCTGCAAATTTTTACCTACTAAGAATATAGTGTTAAAAACTCCATTTCCCATGGCCTCCTGTGGGCATCTCCACAGGGAACTGCACAGGCCTGGTCTCTATGCTTGGCTCAGCTTATGCTCAGGGAGAGGAACATAATCATATTCACCTTGGCTGCTGTCATCTGGGTCAATCAAGGAAATGCCACTGCACCAAAGTTAGAAAGATTATCCTACTTTTTTTCATAGCTGGCTCTTTCTTGAACATTTCCATCGCCATTGTCCTGGATGATAAGAGAACCAAGGCTGAGGAAGGAGAACCCAGAAAATGCGGGTGATGGGAGGAGGCCGAATGGGGCAGGACAGCAGCTGTTTATGTACTTCATGCCAGGCTTTGAGCTCGGTGTCGCCCAGACACCAGATCTAATCTGCTCTACCGCCTTACAGGTAGAGTATGATTGCCATCTTACAGGTGGAGTAGCAGAGACCCAGATAGGTTAGTTACTGCCTGCAGGAGGGGTGCGGTCCAGATTTAGCCCAGTTCTATCTGATTCCCAAGCTTGCCATCTTCCCGCTACACCCCACTGCCAGGAAGCTCTGCAAAGCTTCAGAAATGCATTCACTGGCTCCATGCACACCCTCTTCCTCCAGGGCAATATGAAATCTGGAGTGGTAGAGTAGGAGGGAAATGATGAATTAGACACCAGGAATCTGAGTCTGAGCTCTGCTACTCAATTGCCACTTGACCTTGGGCAAGACACGGGTGCTTGCTGGGCCTTAGTTTCCCCTCCATGCACTGAGGTCGTCTTAATGGCACCTTCCAGCTCTGTGATTCTTACGGCTTTTCTGCAAATAGCCTGTGGTGGACAACATATTCTGCTTTTCCTCATCTGGCTGCTCGGCAGGAGGGAGGGAGAAGGCAGCAGGAAAGCAAGGTCAATCAATTCCAGCCAAGACTGAAGCCTAAGAGATAGGGCGTGGCATGTTGAAAGATGATGGCTGGCAAAAATCATTAGAAGCATCTTTCAACAATCTATATGCCGTTATTGATCTTGTTATAGATCATCTTCTTCCATTCCTCCCCCTACCTTTTTTTTTCCCCCAAGATCTTCTGGATCAATACAGCAAGTGCATTGAGACTGTAGCAACACATTTAAAACCTTATAAAAGGTTATTTAGTTGCTAACAGTGCAGTGGTTTCTGCAAAGCCTGCCAAAAGGTTACAGCTTTTTGGGGATCATAAATTACAGACGACAGGAAAAAAGTAAGTGCGGTTTTCTTTATTGTCTCGATGATGGATGGACTCCTGAACAGGGCAGAAAATACATCATATCACCTTTAATGGGCGTGCATTTCTGCAGCCATAACTCACAATTTTAAAATAGAAAATGGTGAAATATGGCGTTGTATATTCCACTTGTGACATATTTATGAGTCCTTGCCTTCTTATAAATACAGTGATTGCTATTTCAAAGCACCATGTCAGGTATGAGCTGAGCACAAACAGCTGGCGCGGCTGAAAAATTATAGCCAGAGTGGACGTTTTCAAAAACTCTCTCTCGCAGCAGTAAATTTACAGTGTTTGCACTAACTGTTATTAAAACCAAATCCATATCTTGGCAACAGGAATCCATTGCTCAGGAACAGCTGGAGTGACAGGGTGCCCTGACAGCTGGAGTGAGCTCTAAACTTGGCCACGGTGCACATCAGCGAGGGAAGGTCGTGGGCCTCAGACGGAGACCAGAGGCTCCTTCTCCCAGATCTGGAGCCCAGGCTGGGTCCCTGCTGGGCGAGCCTCTGTCTCCTGTCTGACCACCGAGTCTGCTTCCAGCTCTTTTCCTGGGCTGGCCAGGGATCTGCTCCTGATTGTTTTCTGTCTAGGCCTTTGAGCCACTGAGCCCCACTTTCTCCCAGCTTCCTTCTCTCCACCTGGTGAGTCATTCTGGTGTCTGAAGAAGGAAGCAACAGAGCTGAAAAGAGGAACGGACCCGGTGCACAGCCCAGAGGAAAGACAAAGAGCAGAGTCCAGCGGGCTGGCTTGTGTGGGTGAGGTGAGGGGGTGGCAACCAGGCCGTGGGGGAAAAAAAGATGAGCTATAAAGGGCCAGATAGTCTATGCAATAATAATAATTTTCAAGTCAACCAAAAATTTCTAAGCTTCTATTTTGAGCTCGGTGTAATTTTAAGGGATCGAAATACAAAAAATGAACGAGACATCATTTTTACTCTCAAAGAGCTTACAGTCTAAAGACTGCCTGAAACTTGGCTAATAATGCTACACCTTGAATATTTTTGTATTTTATTCTTTACAAATTCTTTTCTTCTCTGATATTTCACTTGGCTGTTCCAACAACTAAAGAAAACTCATAGCAGCATGGATGAAACTCCAATTATTATGTTGAATGAAAGGAGACAGCCACTAAAGAACATATTTTAGGATTCAACTTAAATGGAGTTTAAAAACAGGCAAAACTGATCTTTGGGCAAAGAAGTCAGAATAGTGCCTGCCACTGCGGGGCCGGGGGTGATGGAGGTGGAGGAGTGGGAAGGGGCATGAGGGAGTGAGTCCTGGGGGTGTTGGAAATGAACGGCTCTAGATCACGATTTTAGTGGAGGTTACACAGAGTATACATAAGTAAAACCCATCGCTCTGTGAATTTAAGATTAGTGCACTTTACAAACTTTATATTTGTTATGCCTCAACTCCCTTTTCTTCCCCTCACCCACGGTCACACACAGGTGGCAGACATTGGTAGCCTTGCTTTATAGGTGGGGAGACTGAGGCACGAGCTTGCCCAAGGACACAAAATTGGTTTCCAAGGAAAATCCCATGCCACTCTCAAACATTCTCGCCCTACAGGTGCCTTCTCAAATTGGGCCTCCTCATCAAATAGTGGCCTTTTGTTCTAAGACAGTGGTTTTCAGCCTCTTTGCGGCAGCAGTAACTTTTGCCCCTTGCAAACACACTATCACTGGAACCTGAATTAAGGAGCAGACAGGATCTGCTCTATATAATGTGGGTGGGTAGGGAAGGCCTTGCTTCTCCTGGCACCCACAGTGGCCCTCCATCTCTGCTCTGAACTTGAGTCTCTGGAGAATGAGGTTCGAAAACCGATGGTTGGGTGACTTCCATCTGCGGCTTTGCAACATATTCAGAACATTTCTATTAATATCGAGGGGTGAATGTAAAATTCATACAAAAAATTAGGACTAATTATATGTACTCATTCATTCATTCTTTGTTTCAGCATTTGCAGAAATCCTATTTGCTAGAAGGAGGTGTTTGCTACATTTGCGCAGGGGGCTGGGGATTGAAAATGATAATGATGTGGTGCCTGTTTTCAGGAATTTATATATTAATGAGGTAGGGCCTCTCTGTCTGTACTGGCAGTGAAAACAAATGAATTCTGCTGGGACATGGTAGAAGAGGACTTCACAGAAGAGGTGATGTTGATGCTGGATCCTGAAGGATGAGTACAAGTTCACCAGGAAGAGTACTTGAGGTGAAGGGACCAGGATGGGCAGAATCCAGGGTATGAGGAGCACAGTTTGCAAGGGAAGGGTGGCCTGAGATGAGGCTTAGAAGCTGAAAGATGGCATCTTTTAGAAGATGCTAAGATGCTAAATGTCACTCTGAAGGAGTTAAGCTTTATCCTGTCAGCAAAAGAAGGCCTAGAGAGTTTTGCACAGGGGCTGGAAGTAGTCAGATCTATGTTTGAACCCTTCGCTTCAGCAGCATGTGGAAACATGGTGTGGCGTGAGGGGAAGCTGATGCTGGGGAAACAGCTGACTCCATCGGGAACTTCTGAGTGGGAGGCACGGTGGGTCACGTTGATCTCTGAGGGGACCGCAAGCTCTGATTCTATAATCCACAACAACCACTATTCAAAAAGGTTGGGAACTATTTAGAGGTCCAATCCAATGTTCCTGCTCATTGTATTTTTTTTAAGAATGCGGTGTTAGCATTTTTGCATATGATTTTAATAGAAATGTCTGTTAATCATAAAAAAAACACAGACTTCTCGGAAAAAAATCTAACAATGTGACAGAGGAAGTTAGAGATGCCCTGAAGGTCAACTACAGCCTTGGTATGTGGCCCAAATCTAATATTTGGCTTCAGCTTTGGGCTTGGCTGTTGGGAGGCCAGACAGTCATGCCAACATCAATGTCATTTCTGGCATCCCCGAATCAATGTGTGATCAATGATTGTGTGATTGTTTTATGTCTAATCATAATAGTAGTGGTGATATGAAGTAGTCATGGCATTCGTATTTATTAATAACTAAACTTTCATTTCGAAATAGAGGCAAGCCCTCTAGATGTAACTTAGAGTGGGGCTCTCTTTTGCGCTTTGTATATTGAAATCTTACCAAACAGCTGAAGTAAAAATGTGCATTTATTATTGTAATAGTGAAGTGCTGTAGTAAGTATGAGTGTGAAAGTTGTTAACTTTATGTATAAAGATTGTGGACTTTTAAAAGTTAAACAAATAGGAGAATAGCTGATCTAATATGAATGGTCACAGACAATATGCTAGCTAGACCACTTTGGGAAAAACATTGTATCTTTACATCCTGTTTGGAAACCGAAAATATTATGAAAACCTAAAAGATAACAGAACAAAAAAAGAGGATTAGTGCTATGGATTGAATGTTTTTATCCCGCCCCGGCCCCTGCCATGCAAAATCCACATCTTGAAACCCTAACCCTCAATGCGATGGTATTTGGAAGTCAGCCCTTTGGGAGGTCATTAGGGTAAATGAGGTCATGAGGGTGGAGATCTATGATGGGATTAGTGCCCTTGTAGGAGACGAGAGACCTAGCTCTCTCTTTCTACCATCTGAGGTCACAGCAAGGAGACTGCAAACCAGGGAGAGGACCCTTACCAGACAGCGAATCTGCTGACACTTCGATTTCGGATTCCGGGCCTCCAGAACTATGAGAAATAAATGTTTAAATCTATGGTAATTTGTTGTAACAGCCTGAGTTGACTAAGACAATTAGATTATGTCATTAATTCTCATTTTATGGAATTATTTGTTGTAGTAACATTCATGACATTAAGCAAAACAAACTTTCAGAACTGTTTTTAAATTTTTAAATGTTAAATTCTATTTAGGCCACGAATCTTTCAAGAAAGAGCCTCATCTGAGAATCCTTTACATCTTGTGAGGATAAATAAAAGACAGAATGTCAGCTTTATCACCTGAACATTTCAAAAGGAGGAAACACTCCAAGATCACACATAACATCTATGATAAATGATTGGGATTCAGACATAATAGAGAATAAAAAAAGAACCGAGAAAAAAAGACATCGTTAGAGAAAAATGAGACTCCCCTCAAAATATGTTGCTTCTCATCTACTTTGTTTGAAAATGGCCATCTCTTCAAATGGGCAGTGGAGGGGCTGTGGAACATCCCTTTAAGCTGACAGTCCAGAAAAAATGTTTCTACACTCTATGTCAACCCTCCAAATTTCAATATAGTTGTAATGCAAAATTGCAATAATAAAGTTTTAATATAAATTATGTATAGGTTTTGGCTTCTTCTTTGGCTGAATTTTAAAACTTGACCATTTGGCATTTCAGTAGAATGCACCTCTGGATGTAAATTGAAAATCTTTTCTCTCTCCAACCCCTAGGCTCTACTCTTTAGGTAACCACTGCATTTAGTGTATTTTCTTTCAGACTTTTGAAATGTAGCTAAAAAATATTTGTATTTTTTTCTTGCAACAATGGGATTGTACCATAGTACTGTCCAATAATTTTCTATTTATCACTCAGTAATTTAATACAAACATCTTTCCATAAGACTACTACATATATATTCTATTTTGTTTTATAATAGTCCAGTATATGGATGTGGCATTATTAATTTAACCAATCATCAGTTAAAGAACATATGAAGAACAATTTCCAATTTTTATTCATTGTAAGGACTGCTATAATAAACATATTTGTACAGTTTTTTAAGTGCTAATTACTTCTTTTATATATATGTATGTATATATATAATTTTCAGTATGACTTGCCATATTGTCTTCTAGAAATATTGTATCAATTAATATTCCCACCCACAGTGTTTATATATAAGAAGCCTGTTTCCCTCACCAACACTGAGCATCATCTGCCTTTTGAATTTTTGCCAACACGTTATGTGAAATATGGTCTCTTGTTATTTTAATATGCATCTTTTATTATTAGTGAGGTTGAACCTCTTTCTATATGTTATTGCATTGATTACTTTTAATCACAGAGGAAATGATGTCATCCTAAGTGAAGGAGAAAACAGCAACATATGGGCGTGATATTCTAGCTTTAGATGGTTCTACATAGATGAAATGGGAGATGGATACTTTATATTTGTACCGCTTTTTATAGCAGTCAGATCACTCTTACTGTCTAATTTCAGTTAATCCTCACAATCATCCTGTGAAGGATTTATTGCTATTATTAATGTTTTCAGGTGTGAAAAGATGGGGCTCTGAGAGGTCAATTGATTGGCTGGCCTAAGTCTTCATGGGTAAAAAAGTGGATCTGGGGTTTGAAGCTCAATTTTCTGCATCCCAGTCAACCTACATTCTACTTTACCTCACTGTAAAATTAGAAATTTAAATCCAGATTCCTGGGCTAACTGTTCTCAAACAGTAAAAAAGCTACCCGCATCAAGCGCAGCCCGCAAATGCATTAGTTCATTGAATCTTCATAACAATTCTATAAGGGAGGAGCAAATTATTACCCACATGTACAGATGAGGAGCTGACCGAGGTAACACAGGTGAGATTTAACCTTGGAAGGCTCGTGGGAACTCATGCTTTTGGTACTATACCACACAGGTTCTCATGCCAACTAGCACCATGCTAGAAGAAACAGCTTGCCCGTGTAAACTAATGAGCCCCCCAAAACCTAGGGCATTGCGGGAGACTGTGAAATTAATTCAAAGGAGACAAAAGAAAATCAGGCTGAGAATTAAGTATGGTAGGTACTGAGTTTTCTCAACAAGGACACTATTGACATTCTGGGAAGGATAATTCTTAGTGCAGGTTTGTCTCCCTGCATTGCTGGAGGCTATTCATCCCTGGTACTTACTCATAAAGGCCAGCAGCAGCTCCCAGGTACAATGATAACCCAAAACTCACACCCTGAATTTCCAAATGGCCTATGAAAGGGTGGTACTGCCCTAGTTGAGAACCACTGGGTCAGTGGACCTTGCTTGATTATGGTACGTGTTTATCTCAGCTTTTGAGATTGTGTTGTGTCTGGTAGGACTGTGCTGTTTAGGCTTACCCTCTGGCACAGGGCTCAGGTTTGCAGAGTGTTCTGCACAGGCAATGTGGTATTTCTGGGTCTTCCTTTGAGGCCAATCCTCAGTAACCCCGGAGCTCTTGATGCTGCCTCTGTCTGCAGACAGTCAATAAATGTCAATACTTGCTCTTGACAGATGTCTGGGTGTCTGCCGTTCTGTGCTGGGCTCTAGCTCACGGCAACCATTTTTCCAGGCCCAGATTTTTCTTCTTTTTGATTGCAGGGGCAGCAGCAGGCAGGGGGATCACCATTCCCTAGTTATGTTGCTATAGGGAAGGGCTTTCAAAGAATTGGAACCAAAGCTCTGTGGGTTGGCTCCTTCGAAAATCAGACTGGCCCAGTCTTCCTGGCCATGGGAGCAGACCCACTGGTTCAACTGGGCCCCTTCTGCCAAGCCCGTGGTGTGCCCAGAGCTGCTGTGTGAGCTCATGCTATATTCAGGAAGAGCCGGGGCCTCTGGGGCACAATCAGCAGAACTTCAGGAAACTTGGGGAGGAAAAGGCAATGAGTGGCTACTTGGGGTTTGGCTCCAGGCCTGCAACTCCTCCAGCCAGACGGCCATGCCCACCAAAGTGGCTCTGTGGGCATAGTTTTTAAAGTAGTGACGGCAGTGCAGCAATATTTAAACCTTTGCTTGTCTCCAATTTGCCCTGTGAAGAGAGTTTGTTATGCGCTGTCAGAAAATGTGTGCAAAGAAAGGTAATTCTGAAAACAGGAAGTTTATAGCGCTCAATTTCTAAAACAAGGGAGTATGTTCTTTCTGAGTTCTCCTTCCTCATTTGTTTAAACAGCACACTCTCTTTCACCCTTGTTGTTGTTTAGGGCCAGACTATGAACAAGAAAGCTCACTGTTAAAAAACAATTGATTTTTAAATTGATCCATGACACCATGTATTATAAATACTGTGTAGGTCTCTCTAGTCCCACAGCAGGCTTCTGCCCCGGGGGGATGATGACAACAGGAGGTGGGGGGCTCTTAATAGGCTCCTGGTGGTGTTGTTTCAGCTGCCAGGAGAAATCTGGGCAGAGAATTTTCTAGTCTGAAGCTCTTCTTAGTGGGCTCCTCCTTGGAAAGCATGTGGCAGGGCTCTGGGGTACTCTGGAAAGAAATGGGTGATTCATGGGACCTTCTCTTCCCTTTCCTGGGCAAATCTTCATCCTAGACCTGCTGGTTTTGTGCTCACTGCCCGTTCTCTGGGACACCAATTGATTTCCTCTGTGGCTTTGCAGGAATCATCCCGGGAGCACAGTGGGTCCTTTGATATCCGCAGATATTGGCACTATGAGGGCAGCATTTCATTTATGGTGAGAAATAACACAGGATGGGAGGGCTGCATCCTCTATGCTGATTTCACTCATTCTTCATTAACTTTGCAATGCTCTTAAAGCAGACCTGGGCTACAACCCAACTGGCTAAGTCTGTTGCAGTAGTTAAGGCTTGCAGACGTAGAGGGCTAACTGAGGGACACTCTACACAAATGCAATGTGTTATGAACGCACAGGCATCTTTGTAAAAATCCACGACCATTCAGCATGGAACCAGCCAGACTCTTGGGCTAACATGTCAGTTGGACTTCTTAGAACCCTATTGGTCTCTGGCTCCAAGGCTTCTTGAGAAGTAGTATGACAAATTTCAGGTGTCCCCTTAGAGCTAGGTGTGGTTTATGGTGTGATGGGGTGGGAAAAGCCTGGAATTTGGACTCAACCAAACTGATACCAATAACAGGAGGCCACCACTTAGTAACTCTGCAAATGGCCTGAGTTTTGATTTCCCTGTCGCTAAAGAGGGGGATAATAACACTATTTTACCTGAAGTGATTGCTGGGAGGATCAGCTGAGAAATTTGAAAAAGGTTTGGCATCTGTAAAACGCTTTCTAAGTGTTGTCTTTATTATTCTCTGCTCTTAGAAGTTGAACTTTAAAGTCTCTTTGAACTGTGATGAATTCTATGATGAACTCTTCCTGGGACAAAGCTCTCTATTTTTCCTTCCCACGAGACGCCCACAGTCTCAAGAGGTGCATAAAATCCAGGTGCAATCCAGTGAGTTGAATCTCTGTCCTTTCTTAATTTAGTTCAATATTACATTCTCTCTCTCCTTAATTTTTTTTTTTAAGTTGAACCAAATACACCCTTAAAACAACAATGGGCCTGGGAAGAGCAGGACGGCACCCTTGCCAAAGCTGCAGTATCAGACATGAGGTCAGCAGCACAGCAGCTGTCTAAGGAGGCTGAGGGAAGGGGGGCTGCCTTGGTTTGGTGCCTTCTTGATGAGGTGTTTTTGCAGGAATGACTTATATATGCAAGGCAAAAGAATTGAGTGTTGAGTTTGGCTAATGCCCACTATGGAGCTGTCATTACATCAAGGTTAGTTCATGGTTCAAGAAAATGTCTTGAATATCAATTGTTTCTTCTTTCTGTGAAGTAGAAGAATATTCGATCAGTCTTGCCAGAAGTGGGGGTTATGGATGAGGCTTTGATATATAGATGGAAACATCAGAATGCAGTAGAAAGAGTTCTGGCTTTGCAGTCTTAAAATCTAGGTTGACTGGGCCCGCCACTATCTGCGTGACTTTGGGGAAATCACTTAACCTCTCTGGTCCATAAGAGTCATACATACATATCATGATGTTTGGGGATAGTTGCATATATCACATTGTCTAGTAATCACCTTTGTAAAAAACAAATATTTAAAAATTGATGTATAATATACGTTCAGGAAACTGCTCAAATCATAGTAGACAGCTTGATGGACTATTTCAAAGTAAACCCATTCATGTAATCACCACCCACAAGAAGAACTAGCACATTACCAGAACTCTAGTATCCCTTCTCTGCCCAACTTCTGCCACTCTCCCACCTCCTCCCCCAAATCGACCACTGTCCTACTCCTAAAACCATAGATTAGTTTGGTCTGTTTTTGAACTATTTATATAAATGAAATCATACAATATGTACTTTGTTTTTTGTTCCTGGCTTGTTTTGCTTGTGAGATTCAGCCATGTTGTCGCAAGTAACAGTAGTTTATTAATGTGTGTTGTTTTATAACATTCTCCAGTATGATCATACCCCAACATATCCATTTTATGTTGATGGATATTTGTTTTTTTCTAGTTTTTGGCACATCCACATAATGTTATGTTGCCTGCATTTCTGTTTGGCGTATACCTAAGAGTGGGATTGCTGAGTCCTATAGGATATATGTAGCTCAGCTTTAATAGAAATTGTCAAATAAATTTACAGAATGAGTGTATCAATTTCTACTCCTACCCAGCAGCGTATGGGAGTTTCTGTTTCTCTTTATTTTCCCTAAAACTTGGTATTGACAGTCTTTTTCATTTTGCATTCTGATGAGGTAAAGTGATATCTCGTTTTGTTCTTTCATTTGCATTTTCCCAGTGGCTACTGATGTTAAGCACATTTTTATATATTTATAAGCCTTTTAAATATCCTTTCATGAAGTGCTTGTTTAAGTCTTCTGGTCATTTTTCTACTGCATCTTTTTTTTTTTTAATTTGTAAGAGTTCTTACTATATTTTAATTGCGGCATATTGTTGGATGTCTTTATTGCACATACCTTCTCTTACTTTGTAGCTTGCCTTTTCACTCTCTTAATGATATATTATTATGAACAGAAGTTTCTAATTTTAATATAGATTAATATAACAACATTTCCCCTTATTGTTAGTGCTGTTTTTGTGTGTTATACTTATGAAATATTTGGAGTGTGAAACCCAGTGGCTTTTGGTTGCACCTACCACCTCCTGCAGATCAGACAACTGTAAGCTCAAGGTAGCAGTACACCTCTCAGAACACTATCACTTCAATCCCAAGATGCTCGTGGAGCTTTCCCAGCTTGCAGGTATACCAGGTCTAGGCTGATTCGAAGAACCTGCTAGAGGCTCAAGGCTCTTGACTGGAATCAGGAACTTAGTGAAGAGAACACAGGACTTATGGTTTCCAAGAAACATATTTGTTCACCCGATTGTGGAAAGAGAGAACATTAGTTGGCACTTTCCTGAGGACTGTATTTCCAGAATCTCCGTGGAAATAAAATCTCTGACTCAGTTATAATCTTTTGTCTAGGAATTAGACACAGGGGCTCCCGTTGGCCCAAACTCCCTTTTCAGGGACTCTCCTGTCCTCCCACGGCCTTGCTGAGTGAGCGGGGCCCATGTGATCCTGCATCCTTTGTCACAGTTGATTGGACCAGGTGTTGACATAGTAGCTAGGAGTGGCCTGACTGTGGGCTGGCCAGGGAACAATCAGTGGCTTATGTGGATTGGGACAAAATGTACTCCTAAGCCAATAAAAGTCCCTCTTTGGGGAATCTGAACCAGGAACCAGAAGGATATTGCAGGCTGGTGTTGGGCACATGTACTGAAAGGCCATATAGAGTCGGGGCAAGGGAGCCAGTTTGGGAATATGTATTCACTGAATGTATAAGGGACTGAGAGTCAGAGAAGCTAGTTGGGAAGGAGAGGAGGAGGGAGTGTGGGCCCACAGAAGAACAGAGAAATCGTGTGTGAGTAGAGAGTAAGAGAGAAAATCCCTGTTTTATGCCCTTCCTAAGGCCTGATTCGATGTTTCCTGGTTTCCCTTAGGACCTCTGTGTATCCTGGCAATAATATCTTTGATTCGAGCTCATTTGATCCTTGCAGTCAAAAGAGTTTGGACTAAGATAGTCAAGATCAAAGGTAAGAAAAAAAAGATTTATAGGTTGTGTTATGTTTAATAAACTTTATAAGATTTTAGTAAAAAAAAAATGATTCCTCTACAATTTAGATTACCTATCTTATTGACTAGAATTATGTCTGTGAGAGTAACAGTGCAGTTCTTTAGCCATTAAAACGTTAATTCTGGACATGTGTGCAAAAAGGGAGCATGGAGGCAGCTCTCCGATCCTCATCCTGTAATTATAGCATGGCCTCAATGTGAAGCCGGGGAGGGGACAGAGGCACCTGTGGCCTGTGGGATTCAGATTCCTCACCTCTGGTCTGGAGCAGCATACTTCATGGTGCTTCAAAGGTCCTTGGGGTTAAAAAGTGGTTATAACCTGAAGGGCCAAGAGTAGGAGAATGGCTAAATAAATTAGTGGTCTTCAAATAAGGGAGTATTTATGGAGTCATTACAGATGATGTCATTAAAGAGGTTTTTAATGATATGGGAAATTAATTGTATAATAACATGTGACACTAACTGGAAAACAGATGTAAAATGTTTTATACAGGTTGACCTCAACTATGTTAAAATAAACATGTGAAAACTGTTAACAATAGTCGTATATATTCATTACATATATATTTGTTTCTCTGTATTTTCTCAGATTGCTTTTATAATCAGAAAACAATGTTTAAAAATAAAATACAAATGAATAAGCTGTTGACTCAGATTCTCAAAGTGTGACATGAGTCTGTTCCGGATTTTTCCTCAAACATCCATTCTTTCTCCAGTTTTGTGACTATAGAGCCAAGTTGGGATCTGATTTATAAAAAATGTGGGAGAAGTGAGTGGCAACAAACTTTACAAGTGCTTTGTGATCTTAGAGAGGAAGCTTGTCTCTAGCAACCCTGGCAGGGCATTTTTGAGGTTTTTGTCCTAGAAGGGCCTGGCTTGGGTTTAAGTGGGACATGGGGCAGGGTAAAGACAACAGGGACAGAGGCAGCAAGAGCTGATGAGGACTTCAGAAACCACCCAGGTGGACACCACTGCTTTATAGATAATGACGCTACCTTGACTTAAATGCCTCCTATAAACTAGGTGTGTGCACAGGGAAGACACGCTAGATGCTGAACAGCTGACATTTTATTTAACTTTCACAACAGCCCAATGAGGCTGGCTTTATCATCACCATTTCACCAATGAGAAAACTAACCAACCCCAAAACAAAGTAAGGAAATTAGCTTAAAGGGGTAAAGTGAAATTCACAGGTAGCTGATAGTAGGTCCAGGACAGAAAAACATTCCTCTTTTTTTAAACTTTTACCTCTGATAATACAGATAATAATCACATATGATAATACAGATAATAATCATGTATAGGGTCTTTACTATGTGCCGGATCTCGTGCCGATTGCTTTTCCTGCCTTATCCCCTTTAATGCTCTCCTTCAAGGTTGTGCAGCACGTAGCACATCTCACCTGTGTGCATGCCTAGCACTTTAGGCCAGGAGACTGAATCTCCCACTTTCTTTGTTCCCTGTCCCACTCACCCCCTGAAGCTGCATCCATACATCTGCAAATACAAGTTCCCAGGCCTTGCGTAGGTACTGTTTTCTTTCCTGCACACAAGTAAAGACCTTTGAGTCGGCAGTTCGGTTTTATAAGGTTGCTACTTCCTGCCCTTACTTTATTACATCTGTTCTTTGGGGCATGGTGTTATAAATTGGGTATGTGATGATGTGTAATCACTAACTGAAAAGCCAATACATTTTCACTGTACCGGCAGCAAGACAAATAAAAGGCAAAATGAAAGGCTTGTGCTCTTTTGACAAAGGGAAAAGCACACAACGCACATATTAAAGAAAAAAAAAAAAACCAGACTGCAAATGGAAAATGTTGTCATCTTAGGGGAGTTGTTTTCCTGGGGCCGTCTGACTTAGGTTTGCCTCCTGGGAGTGGGGTGCCTGGTGGCTGGGAGGTGGGGAGGATGGAGGGTGATCTTTTGGTTCTCTTGGGAACCACATTACTATTAGGCTTTGTAAACCTTAGGCTATTGCCCACTATAAGATATGATTCGGGCAGCTTTCAAATAAGAACAATCTGTGTGGGGCAGAGGGAAGACAGGTGGAGAGGAAGAGGAGAGACAGAAAGGGACATGTTCCCATTTATCTGGGTGTATACAGTAGGGTGATTTTCCCTCAGTGGAAATTCAGTAAACTGTCTTGGTTGATACTGATACATGTAGGACAGTGCAATACTTATAATAAGGGCTTAATAAGTGATGATACTGTGTCTGTTCTGATTCATTGCTTTCACACAGCAAGAACTAGATAGGATAGGATATGCATGTCAAGTTGGGTTTGAGAGCTTTTAGAAAAAAAGTCTTTCCATCCATTTATATCCAGTAAATATGAATATTTATTCATATTCAACTCTGAAACCTTGCAAAAATACAGTCTGCAGGGCTATGGAGTTTTGTTTTGCTTTGTTTTTTTTTTCTTCTCCAAAGCCCCAAGGAAAATGCCGTAGAAAGAGGCCTTGGAGGATAGATTTTTTTGAAACTGATTAAAGCAAAAGATAATAAGAATAATATATATTGTTAGTCTATAAAAGATTTTGCAAGAAAAAAATAAAAGAGGAAAAATCTTTAGGCTTGGTAACTAATTATGTTCATGAAGTGAAGATGAATATGAAGAGAGATAAGGGCCTCTCCTTTTTAAAGAGGATTCAACTATGTGAGCAGCCTAGGAATTGGGATTTCAGTAGTTCTTCCAACACGATATCATAATAACAGTAATAATAATAAAGTAATAATGTAATTATAAATTACCTTTATTGATTGACCATATACAGGGCTGACCGAAGATGAGAACCAGCGTGGGAGACCAGGGCCCAGTAGGCTGAAGGGGCCTGGGGCTATGTTATACAGCAATACAAATCTGCCCTCCCTGAGGGCAAACCAGGTCTCAGCAGTTTAATTTTCAAAATTCTTTATCTCATTTGATTTCTTTCAGAATTCTATGAGGAAGACAAGAAAGGCATTCCTGTCGTTCCAGAATTCTATATGGGGAAACCAAGACTCAAAACAGGGTGGCTGACTCACCTACAGCCACCAGCGGCAGAGCCAGGACCTGACCAAGGCCTTCCAAGGCCTGCTTAGGTCTTCTCTAGGCCATCCCGTGAGGGAGAAGAGACCACCAAAACCATAGTATCGGAGTATTTAGAGCATCTGCATGTGCCAAACAGTGCCACCCAATTCCAGTTCTGGAGAGTCTGTGCTTTGACCACATTGGCACCCAAGGAGCCTCAGATGTGATAGCGCAGGGCTCCTCCTGATGAGTAGTATGCCTGGCTCCTGTTAGGCTGACCTAAGTGGCCAAACTAACATTCTCTGTCTGCAGACATTGAATTCTTGTAAAAACATAACATTTCTCTTTGGGATGCTATTTTACAATAGGAGCTCATTTTCTCAGATGAAGATGCTGGTTTCTTAAGTTATTTAATATAGACCTTCACTCGATTTCATTAATACCACATGATTTATATATTAATATGCTGTTTTGTGTTTTATTGTCTGTCTCTACTGCCCCACTCTCCAATTTGGATGTAAGGTCTGCGAAGGCAGAGTTTTTGGTCTGTTTTTTTCACTTAAGATCTCAAGTGCTCACATCAGTGCCTGACATTTGTAAGTGCTCAATAATTGTTTTTGTTTAAATGACTAAATGACAAAATAAAGAGAAAATAACAGAGGCTGACAATCTCAAATAATATGTTCATGTCCAGTGAGGATAAAAGGATATCACTGCCTGATATCCATTGGTAGTTCAAACAGAGAAAAGAAATGAAAGAACTGAGCTGATACGTGGTCCAGGGGACTCTACGCACACGAACCCAAAGGTACCCATTCCCACTTGAGAAGGTATATTGTTCAGGTACTGCCTTTAAAAAAAGTCAATTTTTTTTTTTTTTTTTAGCAGTGATTGAGTAGTAAACAGGCAAGAAAAATTTTCTGTTAATTTTTTTCAAGGTTGAATTTTGGAGTGAATTATTGAATCGACTGGTCCATAAAAATAATAAATCAATAGTTAAGAATGAAATTCGTTGTTAAAAGGCAAAAGGCCAAATGATGACATAATAAAGATGATGGATGAAATCAAGAGTCAGCAAACTATGACCCTGGGGCCAAATCCTGCCTGGCACCTATTTTTGTAAATAAAGTTTTATTGGAACACAGCCAGGCCCATCTATTTACCATTGTCTATGGCCGATTTTATGGTACAATGATAGAGTTGAGTAGTGTGTGACAGAGCCCATATGGTCCTCTGGGACTAAAATATTTACAATCTGGCCTTTTACAGAAAACATTTGCCGACCTCTGGATTAAATGATGGGCCATCATATTAAAGTCCAAAGGACTGAGCCGACAATGAAGTGAAAGCTAAAACAATGATGTCTTTCCACTGGAAAGCCCAATATCGGAGACTTAGCTTCTGCAAAGAATCATTATCCATCATAGAAAATTCATGTTGTTAATTTGAATTTCATTGGTTTGGTAGTTTTAATTGTATTTCTTCTATAAATTTGTTTTTATTTTACATTTGCATAAGAGCTGGAAGCATAAGGATTTATATCTAGGTTAGTGTTTGTATATATTAACTTGACTGTAAAATAACTTAAATCAACCCCAAGGGTATTAGTGAGATATTTCTCCCTTAAATGTGTTCTCATCCTTTATTACTTAAATTTGAAAATTACTGGTTTAAAGGCATCTGGGAAGAGCTTGTATCTAGGTTTTGCTAAGTTATACTATGGTCACTGCTAATTGTCTTTCTCTAAATTTATTCAGGCAGGAGAACATTACTAAAATTTCTCTCCTTTCTAGTTTGATTCATTAAGTATTTGCCTTATAACTTAGAGAATTCAAGAGAGAAGAAACGTATTGGGAGGCATTTAGTTGAGTCCTGCTTTTTTGTCCTTTTATAATTTTGGGATGACTGGATTCTGATCACTGTACCATTTCATTACTTCTCATCTTTGAAAACATGGGGCAAATTATCATGGTTGTGGCTTTAAAAGCCTGTCTTCTGCTCCGAGCCAGACTCCTTGAGCCCAGTGGGCTTGTGTTTGGGCGGTTCGGGGGCCCGAAGGCCTGTTCTGTTACTTGTTCTCTGGAGTAAGACTAACTGTAAATCCCCAGAGTTTGAATTTGACAAGCATTCACTGTCTGGTATAAATGTGCATGCTACTTATAGAATCTCTGTATGTCATAGGATCATAACAGTTTAGAGCCAGAGGAAAGACTGAAGTTCAAACAAGTCAAGGCTTTTGCCCAAGAGCACAAAGTAAGAGGCAGAATTGGTATTGTATTAGTTGCATTAAGGAGACAAAGACAAAAACAAAAACCAAAACAAGCTAGGATAAATCCTTGACAAAACAAAACAGCTAAAGTTATCTGAGCTCTGAAATCAGAAGTATAAAAACATCCGGCACTATGGAGCTAAAGATTTTGTTTATGACATTAACTCTGAAACGTCATCTATTTTTATTTTCAGCAACTCTCTTTGATTTTTGCCCTGAGTTGATTCTTATAGCTTATTTTATAAAACATGTTCTGTCTACTCTTTGTTCGCTAAGTCTTACAGCAGGCTTTGATGGTGAGCAATATAATTCTGACCTCCAGTTGCTAGAATGCAAATATTCTTGTAATTGCTCAGGCCTTATGCCTTCTTGGCCCCCAGTCTGAACACTAGCTCAGCTTCTGTGCAACCTAAGCTCAGAGTAGTCCCTGAGTCAGCACTGGAGTGAGTTTTTGAAAATAAATCTGATCATTCCCCTTCTGCTTAATCCTTGCAATGGCTTTCCATAGCTTCATGGTGGAATAAAGCTCCTTGACATGTGGGTCCACCTCTCCTGCCTTACTGGTCCGTTCTGACAATGGCTTCTGGGATTCTTTCCTCTTCCACTCCAGCCTCACCTGCTTCTTCCAGGCCCTGGACCCCACTGTGCAGTTGTCCTTTTGCCTGGTGACGCTATCTTATCCTTGAGTTCTCAGCTCAGTTGTCACTTCCTCGGGGAGATTCCTTTGCCCTTCCTGACCTAGGCAGCTCCCCCTTAATGTGAGACAGCACCATGCACATCCCCTGAAGCACTGAATCACTGTTGCAATTTTTCATTCATTTGAATTAAGTCCTGCACTTGATAGTGAGCTCTGTGATGCAGAAATAGTGTCTTATTCTCTATTGTATCCCCCACCCAGTGCCTGGCACCTAATAGATGCTCAATAAATACTTGCTGACCCCTGAATGCATGAATGAGTGAATGAATAAATGAAGTTCGGGCCCAGGGTTGGGAGAAGGATCTTAGCACAATTGTCAGCCGAACATGTTGGGAAGAGAATCCAATTTGGAGTCACTAAGACCTTGATTCGAATCTCTGGGTCATGTGGCCTCTCTGTGCTTCAGTGAATTCATTTGAAAAGCTGACTAAATAACGATGTCTAGCATGCAGGTACTTGTGAACATGAAGCAGGCAACCAGGGAAAACACTGGCCTTTTCTCCCTTCTCTCAGACACAGACGAACACAGCCAGGGAGGCTTTTTTCCATTTCAGATAGAAGCTTGGTCGGCTTCAGCCCTCTGGTGTCCCTGGGCTCACCTGGTGATTTTAAGCTGCTGGTGACCCAGCAGAGTAGGACTCACAGGGCAGGGCCAGGCCTCAGTCTGGCTTTGGGAAGCAGGCTTCGCGTGCCAGGGCTCAGAGCAGCTGGGGGATCTGCGAGGAAATGAGCTGGACCTGGGAGGGCAGGGGTTAAGCGGCAGCCACTTAAGATGGGCCCATTCAGGGGTGTACCCGTTCATCATGATAAGTGTCATAGTAAAATCAATTCTCTGTGTACTTTTGGGAATTACAACTATCATTTTGGTGTGATTTATTTGGTGTATAACACGAACATGGCCATTTGTTTCATCATTCTGAAAGTTCATCTAAAATTGCTTTGAGTTTCTGGTTTTCAGGAGTGACATGTCCAATTGTTATCGTCCATCCTATGAAATATGGATTGAGGAATACAATGCTGCCGGCCTTGTTTCCTCCCTGGTTACCTGCTTTAGGTGGCAGGGGAAGTTTTATTGCTTTGATTTCCCTTCTCCTCTCATTGCTCTCCCCACACCGAATCTGTCTTCAGACCAATATAGGCTTGAACCCTGGGCCTTTTCTCCCTGCCAGGCCTTGGGAACTTCTCTTTTCTGCAAAGAAAGAAGGCAATCTCTGAAGTGTCCTAGGCTCTCTACTCACTTCCACAGCCTTCACTGGGGGTCATTTCCCCCCTGCCCAGTCACAGTCCTGACCCTGGCTTGTAAACCCATTTCCATTTATATCTGGGTGTGGCTATTAGACTGCCCTTGGGGCTTGGGTCAAAATGGACTTGTTTAAGAGTTGTCTGTACCACTTAACTGGCTGTGTGACTTTGGATGATTCCCTCAATTTCTCTGAGTTTTCTCATCTATAAATTGGAGATGATAATAAGGTGAGGATTACATATACCAATAGCCTTAGCACGTATCTAGCACTTAGCTACGGCGCAATAAGTACTACCTATTGCCATCATCATCACCCTTGGTTTCTGCTTTGAGCTAAGCTGTGTGACCGAGGTCTCTTTTTACCCCAATTGGAAAATGGCCTCATGAATTAGATGAATTAGAGGCCTGTGGGAAGATAGAAAATGTAATGTGTGGGGTGAGTAAAAAAACTGCCTTGGTGGGAAACGGAGGGCGCTATTTAAATTCTGGATGTTGCTCTGTCACCATTTCTCCCTTCTCTGTTTGGCTGATGGAAGCACTTGTTGTCTGGGCTCTTTGGGGCAGGCTTTGGGAGAATCCTGGGACACAGGGTGTAAGTAAGGTCAAAATACTGCCAGTCTTCCCATCTGGCTGTGGCATCTGTGGAGAGGCCTGCGGTTTATTCCTGACATCTTTTTACAATAATAACACCACCCACCATGTATCACATGCACAGACCCCAAAAAATCAGTGTCGGGATTTTTTTTCCCAAGACACCTGTTCCATTTTCTTGAAATGGAGCAGCTATCTTTGTATACATTCCTCCTGACTTTTAGGTCAACTCGTGGCCCATCCAGGGCCATGATGCATCGGTAGCGCTCTGTCCCACCTCCCCTCTACGGAGTCCTTGCGTTCGCTCTTTCCACAGGAAGTGTGCTGTCCCCACTGCCTCACATCCTCATCTTCTCACCCTTCAGGATTCAAATGCCAGCTCCTCCAAGAAGCCCTCCCTGCGTACCCCAGGGCTTATGGACTCTCACTTCCTTTTGCTCCTATGACTCTTACCTGCACCTCTGTTTCGGCATCTGTCTTTTCTTTCTTTACAGCAGGGATCTTTGAAAACAAACCTTACCTACCCAACTATATTTGTTCCTTTTGAGGGGGCTGTGTCTTTTGCCTCTGATGTCTAGCTCAGTGTCTGGCAAAAAACAGACCCTCCATGCATTTTTCTTGACTGTTAGGTGACTAGAAGGAAAGTAGTCATACCTTGTTGTTTCTGGAGAACTTTGAGGTATTTACAAACTTACCTGCCACCTAGCACTTTCTCCTACGTAGAAGTCTTACACTCGCCTTTGGGTATGATTTCTGCTTGGGGAAACCATTGGCTGAAATCTCTCCTGTTCTCCTGAAGTGACGAACTATCTCGAAGTCCTAAGATGAAGATGTGACTCTTTGTGGGTGGCAAGGGGAGGATGCCGCAGTGCGGACTAAACAGCCAGGAAATCACACAGGGCGAGTCTGAGGGGAGAAGGTTTGCCTGAGGGAAGGGGCATGCGCCGGCTGGTCCTGGGAGCTGAACAGTGGTTCTGGGCTTGTTCGAGTTAACAAGAAGAACATTTCCAGGGGCTATGGTATTGGCACCAACATCCCCAACCCCAAGCACAGAAAGAGCCCACCTTTCCAGCGGCAAGTCAGCAGGGCCTTGTTAAGACAAATGTGGCTTCCTCTTTTCCCTTTTTCTCTTGCTCCAGGGTGAAAGAGAGATGGTCCTCCCAGTTACTTCAATTACATGGATGACTGGGGAGAGGTTTAGCACAAGTTATAAAGCCATGTGCTTGGACTGAAGGGGAGTTAGTCCCCTCACCCCCTTCCTCTTGCCCTCTCCTCAGGCTGCTTAAACGGGCACCATTGACCTTCGCAAGGCATGTCACTAATGCAGGTGTTAACCTTAATGCCACTCGGGCCTGTCATTAGCACTCATGCCTGTGACAGGTGTTTGTTGTGGCCCTGGCAGGAAGGTCAGCACCTCAGAGCTGCTGAGTTCCCCAACCTAAAGTTGACACTTGAGGGTTGGCAAATGGCCAGGCTCAAGTTGGCTGCAGTGTGGCCTCAGGGCCAGGTGGGGTGGGGGCAGAGCGGGCTTTGGGAGTGCTCAGAGCTGGGAAAAGGATTTAATGCTGGACTCTTTTCCTGGTCTCCAAGAAACTCTTTTCTCTCCCTTCTCTTTCACCTAAGCCCTCCTCTGAAGGGTCACAGGAGTGACCTGGGCCTCCTGGCTGGAGGATAGCACTCGGACAAGCCTGGGACACTCCCACTGCCTGCCTCAGCTCGGGAGCTCCAGAAGGCCGCTGGGCTCCTGCCGGCCAGTTCTACTCTTTGGAGATGGGCCATGGGCGGGCAAGGAGGTCAAGGAGGTCCCCAGGGCAGGGAGACTGTGATTTTATCCCCGACAGGGACCAAGCCTCATAGGTACAGCCCTAAGTGTGTGACTTGCCTGCCTGGGAACCTTGACTGGACAAGCCAGAGGTAAAGCCCGGATCGTCTAGTGGCAGAGGACAAGCTGTTTTTTTAGTTTCTTCCTGTACTTTGAGAGAGGGGAGTTCTGGGAAAGGCATAGAGCTCAATCTGTTGGCATTGAATATTGGACATAAAAGAGATTCTGGAGTTCATTTAATTCACTATTTCTCGAATTTTTACTACGCATTCTGTCATAAGCAGTTATTCTAAGTCATTTCTGTCACAGCAGTTGTGGCTTGAATTCTTTGCACCTTCTTTGTTTTTTACTCTTGGGATGTGTAGTAACAATAATAATCAAACTGACAACAACCTCCACCACCAGTGGCGTTTAGTGCATGTTTATTGCATGCCAGGGATTTTGCATACATTCTGCCATTTAATTATTATAACGGTACTATGATGTTGGTGTCATCACCCGTACTTTATTGATGAGGCAACGAATGCCAGAGAGGATGTGCCACTTGCTCAAGGTGGAGCCAGAGTTTGAACCCAACGTCTGAATAGCTCCTGGTGCACTTACCCACTTCCCTTTGCTACTACTGTTCAGCATGTAATTTGTCAATCATTCTGTGCTTTGGGTCAGGAGAGGCTGCCAAGCTCCACCAGATCAGAGAACTGGGGCCCAGAAAAATGAAGTAGTTCACCTGGAGTCCCTCAGCCAGCTTGTGACTGAGCTGGGACTCATCTTTACCCAGCTGACAAATGAATTGGTTGTACCCAGCACTCTGCTAGATTATTTATGGGGTTCCAAAAAGAGTACAGTTGGTCCTCCAGATTCACGGGTTTTGCACTCATGGATTCAACCAACCATGAATGAGAAGCAGTATTTTTGATCCATGGTTGGGAATCCATGAATGTGGAGGGCTGACTGTATGCATTGTTCTATGCCATTTTATATAAAGGTCTCGAGCAACTGCAGATTTTGGTATCCGCAGGGCATCCTGGGACCAATCCCTTGTGGATACTGAGGGACGACTGTGTGTCCAATACTCCATGAGCTACCATTTGCTGGAAAAATCAAACTATGTTCATAGGTAACATTTACTGAGCTTTTATTCTGTGTCAGTCATGTGTTTTACATTTAGCTCTCATAACTATAAGGTATGTACTATCATCATCCTCCTCTTACAGCAAGGAGAGCAAGGCTCAGAGATGTTAGGCAACTTATCCATGACCACACAGCTGGGAAGGGGGGGATGGGATTCAAACCTACATCTGGCTGACTGCAGAGCCCCTGTGCTCATACTCCAAACACAGAGAAAACAGCTAGAGGACCATGCATGTTCAACTTCGAGGACCTGACTATAATGGTACATCAGAGAAAGGAGAAAGATGTGTGGGTGCTGGTGTAGGGAAGTTGGGGGAGGGGAAGTCCTCAAAGGATCTGGGTCTTGAGCTGGGCTTTGATTTCAAATGGAGAGAGTCTGGGGATGGTGGCCTGGGTGGAAAGAATGTCCTAAATAAAGGCTGAGAATTAAGAAGGGTAAATTGAGTGGCTGTGTGCCTGCTTGATGGTGGAGGCACATTTTCTATCTGACTATCAGCTTCTTTATTCTTACTCTCATCTTACGGGTTGATTCCAAACATTCTTTTTGAGCAGCTAAGAAACTTTGCTGATTAGGGGATAATGAGTGTTTATGTGTCATGGGAGCATGTGTGGCAGAGTGGAAAAGCATCCAGTTTGGAACTGGATTTAAGTCTAACACTGTCATTTACTAATTGTATGTCTTTGAGAGACTTTTAGCCATGCTGAGCTAAGATAAGTTTTATCGTCTATAAAAACTGAAGAATAACAATTAGCTTATCTACCTGACAGTGTAATTTTTGATAATCAAATGAGATAAGGTTCAGTTAAAAAGCACTCTGTAAGTTGCAAATTGTCCAAGTTATGATTTTTAATTAAATGTGGATGTTTGCGAGTGAACAGGTTGTGCATGTATATGTGTATTTAAGTGGTTAGGATTAGGTTTTTGTCTTTAGCTATAAATGTGAATAATTGACAGCTGTGCATATGGTGTATGTGTGTGTCCTTTGGTCTTAGGAGTATCATTACCCAGCAGTAGACCCCAGGAGAGACAGCCCTTTATTGTGTGAATCCACATGCCAGGCAGGCACAGTGGCTTCCACCCCCTGTCTTGTGGCCTCCCGGTAGTCCATCCACAACAACCATTTTTTGGTTTCAGTTCTGTTACCAACCTGTAACAGAGCCTAGATTTGAGTTGAGGTGTGCTGACTCCACGGCTACCTTAGATCTCTCCAGAAACTAGAAGGGCTCCCTCTAAATACAGTATCCCGGAGAAGCCCCTGCCAGGCAGATACCTTTTTTCTGGGATCGCCCCAAATCCCTATCTCCTTAGTATCTCTTACCAGCTAGCTTTGCGGGGAACACACTTTGCTTCCCCCCAGGTTGTTGTGGGTGCCTCCCAGCTCACACTGGAGGCTGACTCCATCTAGGCTATTGTTGGCCTTTCAGGAGCAAGGGGTGAGCTATGAGCTTGGGAGGCTGGTAGAGGTTGATTGTCATTTCCTACCTGATATTGACACCCTGATGGTCACACACTTCACATTGATAAGTATGCCTACTGATAATACTTGGTAGTCTATGAATGTATATGGCACACCCAAAGATATGTTGATATGTAGTTTGGGTGTATAACTAATTTTACTTTGATTATAAAATAACGTGCACCTATTGTAAGAAATTTAAAAAATGTACATGTGTGTAAAGAAGAAATAAAAATAGCACATTGACCTTCTACTGAAAGAGAGTCACTTTATCATTTTGTGGTATTTCTTTCCAATCTTTCTCTTTCTGCCTAATATGCACCTATGACATATATGTCTATTGTGTGTATAATATATACATATATGCATTGAACATTCTTCTGGTTTTCCCCAAATCAAAAAATGCAAACCAGAGGCTTAGGAGCTACTGTTGACTCTTCTCTCCCCCCGCCCCCCGCCTCCCCTTTCCCATCTCTTATTGCCTTCTTCTATCACCGAGTCCTACAAATTAAGCCTCTCTCATCGTCTCCCAGTTCACTTCTCTCTGTGCTTCCATCCTGTCCAGCCTGAGTTACTGCCATGGCTCCTCAGTGGTCTGCCCACTTCACACCCTCTCCTCACTTCGATCTTAGCGCAGCCACCAAGTCCTTTGGCATAGACTGCGTGGCCCCGCCCCTTATAAGCTGTGCAAACGTAGGCAGGTTACTTCACTTCTCTGAGTCTCGGCTTCCTTACCTCACGCTGACGTCAGTCGGAACACGTTTTTTTTGGTTCATGTCTTCCATCCATAAGTTTAATACCTTTTTCATCTTAAGTGTTTATCATCATTGTGATAAAACATTTATCACGCACTGTGGCCGTAATTTTTCAGTTTGAGGTAAAATAGTAAAACTGGTACGAATTTCTTTTTCTTTCTTCACAATTTCACGAATAGAAGATTTGTTCTTACTGTAGATCTGTCTTAGCAACCTCAGCAAATGATTTTTTTTCCCTTTCCTTATTAAGTTGAGAACTTTCACCTTTTCACTTAAAAGCAGCATGTTAAGGCCTCTCTTTGGCATATCTGAATTGCCAGCTTTGCTACTTTTACACTTCGGAGCCATTATTAAGTAAAATAAGGGTTACTTGCACATCAGCACCGCGATACTGTGACAGTCGATCTGATAACCCAGAAGGCTACTATGTGACTACTGGGCGGGCAGCATACACAGCATGGAGACGCTGGACAAAGGGATGAGTCGCATCTCAGGTGGGACAGAGCGGGACTGCGTGAGATTTCATTATGTTACTCAGAACAGTATGCAGCTTCAAACTTATGTTTATTTCTGGAATTTTCCATTTATTATTTCAGACTACAGTTGACAGGGGTGACAGAAACCGTGGAAGGTGAGAACTGTGGAAAGGGGGCCTCTGTGTTGCCTTCCCTCCGCTTGAAACATGTTCCCCTCTCCATCCTCTCACCTGCAATGTGCTGATTATACATGTTTCGTTTCCCATGTTTTTCTACTATAAGTAACATAAATATGTCTTTGCATATAAATCTCCATGCAGGCCTCTGATTAAGTCCTCAAAATAAATCCTTAGAAGTGGAATTTCTAGGTCAAAGATTATGAATATTTTAAAGGCTTTTGATGAATATCACCAGGTCACTTTCTAGAAAACAAACACATACTTCTTAGTCTTTTTACCACATATCCCTTTCCTGGGCTTCCGTGGCATTGTGTTGGGATCTTTCATCTAGCAACGATCGCATCGCCTTTATATTGTTTGTTTACTCTCTGTCTCCTTAAATAAACTGTAACCATGGTAGGTGCCCAGTGGATGTTTGCTGAGCTGTTCTGACTTGAACATATGAGCCATTGTTAGTCTCTTTCAACAGTGGGATAAAAACCAGAAATCCAGATGTTTGGTAATAAATCAGTGGGTCCTAAAATGTCTAAAAAAAGGGAAAAGCCAACACTCACATTGTCTGCCTGTCTCTCTCTTTCTCCATCTCTCTCTCTTCCCTGTAACCTAATAGTTGAGTGAGAGAAGAACACAATGGAAAAGCTGCGTTTCCTATTTCTGAGTGGAGGAATGGCAGTGTCCAAAGGAGCAGTGGCTCAGGTGGGCCCTGGGCATGGTGCAGCCCAGGCTCTGCATATGCCAGGCATGCTGCTCCCTTTGGGGGTGGGGTGGGGAGGAGCTCCCAGAACCGGAAACTGGCTTACTTTCCCCTGCAAGGGAAAAGTCTTCCCTTTGCCCCTCCTGTGTCCTGCCTCTCAGTGATTGGCAGGAGGAGGCAGAGCAGATGGCTTCTCTTCTTGGTTTCACTGGAGGTGTCCTTTTCTCACGCTTACCCCCAGGGCCATCAGTGCTCCTGCTGCAAGGACCCCTTAGGGCACATAGACACTGGCTCCTGCTCCTCTGTAGAGGTGGCTTACTGGACACTGAGCACTTAGAACCTTCAGCTCAACCTTTCTAAAAAACCCAGGAGGAAGTCCCTGTGTCCCTCAATGGCCTGTTGGCCTTTGGGACCTGCAAGTGTTTGCTATCTGCTCAGGGGGTGCCTCCGCCTCGGAGAGAAGCACTTAAAGCCGCAGCTGGGATGTTTGGTTTGGAAAAGCTACGAGGCTATATCTGGAACTGTCCTCCTAGTTTGAGATGGGGACTTGGAGACGTGGATTACCCCAGCCTAACCTCTCGTGGCCTGTCTGCACTTTCTGTGGTTCGGTTCTCGGTTCTCATGTGTATGTGACACACGCTCACCCATTATTGTAAGTGTGTTACAAAGAGTAACTTATTTCATCATCCCTCAAACCCTATGAGGTAGGTGCTGTTATCTTTATTTTACAGATTGGAAAGCTGAAACTCAGAATGGCTACAAGCTAGCGAGAGCCTGGACCAAGAACTGAACCAGGAAGTCTGCTCTCTGAGAGGGGCTGGAGGCTGGCTCCGGGTCCCTGGGTCCTGGGTACGCTCTGTGAGCCTATGGTTGTACATGTGGTTGTATTTGCGTGTGTATTGTGTATTGTGTGTGTATGGTTGTACATGCGGGTGTGTATTTGTACGAGTTTGAGTGTGTGTGTAGGAGGGAGAAAGAAAGGGCGAGAAAGGCTTTGTTTAGCCTAGCCTAATGCAGAGGCTCCTAGTGCTTGTGAAATACCCAGGAGGCAGTGTGATTTGGTCACACAGTGCTAAGTGGAAAGGGCTTAGCATTAAGCCTGAGTTCTGGCTCTGCCACTTACTAGCTGTGTGGCTTTAGGCACACGGCTTGACTTCTCAGAGCCTTGATTTCCTTATTTGTAAATGGACATGGTATCTACCTCATAGTGTTGTTATAACGATTACATATATTCATTGAGATCAATGGTTAAGGACAGTGTCTAGCACATAGTAGTCCCCAAAATAAATATTATCTTTACCTTTTCAATCATTCCAGGCGAGCCAAGAGGTAGAGGGAGTGTTCCCTTTTCTCTATTTTCCAGAATCTTCTATCTCCCCAGGTACCTTGTTCTGTCATTCACTCTCCAAAAATGTTGGTTGCATTTGCACAGAAATATATTTGCCCAGGCTTTATGTATTATCCCTCCCATCAATTTTTACCTCAAATAAAGAGATAGAGGAAGAGGGCATTGCTTAATCCCAAAGCACAAGACCTTAAAAAGGGCAGGAGACTTCCTGGTGCCTCCCAGATGCCCACCACCTGTCTATTCTGTCTGTGTTAAGGCAGATTTTGGAAAACCCTCTCCTTTCTCTGTCTTTGGACATGTGCTTGGAGGCTTTTTTCAGGGCCCACGCTCTCTCCTTTGTCCCTGGGCACCATCCACTTGGCTCTGGACCACGCCCTGCCTGGCTGAGCTGCCCTCGGAGCTGTCAACACAGGGTGTGCGTGCTGGTATGCCGGCCTGGGGGCTTTGGAAAGGAAAGGTGCGGGGAGCAGGCAAGAATGTGCTAGGCTGGTTTGCATTACCTGCCAGCATGGAAACTGCTTGTAAATCACTGTGCACAGCTGAGGGTGCCCAGAGCTGGGGTGAGAAGGGAATGTGGGGCTGGGCTGTCACGTGGGAGGGAGCAGGCTTGGGTCTTGGGCCAGTAGATGGAAGCTCTACGCAGGCTGCTTTTAGCTCGGGGTAAAACAAAACAAGTTAAAATTGTCTAACGCTGCAAAGTCTGATGTAAGGTAGTGAACTCCTCGTCTTTACAGGTATTCCAGATGCTGATGCTTACCCTCTAGTGCTGTGGTTGTAAAGACTCTCATACTGGGAGGGAGGTGGCTCCTTTCAACCTTGAGATTCCCCAAGCCTGGGACTGGATGCCTGGTCTGTGATTTTAAACCTCGAGGGGATAGACATGTACTTGTGTTTAATAACATGTATGTTGTACTAGCCATGTTTCCAGACTCTGTTCTAAATACTTACAGATATTAACTAATTTAATTCTCATACTAACCTTATAAGGTAAGTACTCAAATTTCCATTTTATAAATAGGGAACCTGAGGTATAAATAAGGAACTTGCTCAAGAGCTCCCAGCTGGTCAGTCTGACTCCAGTCTATTCTAATAACGGTTCTGCTACTGTGGTCCTACCTGGGGTGTTTCCAGGAGGCCTGGTTGCAATATCTTGGTCTGGCCATAGCTGGGGGCATCTGACCAAGTCCAAGAGCAGGCAAGCAAATACCCTGGATGAGCAGGCCCTTTGAGGAGTTATTTCTTCAGGCATATCAAATAATCTGAAGGATGTGGTGACAGACAGGGTAACATCCAGGTCAGGGCGAGGAGGTGGACCCTCCTGAAAGGCAGGAAGGTCACAATGATACAGAATCTGGAAGTTTGAATGTCCAGGTGGGTAAGTGACCACAGGGATGTCTGTTAGTCATCATGGAACTCCAGGATCTAAGGAATGCGGAGGGGAATTGCCAATCCCAGGGAATGTGAAATTTCACTGAGAAGGGGACTCAGGCCCCAGGTAAGGCAAAGATGGTGACATCAGAAGTGGCAACTGATGTTAGAGCATTCAGGACAAAAGAACTTGATGCGGAGTCCCTGGTCTGGGTCGGGAGCAGCTGGCCCAGGGAGGGAGGACTGGAACTCAGAGATGAGGGTTGTATCCTTAGATATGCCACTTTGTGTGACTAAGGCAGCTTAGTTTACTTCTCTGACCCTTGGTTTCCTTATCTTAAAGGCTGGGTAATGATAACTATCTTGCATAATGGTTGGGCAGACCAAATTGGATAATATTTACTTACATTGAGTCTTGCAAATGAGAGGTGCTAATGAGGGTGGTGAACACAGGATGAGATTTACTCGTGGTATTATTGAACCGTGCACTTGAACTTATTTGATTAGCCAATGTCACCCCAACAATTTTAATTAAAAAAGTGGTTAACACTAAAAAAAAAGAGGTGCTAACTAAATGTCTTTGTGTGTCAGTCAATGGCTCTTGTCCTAGATGGGGATTGATTTTAGAGACTGAGTGTGGAACTGAGCCCGAAGGTGAGTATGTGAGGGAGGGGCTGGAGAAGGTAAGAGGCAGGAGGGCTGGGGAGGGAAGGGCTGGGAAGGCTAAGCCATTGAACAAACCTCCTGCCTACCCGGGGGTCAGCAAACCCCAACACTGGGGTCGTCAAGTTAGTCAGTAGCTTTGCAAGACCCTCTGGGTGCTAACCCCTAGATCCGGTTACCGGAGGCTCTGCGAGGGGAGGTGACTGAGGAACTACCTGGGATTTCAAGCAAATGTGTTGAAAATCATACCCGAGGCCCTGGGAACAGGCTGGCTCTGGTCAACCAAGCTTGCCCTCAGCATTCCCTCCCCAGCCCTGACCTCTTCTAGCATGTTCTCTCCTGTCTTTCTCTGAGTGCCTGTGGGCACCCTCCATCTCATCTGCAAAACGAGCGCATTTGGATAAGACGATGACTGAGGCTAATTACATACCTCCCCTGGTCTTAAAGATCAAACGTTTTATTTTTCTCTTAATCTGAAAATTTAGGAGAATCACTTCCAAGTTAGAGGCTACATTTAACACAGCTGGGCTGACAGAAAGGATCACAAATGGAAAGAAACGAGAGTGAAAACAGGAACTTTAGATTCAGAGTGCTCTAGAATTGACAACAGTGCCTCGTGTTACTAGGTTTAATATTTCTAATAACCCGTTCTGTAGATGGGACGACTGTGGGTGAGAGGAGTTAAATGACTTACGTGAGGTCACACAGCTGGTTAGCGGTCAAGTCAGGCTCTAGCCCACAGTTTTCTAGGCCCAGCTCTCCTACAAAGTACCGGTGCAGAGGTACTGCCTATGTCTAGGCCTCAGTCTCCCCAACTGTAAAACGGGTGGATTGTCCCTCCAGCCGTAAGATGTTACAACCTTATTATTTCTCTGTCCCTGGGGCTGTGGGGCTTTCTCTTGGTGCTGGCTGGTAAATACCTGTTTTATCTCCAGTGGGTTTGAGGTCACCCTGTTTCCTCGTCTCATCGTTAACGATGGCCGCTGCTAGCAGAGGCTTGGGAGTAGGTCCCACAGGACGGCCTTGTTGGTGGCTCTGGATTCTCTTTTCGCTGTGTAGGGTGTGGAATCGGCTTTTTCAGAATCAAAACATTTCGGATTGTAAGAAACTGTGGAGGTCATCCTGTATCCGGAAAGGCCTTGCTTGGTGGCTGTTTAGTCCAAGCTCTTGCCTTTAGGAGGATGGACCAGATGACCTAATAAAGCTCCTAATAAAACTGCGTAGGCAGATCTCCAACCTCCCTCTTCTTTAAAGTCTCATTGAAAAAGGAATGTCTACAGCAGTCCCTGGGTAACACATTACACTGTTTCACAACCCTCCTAGCCAGGAAGCTGTTCTTAATGTTTAACCTTAATCCCTCCCGCTGTAATTTAAGGCCCTTTCCTCTTGTTGAGTGCAAATGGAGAACAGCTGCTCACGCTCATCGTCTGACATCAGCTATTTCTCAAGATGACCCTGCGAGACAGGCCAGGGTCATTAGACCCAATTTGGTGCTCAGCAAATATGTATTTATTCCTGCATGTGTGGGCTGTAGGCTGGTTAGTTGGGTACGATGAAGAGCTACAAGTTTCTTGGGTGTTTCTTTGGAGGTTTGTCTCCTGATTTCTGGATTACTCTATGGACCCCAAAGGGCAGAGCCCCTGCCTCTTGCTCTGTGAAGGTCATTCTTCAGCTCCCCAGGGCAGAGGCCGCTGTCTAGATGGGAACAGTTTCTATGGAGGGTGGCTGAGACTTTAAATTTGAGGCGACCAATCCAAGCAAGTGTCCAGACGAAACCCTCTGGCTCCTCCTTCGCCTTGGATACAGCTGCGTTTTGGGGACATCTTTTCAATCGGCAAAGCTGGGGAGGTTCTATGAAGGTACGTGGATTCCCTGCCCTCCCGAGCTGCCAAGTTGAGGGCAAGGGGAAGAGCCTTGAGGGTTCTGTGACCACAGGGAAGCTGTCCTTTCTGAAAGGAGGCAAGGATGAAATATAAACCAGCAAGTTAATAATCCCCACCATCACTAGGAACAACAGTATCGACAACAAGGACAGACAACAAAACTCAAGTGCCTGCGGGGTAAAACGTGCCTTTCTCGGCTCAAATTTTATTTGGTTCTTCCTCTCTCTCTGGTCTGTCTTTGTTTACAGAAACACAGGTAACACGCTTGGAAGAACAGATGAACAAGTGTAGGGAATTTCAGATGCCTGGGCCAGTGCCTGGGTTAACTTTTGACGTGATCTTCACACCTGTCTGAGCAGTGTTGCCTGTGGTTTCAGAGGCTTCAGTTTCAGTGCCTGCTACATCCCTCTCCATAAAGGGCAGGGATGATCCTATAGGCTCTGCTTGATGAGAGGACTTTAAGGCCCAATTTTTCCCCGGAACCCCCTCCTGGGCTCTCTTTCTCCAGGAGGCTGCATTTCCATCCATAAACCTTCCCCTCTCTGGCTTAGAGTCCAACTGTTCCTGATGTTTATCAGAGGCCTGGATCAAAGCTGTCCAGGTTGTAAATCTCTCTCTGTGGCTGTCAGGCACCAGGGCAGCTGAAGAAGGTTGACAGCCCTTTGGGCCACAAAGGAAAAAATTTGCTTTACTCCACCTACTTCCATCTCTGCCAAGAAGCTGTCCTCTCAGAAGCCACTGCCGGCCTTCCATTCCTGGGAGCTGCTTCTGGAGGCTATGACACGCTTGTTTGTGGTGGGGGAGAGAAAGTAGAGCCTTTGAAAGAGAAGGCAGTGTGTGTGTATGTGTGTGTGTGTGTGTAGTGCTGCCACAAGCGTGTATATGTGGGCGATATGCTTTACTGTGCCTTCACAGGTGGATAGATGGGTCGGTAGAGACTGAAACTCAGAGCCCCAGTGCCCTCAAGGACCCTTGAACCTAGCGCTCTCAGAAGGATGAAGGACTTGCTTACATCCCATAACTCAGGCTCACTAGAAAGGCCAGACCACAGAACCATTCTCCCAACTTCCAAGCAAGAGCAGAGCATCCAGGCCTCAGGATTCATCTGTCAAGCTCTGAAACATCGAGAAAGGGGGTAAATGGTCCCTATGTTTTAGGAACTCCCTCCTCACCCTTCTCTAGCATTCATGGAGCCAGTGCTTGTGGGTTTTTGTAGATACCTCCGGGACTGCATGACTGACAGGAAATTTAAGGCTGGTGCAGAAAACGAAATGAAGCCAGAGGATCTTAGAAACGGCTGGGTGATGAGGAGCTCGTGCACTGGTGAGGGCATCTACATTCTGGTGATGGTAGAATTTCTTGTATTGATACAGAGGAGGCCGTGATGCTTTCACGTGTCCAAAGCTTCTCTGGATACGTGGAAACTTTGGGGCTGAGATTTTTAGCTCTCCGGAAAGGGGTAGAAGGACTGTTTAGGCAAACTTTTGCCATTCTCTTATCTGTTTAGAGGTTCCCTAAGAATCAGAAATGCTAAAGAAGGAAGGGGTCATAAAAATAACTTAGCTTAACTCTTTCATTTACTCAGGAAGAAAATGAGGCCCAGAGAAGAGAAGGGGCTAAGAGCTAAGAGCAGAAGGGAGAGCCATGGGCAGAGAGAGATCCTGGGCTTAGCGGGAGGGTACCAGGAACTCAAGTCTGAGCCAGATCACAAAACGAATTGCTGTCGATAAACTTACACATGTGCTTATATAAAACACATAAACGCATATGGCCATGATTTCGGAAAAAATACCTCACAGATAAAAGTAGCTTTAAATCCCCTATAAAATGTTAAAGTCTAATCCTTAACTTCTAGCAGCTCAGCAGGCTCTCAAAAGCTCAGTGGCAGTTCATACGTTGATAGTTCAGCATCTCCATGTGTAAAGAGGAGGCAGAGAAGCAAAGGGAATGAAGACAGGAGATTCGGAGTCACAGAGGCTTGGGTTCCAGGCTAGGCTGGGCTCTTGCTAGCAGTTGACTTTGGCAAATTGCCTCGCAGTTTCCTCATTTGTACTTATCTCACTGGTAGTTGTACCAATGAAATGGTATCTGTTCTTAGAGCAGTGCTGGGGACATAGTAGAGCTCAATTAATGCCCATTTAGAGACACCTTGAGATCTTGGTCTCAGTTGAAAAGGTCACATTGAGAGGGTCCTCATTCTGGGAGGAACCGAGGAGGACCCTCTGCTCTGGGATGGGATGTGGGAATGCTGGCTCTGCCGAAATGTGGGGACAGATCACTTGCAAGGTGAAGCCGTTGACAGAACTGGGTTCCATTAATTCGGAGGATGATTTATCCCAGTTTCGGTTGTTGCCAGCTGATTGGGTGGCTTTAGGGCCTTTGTTCCATCTGTGGGGGGTTCATCCCTGTTCTGAGCTTTAGAGCACTGTCATGGTCTGAATTTTGCCCCTGCCGCCCATTCATATGTTGAAGTTCTAACTCCCAGTACCTCAGAATGTGACTGTGTTTGGAGGTAGGGTCTTTAAAGAGGTAATTAAGTTAAAGTGAGATTAGGGTGCGCCCCATTCTGATATGACTGGTGTCCTTATAAAAAGAGGGAATTTGGACATAGACACACACAAGAGGAAGATCATGTGAGGACACAGAGAGAAGACGGCCCTCTGCAAGCCAAGGAGAGAGGCCTCAGGAGAAACAGCCTTACTGACCTGATCCTGGACTTCTGCCCCCAGAACTGTGAGACCATACGTTCCAGTTATTTAGGCCCCTCCGTCTGTGGTACCTGGTTATGGCAGCCGGAGCTGACTAACACAGGTTCTGTTCCATCTTTCTCTTGAGACTTGGATAAGCAGCAATGGCTGCCCTTCCACGGCTCCCAGATTCCTGGTCTGCAAGAGGAGAAAGGACCACCGAGCAGGGCTTCTCAGATTATTGTGTGTTGGAAAATCTCTTCTAGGAATACCTGTTACAAATGCAGACTCCATGACCACACCTCTTGTGGAGAGTCTTATCTCGTCATGTCTGGGGAGGTGCCTGGGGTGACTTGGATGACAGGATCCACCCCTTGAGGGCACTGCCTTAGCCCTCAGGCCCACCTAGGCCTTCCTTTTAGGGTTAGTGCTGAGGGGAAGCTGGCAGGTGTCACTCTTCAGACACCAAGGAGGCTAGTTTGTTAGTGGGGCTGGAAGCTCCCAGATCTGCCTGGACATGTGCCCGGTCCCCGCACTGCCACCCCCTTGCCTTCCAGTTCTGCTGACAGCTGGAGGCCTGGCAGCCCCCCTCTGCCTTTCAAACCTGTGGCAGAGTGAGTGGAGACAGACCTGGCCCTCAGGCCATGCTGGGTTCAGGAAGGAGGCTTCATGAGTTCGCTGTTGGGATGGGCGTGGAGAAGTTACCACGTCTCGCTCCTGTCAGCTTCCAGCATGACATATGCACAAAGGTACCTTTTATAGGTGGGAAATTATACGTACTGCCACTTCAAAGGCCTTGGCAACGAGAGTGCCTCTTTGATAGATGACAGTATTATTAATGGTGATTTATTGCTGGGCCATTTTGACAACAGAAATAACCAGTTTCCCCACCTTCTTGGCCCTCTCCCCCAACACCTTGCTGTTTTTGTTTTTTTTTTGTTTTTTGGCTTTGGGGTTACCTCCTTGCACAAGGAGGCTGGGGCATCTGTTTTACGCACACAGTGAGGTATCTGGCTTATTAAATTGTCATCGTGTGTCATAAAGTTTAGTGAAAGGCTGGCAGATTGTAATCCTAAACAGGGCGATTACCCTATTATTAAAGCGGCTTTCTTTCCCTCGCTCTCTTTATTTTTCTTTCTCTCTCTCTACCTCCACCCCCTTTCCTGGTTGGGTTTGTTCTTACCTCTGCCCTACTTGCTTGATTAGTCACAAGCAGGAGTCTCCTGCTTTACAATTATCCCAGAATTGGTGGGTAGAGCTCACGGGAAAGCAGACTGTAGAAGAGCTAACCACCTCGCTGCTCGCTGTAGTGACTAACAAACCTAATCAACAGGGTCATGGAGACTATGGGCTGTCTCAGCCAAGGCCACTGCAGGGAGGCAGCAGTGAAAAACAGGAGATGCTGGGATGGTTTCTGCTCCCAGGCCCTGGGAGCAGTGGCAGTGAGGCTGGAAAGAAGAGACATAGTTGGGGGGTGGTATTTCAGCCTCCACCACCTTTACTGCATGTATACCTGGGTTTCTTTCCAGAGTTTATCTCCCTCTGCCTTTTACCAGATAGCTTTAGGATCTGGAAGCAGAGGCGGAAAATAGAAAAGGGAGACAGTGGTGGGGTGGTCGGGGGGGATGGAAGGAGAGGAATCACTTGATCTGAGTGTGAGTCCTGACTGCCACTTTCTGGCCACGATTCCTCAGCTGGAGGCTCGGTTTCTCAATCTATAAAATGGGGTGATAATTCTTGCTTTATCTACTTCACACAGTTTTAGAGAGGACCAAATTAGATACAGGGTCTGAAGGAAGATGGTTAATGGTAAATTACTCTACAGATCTGAGGGATTATTATAATTTCATATGTGTCATTGCAGTCTTGTTTCATGTCTCATCAAACCTCAACTCCTCTTATTCCAAAGGGTTGTTAAGTATGTCAAGGTCCAGTCTTCTGTTCCTCTACATTCCTCAAGGTTGTGATGACTTTGGTTTCTGAATGTAATTGGGAGACATTGACTCATGGTCTGAACAATGGGAAATTTTAGGCACGTTCGTGACAAACGGTTGTTATGTATACAGTGCCAAGTGAAAAATACTGATCTGAACAGGCTGGAGTCACAACTGAAATAATTGCATCACAGTTTGCCAGATCTTGGAAGAACCCTAGAGATTGGGTAGTTTAGTTATCTCATTTTATAGATTTGTAAATTGAGGCTCAAAGAGGTAGAATAACATTCCCAGAGTCACTGGGTGAACTATAGGCAGAGCAGAGACTAATATTCTTGTCAGTGACTTCCAGTCCAGTGCTTTCTCCACTGGGAGAAGCACCTTACTAGCCTGGACTCTGGTTCTGCCTTCTCTTCTGCTATGAGGAGAGACTTCACTGGCCCTTGCAGGTATCCTAATCAATTAACTCTCAGGAAAGGATTTGCTAGCAGTTGTTTACACCCCAGTGTGAATTTAAGTCAATATTTCATTCTCTCAGATGTATTTGGTTTTGTAGCCTCATCCTCAGTTACACAGAGCTGGGCATTTTCCCCTGTCAATAGAGTTTCTAACACTGGTGAGAAGAGATGTGATACATTTTTGAGGTAGAGACTCATGATTCTCACGCTCTGAAATCATGCCAGTTGCCTGCTCTGTGGGGCAGCAGGGCTGGGCACTACTTCCAGAATCACACGGCTTTGGACCAAGATCTATGTGTTCATACTTTAGAATGTGTTTGTCAGGACCTGTCAGGAAGTAAGGCTGGGTAGATGAATGGAGTCAGACAGGTTTAAAAATGGAACCAGTAGATAGATTTAAAAAATGGAAAGTAGCCGGAGTGCAGGTGGTCCCTAAACACCCTGCCCCTTCTGTTTGTTTTCTACTTTCTTTCCCAAAGTTGGAGAACACAGGAAGGCAGACTAGCGTTACGAACTGTAAATTCCAAGAGCCTGATGCAGGGAGACTGAGCCCCTACTATGTGCCAGGCACTGTCTTATGTGCAGAGTGGTGAGAGAAAGAGATATCATTCAACCTCTCAGAGCTCAAGTCTAGAGACAGGGCCACAGGCAAGGGAGAGGAGAGACTTTCTTTGTGGCAAGTATACTAGGTCTCCCTGCTTTTGCCCACGAAGTGAACCAAAATGCTCTTTCTGTAGGTCACTCTGAAACTTTGGTAGAATGCAATGAAATTTAGTGATAAAATTATTGATGAGACTTTTGTTCACTGGGCAAAAGAGGCAGAAAGGATTTGGAGATGATTTGAGGTACTGAGCTTGGAGATTGAGGGAGACAGCGAGAGTGAGAGAGAGAGAGAGGGAGCGAGAATAGACAAAATAGGGTGCAGGAGGGAATAGTGTGACTTTGATTTAGACATGTAGATTGCAATGAGGCAAGGCAGCCACAAGCGACTGTCCTGTTGGCCTTAGAGAAGTATCCTGGAGCCTGGAGATAAGGGCAGAGGTGGCCATGTAGGATCTCAACCTAAAGGAGCCAGGTAATGCCTGAAGCCACAAGTAGAACTACTATCTCCACAGATGGGAGAGTTGCAATGCTATCTCCCAGTTGGGCAAATACAACATGAGCTGGGTTGGCAAATGACATTACCCTCTTCACTCAGCTCCTTGCTCAGTGGTCATTTGAGAGTTGCCTGGGGTTGATCAGTTGTCCCATGGATTCTGGAGCACAGAGAGGAGTGGAGAATAAAGAAGGACCAAGGCAAGGTTCCTACCCTTCCCCCTCCCCCGAGGCCAGGATGGATCCTCTGGCTTTGCTGGATGTGTATGGTCTTGACATGTACAGACTAGCCCCGACTCTCCTTGGGGCTTTGCCAGATCAAGGCCTCCCATTGCCCTCTCAATTTAGAGGGAGAAGACTTGTGGTCTCCCATCATTATTGGCAATTTCAGATGATCCGACCTAATATATGTCATTAACTAATTGTGTGATCTTGGACAATTCACTTCATCTCGTAACTCAACTGAAAAATTAGGGTATAACACTTGCCTTGCTGACCTCATTAGATTGTTCATGAAGTAATAGCTAAAGAGATAATAAATAGCAGGTATTTTGTAAACTTTATGGTGATATGCACAGATTAGTTCTTACGATAATGGCTCTTTTTTCTGTTATCTGGACACTTGGGAGGCTGCCCATTTCTATGAGGAAGCTTCCGGGGCAAATGCTCTGAACCCAGGCTGCCTAGAAGGACCAGATTCTTGGTT
Source organism: Pteropus medius (assembly GCF_902729225.1). Taxonomy (NCBI): domain Eukaryota; kingdom Metazoa; phylum Chordata; class Mammalia; order Chiroptera; family Pteropodidae; genus Pteropus; species Pteropus medius. The sequence continues at coordinate 27,533,785 of NW_024354502.1, read as the reverse complement.
TACAGGACAAGGTGGCTCCTTCTCTCAAGGATCCAGGGGTGAGGAGAATCCCCACTTTTGGGGGGTCTTCTGAGAGCCACACAACAGTCCCTTCCATCTGAGAAGGGTGCCTAGTCTCAGTTCTGTGTTGAAGCACCTTGCCTGGGGCCAGCCCCATGCAGCAAGGCCTCAGACATGTCAAACCTGAAAGGCAACTTGCTGCTGCTGGCTCTGGTTCTGACAGGTATCTCAGCCAGAGCCTGGAGATAGGAGAGATAGGCAGGTTGGACTCCTTTCCTCCTTGGGCCGATAATTGCTGTGAAATAGCAACTCTGCGTAATTGCTGTATAAAACCTCTTGCTCCACCATGATAGATTTATGGTTGAAACACCTTATCTGAACTGAGACTATTTCAAGTGAGTGTACATGGGTGTGTGTGGGATAGGAAGAGTAAAGCTAGTTGACAAAAATTTCCAGAAGTGCTCAATAAATTCCTAGCCTTCCTCCCTTCTCTGAAGTATTAGCTACAAGCTCTTTCTAGATCTGCCAGACTTATATATCTATAGATCTTTTCCAGAATCTAGCTAGAGCAGTGTAGACATAACATGAAATATTGGCCTGTGATGATGAGAACGAGGATGAAGACTGTGTCCTGGAAGGAGACTATGTTTTTGACAAGTTTAATTTAATTCAATTCAGCAAATATTTAACAAGTGCCCATTCTTGCCCAGGGCTAGGAACACTGTTGCTATGATGGGGTGGAGGCAAGGGGCAGGCGGGGGCGGGGGCGGGGGAGTGGTGGGAGAAGGAAGGAAAATCATTGAGAATATAAAGAAAGAGGACACAGGCTCTTTTCTCCAGAACCTTGGTCTATTTCAGGGGCCAGAACATGCACGAACTGGCTGGGTGGGAGTGGGACAGGGGCAGGAGGGAGTGGGGCAGCCTCTAATCCCTGCCTAGCCTCCTGCCCAGCCCGTGTGAGCTAGTGATAATCCTTTGTCAGGATCTGATAATAAAGACAAAAGCCTTCACCCCTGGAGATGGTGGTGCAGAGGGAAGTGCTTGCTGGCACTCCGGGGTCGAAAATGCATTTACCGTCCCGTTATACTTGCGGCTACCCTGCTGCCTTTAGAAGAGCCTGGCCCAGATTCTCTGGAAGTTCACGGCCATCTCTGCCATGTTGGTACATGTGAATACTTTTCTCTTTTCCATTTAGGTTTGCCTTTTCTGGTATCAACTGTTAGGGCTTTCCCTAAAGCCACTTCTTTCTCTTTCTTCTGTTATTTGACCCAGGAAGAGGAACTGGGGACTAATGACAGCCATAAGAATGGAAAGGAGCAAATAGAGGAAGAAAGCTGAATTTATCTGAGCACCTACTACGTGCCAGTTCCAGATAAAATTTAAAATTCTGGGGAGGAAGTAGCATTGTCTTAGAATCTGAAGACATTTGAGCTGGAAGGGAAGTTAGAAACCATGTGGTGTCTACTTCTTCTCTTATTGATAAGGAAGTGACTTGCCCAAAGTCCCCGAGCTTTCTAATTGTTTTCTTTCTAAGAAAGCAATTGTCCCATAATAATCCTTCTTTTTAGGCAGAAATGTTTTATGATACACCTGCCTTATTTACCCAGTGAGATAACTGTCTACATGGACACGTTGGGTCATCAGAGGCCCTGGTCCAGGGTCCTCATTTCACACCACCCTGTGGGGGACCTGCCGTCTTCAGCACCCATCTTCCCAGCTCCTTTGTGTTGCACCCTCTGCCCCAAATCCTAGAACTTGGCACTACCATTTTTTTTTCTCCCTATTGCCTCTTGGCTTCTCATCCCACTCAGAAATCAAGGGATTATGAGTATAAGTGGTCATCAGTCTCTGATGAAATGCCAACAGGAGAGGTCTGAGGACTCCCTAATTTATATGTTGATGTCCTAACCCATGGTATTTCAGAATGTGACTGTGTTTGGAGATAAAGCCTTTAAAGTGGTCATTAAAATGAGGTCATTAGATTAGGCTCTAATCCAATATGACTGGTGTCCTTATAAGAAGAATATATTTGAACACAGACAGGTGCAGAGGAAAGACCATGTGAAAACATGGAGAGAAAACTGCGATCTACAAACCCAGGAGAGAGGTCTCAGAAGAAATCAACCCTTGCTACACCTCGATCTTGGAGTTCTAGCCTCCGGATGTGTGAGAAAATACCCTTCTGTTGTATAAGTCAACCAGTCTGTTGGTATGTTGTTATGGTAGCCCCAGCTAACTAATACAGGCATATTTCATTTTAGTGTATTTGGCTTTACTGCGCTTGACAGATGTTGCGCTTTTTACAACTTGAAGGGGAGACCCTCTTCCAGCGAAAAGATTATGACTCTCTTTATTGCTATACTTGCTTTTTGCAGTGGTCTGTAACCAAATTCACAACATCTTCGTGATCTGCCTGTACACCTGGGCTCTTCTGCGGACACCTGGCTAGGAGTGGTTCCAGTCGGGGAGTTCTGAGGCCAGGTAAGGGATGGGAAGCTCCCAGGCAGGCTTTGAAGGAGAAGTTTTAGGGTGACAGAAGGGCTAGTGTGGTTTTTCAAATCCCTGGCATAGTAGCGTGGGCTATCAAATGTGTCAATGGGACTTGATGTGAGTGAGGCAAGCTTAGTGCTAGGAAACCTGGGCTCTATAGATGCTCGGTCCTTCCCACTGCAGGATCTTGTTCAAATTCCTTCACTTCTCTGGGTCTCAGACTCCTCCTTTGTGACATGTAGAGAATAATGCCTGCCCGATTTACCTTCAAAGGCTGTGGTGCAGATTAAATGAGAAAATGTGTCAGCGTTTTGCCTGTGTTAGTCATGGGGATGAAAGCGATGGCGCTTTCTCTCCCCACCTGGGATGTCGGTGCCCAGCCCTGGTTTTGTTCTGCCCTTGAAGAGGAGCCAAGGCTTTCCTGGAAACAGGGCTGCTGCCATGTCCAATTCTTGTGCACAGAGCCCTCGTAGAGATGAGACTGCTGGGTGTCCATTTCTCCTCAGTAAGGAGAAGGCTCCAAACCAGCAGCCCCCAGGCCGACAGTAAAGCGCTTGAGCATCTGTGTTCATTTTCTCCTACATTTTAATTTTTATGAATTACAAATGAAATAATGCATTTTGTGGAAAAATTAGAAAACCCAGATAAAACAGAAGAATTAAAATATGTATTATTATACCACTGTTGACACCAAATGTATACATCCTCTCAGCCTCTTTTCTTTGCGTGTAGGCGTATGTATTCTCGCAAAATCGAAACCTTGTTGTACATAACGTTTTATAACCTATTTTTAAAATTAACAACAACAACAGCAACAAAATCAACAACATATCGCAGACATCTTTCCACATTGACCCAAATTCATCTCTGTCACCGTTTATTAGTTAGAACTCTGTTCTGATGAGCTATTCTAGAGACCCTTAAACAGGTGAGAAAGGGAAAGGTTCACTGGGCAATTACTTCTCCTCTCTGCGCAATGTTTGTTCTCAGGTATGTAGTCTCCTGGGTCTCACTGGAGGCAGGTGAAATTTGGAGAGAATACTGACCTTGGGGTCAGACAGGCCAGGAGTCCAGCTGCAGCTCTGCCATTTACAAGCTGTAAACAGGAAAGGAAAAGGGCCCCAGGTAAAGCACTTACCACGTCTGGGCCTCCAGAAAGGATTAATGGCACAGTGTAAGTAAAAGAGCTTTGTAAACTGGCAATGATTATTAATCCAAACTCACGGATGAACAAAAGATATTTTCTCGCTTTTGCCAGAGAAAATCTAACATCTTGAGGATTATAAAATATGTGGGAAGGAAGAGAGTTTGCAAAAGAAAAATCATATTTTAGCTTTGAGAAATGATTTGGACTTTGAGAAAAGACTTCTTGGTAAATGACGAGGCGGGGAAAATCAATTTAGGAGGGAAGAAAAAGATCAAATTTTAGGAAGCCAGAAACAAAGACTCCTCGTAAATAGTAACAGGGATGGCGATGATAATAAAGACAATGATAGCTGAGACACAGAGCATTTACTATGTGTCAGACACCGTGCCGAGTACTTTCCATATATTAACTCAGCTAATCCTCTGATCATCCCTGTGAGGTAAATACAATCATCATTCCCATTTTATAGATGGGGATACTGAAGCACAGACTTGGCTCAGGTCACACAGCTGGTAAGTCGGGGAGCCAGGATCTGAGCCCAAGGCGCGTGTTCTCCTAGACCAAATACACCTGGTACCAGGTAGGTAGGATTGCAGAGCAAGAGCGTTCCAGACAGAAGGAATTAAAGACTCAAATGTATGTATTTGTTGTTGTCTATTCAGAAACAAGTGGCAGTGACTGAGTACTTTCAACTTACCCATAGGGAGACCAGCTGGAAGGCATTTGAGTCTGCGACACTTTGGGAAGTGGAGGGGTAAGGAAGCAAGGCAAAAGACACTTTGTTATTTCTCCAGAGCCCCAGGGAGGTCACCAGAGGGAGGGAGCTGCCTGCTAGACCAGTGAGCTGTGATATTCTTGATCACAGGCCATCACCATGAGGAAGTGAGATCGGTACAAACTGGCCCTGTGGTTTAAGAGGGATTCTGGGATCAGCGGTGTATGTACTTTTGGTTGGTGTCTCTTGGTTTAACCAGGACTCAGTCTTCCTCTTTTTCTCTTTCCTCATCATCCCTCCTTCTCTCCTGCCCGCTCTCTCTCCCTCCCAAGCACAGCTTGGTGGGCAGCCATAGGTTGCATGAGTGGAAGGGACGGAGAGAGTCGCCTCTCTGTGGGGGTGTGGCAGGACCCCCAGGAGATGACCTGAGGCCCTGGAGAAGTTTGGAGGAAGTTCTGTGTTCCTTCTGTTGCAGATCAGCGTGGGGAGGAGAATGGAACAGTCATGGTCAGGGGGCTGCCTGTTCTGTTCCTGCTGCCATCAGAACCCGCCCTGGACAGGCTGACAAGTAAAAGGCCCACTCCTGTTGATGGCGGTTAGGCAGGGCTGCTCAAAGTGCCTACACCTGACAGAATCACTTGGGTATGCTTGCCAAAAACAGGACCCTGAAACCCTCCCTGAACCCCCTGAGAACCCTTGGGAGAGGTGCTGGTCTCCTGCGATCGGGCTGAGAGGCTGTGCTGCAGGGAAAGTGGCAGCGGGATGGAAGGTACTGGAAACTGGCAGAATGGTTGGGTGGTTGTGAGGAGCGGATTTGCTGATTTATTCAGCAATGTGCTATGCGCTCTGCTGGGTGCCAGGAACTGAGGTCACTACCATGCATTCCAGTACCTGGACTTGGCAGGCTCAAGATGCTACACAGGAGATGTCAGGTAAGTGGATGTATCACCTCACGTGCCAAGTGCCGTACTACAGGCCCAGGGAGGGTGCTTGGGTATGTGGAGGAAGTCGGCTGGGCTGTGCATGGAAGCATCCTCAGGACTGTGGATCCTGTGCAGAGAGAACTGCCCCTTTCCTGTATGTTTTGTTTCTTAAACCAACAATGAATCACAACTTTCTATGTTTATCCAAATTCATCTCCATCACCATTTTTTAGCTAAGACTGTTCTGGGAGGCAGATCTAGAGACCCCTAAACGAATGAGAAGGAGGAAGGATTGGTCATCTGGGATGTCTTCTCTCTGTGTATGAACACACATGCTCACACTCACACTCACACACACACACTTCTAAAAAATACTTTATAGCTTAATGTGTATTGTTAAAAATATTAGTTTGGAAATTTTCAAACATACAAAAAATTAGAGAGGAGAGCATAATGAATCCCCATGCACTCATCTCTCAGCATCTACAATTATCCATTTTGCCAATTTTGTTTCATCCATCTCTCCACATATTATAAAAACCAGTCAGGATGCCCTGAATTTCATCAATGCTTCAGAATGCATCATCTCACTGCATCCTGAAAGCAACCTGTTGAGGTGAGCAGAGTGGTTATTATTATCTTCATTTTGTAAAGAGAAAACCAAGGCTCAGAGAGGTTAAGGAACTTTTCCAAGGTTACACGGCTAGTGAGCGGTGAGCCAGACAACCCAGGCCTTCTCATGGCTAATCAGGTTCTCTCTCATAGAACCATTCCAACCGAATTTTAGGTTACAGGCAGGGCAGAGGGGCACAGATCAGTTGGGGGTCCCTGGGATGCTCAACCTATCAGATTGCCCACTCTAAGGCCTTCCTTTTAACTCCTTTGCTCATCTTACCCTGCTGTCCTGATGTTGGAGGGGCTGGAGCTGGGAAAGGCAAATTAAGCTCTCCCATTTTTTTTAAATTTTATTAATTTTATTTTTTTATCGGTGGCTTCCTTGGATCGTGGCTGCAGGATGTTTATAAAACTCTGAATCAATTTGAGGCGCAGAGATTTTCAATCAGGAAGGCAGATTGCGCTGATAGGGTCAAAAGGCCTGTCGCCAGCAAGGATCATAGCATCTGACATATTAATTTGAGCTGTCAGAACCAATATGTGTAACGGAGGTGTGGAGGCACAGGCCTTATTTCTGAAAAAGAGTGGGAAAAGAAAAAAAAGGGGGGAAAATACCTCCCCGACGAGGGACTAACATTTCACAGATTCCTATAGAATCAGTCTTGCCAGCATGTGACCACAGTGTGCCCTCCATTCCTAGGGAGCCTGGGGGTGGGGGTGGAAGACTGGAACCTTCTCTGTGGGGATCCTGGATGCATCACAGCAACCAGGGGCCCTGTGGCCTCATGAGTAAACTGTCTGGCTTTACAGAAGCCCTCCCCTCACTCCCTGCTCTGTCTCTTTCCTTGCCCCTATACCACTTGAGTGCCAAAGCTCCCTTGCTGGCAGAGGAGGCCAATCTGAACCTCGGCAGGAAGTGCATTTATTACTGAGAACCCTTTGATAATCTAGCTATTAAATTCACTCATGTGAACACGCAGTGTGTCTGGTCTGTGCAGGTCCTGGACATGCAGGGTGCAAACTGGGTTCCCAGGGAGTCCATTCTGTTGGATTCCACATGTAAAACAGGATGGACCTAGAAAAGCCCAGTGATAATCACTCTTCTCATACCACGTGATCATGAAAACATAGGAGGTGTAACATGGTAGCCAAGACATAACAGAGACTCCATTCTTGGGGGCCCCTGGTTGCCCGTGGGCCATGTTGGTGGTTTATGTCATGCAAAGCAAGAGTTATTCCTCAGCAGAAACAATGGCTACTTATAAAATTAGGCACAGTGCTAACTTTGGTAGCAATATAGCAATCTTGAGAGGTGGACAATATCCTCATATATTAACACATGAGCAAAGAGAGACACAGCAGTCTGAATAACTTGCAAGTTGCTGAAGTCCCAGGTAAGAGGTAGAAGTTGGGTTCAGATTTCTTTCTGTCCGTGTGGTTGCAAAGCTCATGGCTGCCTGGGTCAGTCACTCTGTTGCCCTTCAGTGTAGATAGCGGGGATTTTTCTGGACAGTGGTGCTGGCAAGCCTTCCTTGGAAATTCATCGATCTGATTGTTTGATGACCATTTCTGCCTCAAGATGCTCGTTGCTGCATCCTAAAACCAGGTTCTACAGAGTTATCTGTACTCAAAGTTTTTTCTTCTCAATTATTATTATTTTTTGTACTGTGCAAAGGATATAGAGCTTTGAAGAAAATAGGTCCTGAAACAATCTTGCTTGAGTTGTGTGGAAGAACTCAAGATGCCCTTGCTTTGAGAGGAGACCTGAAGTTTTGAAGAGAAAGTAGGGAGGCGAGAGTCATAAGGCCCCAGTTTCTCCCTGTCCTCTCTCTGGATACAGTGTCTGTTTGTCTGTCTGGGGAAAGTCTAAGCAGAGATGTAGCAACTGCGCTTTTGTCTTCTCATCTGACCAGCTTCTCAGGTCTGTTAGAAAGGATGGCTTTTCAGTCAGTTTCTCTCTTTGGGTAGAAAAAGGTGAGTGAGATTTACAAGAAGAGCTACATTTCTTCTCCTGATCAGTGGTTCCCTCCACCTGCAATGTGTAAGTCAAAACAAATAACGGGGATTGAGAAAGAGAGAGAGAGAGACAGAGTGAGAGAGAATTACATTTGCAAGAATAATCTTTGGAGTGATAGCTAAAGGATATAACATTTCTTCTTGATGTGATGAAAATGTTCTAAAATTGATTATGGTGATGGTTGCAGATATCTGTGAATATACTGAAAACTATTGAATTTTATACTTTAAATGGGGGAAATGTATGGTATGTGAATTATATCTCAAAAAAGTTGTTAAAAGGAAAAAAAAGAATACTCTTTGTACCAGGGCCTAGCCTTGAACTTAAACTTGAAAGGACATAAATGTTGAATCTCTGCCAGTGTTGGTCCCAGGAGTGGGGTCACCTACAGAAGCCAGGAGGAAATGAAGAGTCTTGAAAAGGGGTTCCATATTTGGGCAAAACCCAGCCACATCACAAGTCCAGGGACTTACGGTTAAGTTAGATATTTGTGGCAATCTGGTTTGTAGGCTGTTACTGCTGGAAGGGATGTTAGAGGTTATGAGGTCCAATCATCTTTCTCGGATGCAGAAACTGAGGCCCAAGAAGGAGAACTACTTGTCCACAGAACACAGCTAGTTAGAGTCAAATCTTGGACCAGAGCCCTGTGTTCTGGTGCTCATTCTAATGTTCTTCCCTTTTCCTCCCACAAAGAGGGACTAAAATCCGTGCAGAGGATCTAGCTTTTAACAGTCCGTCCTTACAGTGTATACAGTGTGGCAGGGGCTGGTAGAAGGGTAAACAGGCCATTACATCCCAGTTTGAGGCGTTTTGATAGAGGGAGTAGAGAAGGCTTGGGCAGACCTAAGGAGGGGACAGACAATACAGTGGGAAGGGTGTGTGTGTGTGTGTGTGTGTGTGTGTGTGTGTGCGTGCGCGCGCGCGCGTGCGCTCGTTCATGCAGTAGTCGAGGATGGCTTCCCAGAGAAGTAACTTTCCCTCTGAGATCTGACTGATGAATCAAATGCAGATTGGAGTTACCAATGGGAGGATGAGTGGGCTCCTAGCAGAGAGTCTGAAGGAAAGGGGTAAGTTGGAATATTTGTGGCATTAGAAGACATTTAATATGGTTACAGGAGCGAGCAGAGAATGTGGAGAAATGAGACTAAAGAGCTCTCAGCTAGATTCTGTAGGACCTTCTAAAGCTCCCTAAGATGTTTGGGCTTTCTCTTAAGGTTAATAGGGATCCATTGATGAATTTTCTGCAAGTTAATCTGGTATCCCAATTGTGTTAAGGGGCTCTCCTCTGGTCCAATGCCCCCTGGGCCCTTGGATCAGCTTCATAACAGCTCTCTTTTATTGAGCATGTACTACATGCCTGGACCTGGGCTAATGTGAGTGTTTAACACCGAGGTATTTATTTGAATCCCTAATAATCCAGTAAAGTATTTATTGTTATCACTCATATTTTACAGATGTTAAAAGCTGACACTTATTTGGCACTAACTATGTGCCAGGCATCTGTTCTAAGGACTTTACATTTATCAACTAACTTATTTTTATGGAAATCTTGTATAATAGGTACTATTATTACTCCATATTATATGTAGGAGACTGAGGCACAAGGTAAATAACTTGCTTGAAGTCACACTAGCCACCCACAGAGCCAGGTTTCACACTTAGTCAGCCCCACTCCGGGGTGGCTCTTAGTGCTGCACTGGATGGCTCAGGCTGTAGTGCTGCTTGTCATCAGGTGTCACCTGCTCCATTTCTCATAATAGAAGACAACGAAATGAAAAATGTAAAATTTAGAGAAAAATAAAACATTTCCCCCTTACTATTAAATTCCTTTCCCTCTCCTGACCAAACAAAGAAACAAATAACCCTCCCAAACCCAAAGTGGAATCTTCCCTGCCCAGGAAAGAGAGGTGGATGTGGTGGCAAGAAGCTACAACGTTGCATGAGGAGGACAGGGCACACTTCTGGCAAGAGGGTGAGATAGGCAGAATTCTAAAATGGCCTTCATGGCCTTGACCCCCTGTGTTACTCTCGTGACTGTGTCACGGACAGGACAGAAGAGATTTTGCAGATGTAATTAAGGTTACTAATTTGAGGACCTTAAAACTGGGAGATTCAGTTGGGCCTAACTCAATCGTGTCAGCCCTTTAAAAGCAGAGCCTTTCCTCTAGCTGGTGGTGAAAAGGGCATCAAAGAGATTGAAATGTTGGAGAAATCTGATGCCAGGGGAGCTTTTGTTGGTGATTTAAACATTTTATCATTCCTTCTGCCCTTATTACCTGGAATTCTTCCAGAAAGAAGGGCTTTTCCTCATCAACTATTTGGCTAGCTTGATAGTGAGTTCATGCAGGAAAGGCAGTGTAAATATTTGACTCCCTCCACCCCACCATTTATCAATTTCAAAAGAGTTTTTTTTTACATTATTATGCCAATCAAAGTGCTAAAGTCCAGAGGATGGATGGGTCACAGAGTGCTAGAAACAAGATTCGAACCTAAGGTTTCTTACAGTCCAGCTTGCGGGCTTAACCACTCACTATACCTGATATCCTCCCAGAAAGAAGGAAAAATAGTTGTGACATAATTTTAAGTGAATCAGGCAGAATACAAAAACACATCTCTCTGAATCTATGGATTTATTTATAGGTGCATTAAAAAGGATGGAGAGAAATACATCACGATTTTACAGGGTTAATTTTGAAAGGTTTAAGAACTAAAAGCATCCAGGACACTTGGGTTCCTGTTTCCAGTCCTTTCTTAAAGGCCGTTGAGAATCTATAGAAAGTATTGAGTTTCTCTTGGGTGACCAAGCAGGACATGTTTCTTTGTCCTCGAATGCTGGCAAGTGCAAGGTGGGGTACCTGGGATTGTCTCTCTAGGAGAGAGGAGATGTGTCGCTGTCCCTCATGTCAGGTTTTCTATATGCTTTCTGAGGCTGCAGTGCAGTGTGCTTGGCAGGGACCAGTGCCTGCTCTGGCATCAGATTGTTTAGGTTCACATCTTTTCTTAGCTTCCTAGCTTAGCTCCCTAGAAATGTTCTTAATGAAATGTTCTTAGCTGTGTGACCTTGGACAGATTATATAACATCTTTGTGTCTTAGTTGACTCATTTCCGTAAGTGGGGAGAGTCATAGTACTGACCTTACAGAATTTTGGAGCTAAATGAATTAATGCAAGTAAGATGCTGGACTTAAAAAGTGCTTGACGCATGTCAGTGTTTCTCATGCAGGAGAGCCTGAGAGAATCATTGGCTCTGGGCAGTTTCACAGTTACGAGAATGTAAAGAAGGACCTCTTCCCCAGGTGCTGTGAGAACAGCAGCCAAGCCTAGGCTCTGCCTCCTTGACACACATTTCTTTCCTCCGACCAATTTACCTTGGCACAAAAGGGTAATTCACTGGTATGTCCACATCCTGGTCCTCCACATAAATCTTCCCTACTCATGCATGTGGTGACAGCTCCCTAGGTCTCCAGGACTTTCTTCTCTGAGTTTCTCATTAATGTTGTCTGCACGAAGAAAGATCCTGGCCTGCCTGCTTTTCCCTGAAGCCATCCTTCCTTGATGAAGAGTGGCTAGGGGTGAGAGATAGGGGGCTTGAAGAAGAGAGAGGTGGGAAAAAGATCATCTCAGGCAGAAAGTGACCTTGAGATCCAGGTTTGGGGCCTTTAACCACAGCCTGGTCTAGAAATACACAAGCCGGCCACCTCTCAGTGAGGTTTGCCCTGCCCTGCCCTGCCCTGCACTGCCCTCCCTGGCAAGTATAGTATGACAGTAGCCCCGGCCCTGGGGAGGTGCATGGTTCATGGTGAAGCTAGTTCTTGGTTTGATTTTCTCCACAAATACCACATTTTCTTCCTCCTGACCAAACAAGTGCATGCTGCTTGGCGATTTCCAACTATTTGCAACCCTCATAATTCATCAGCTTGATTTGCATAAACAGCTCTCTCTTTTGGGTCCTGCCAGAGCCCAGATTCTCAGTTGAGATCCTTAGGAATGAGAAAAATCGTTTTATTTGTTTCATAAATGTTTGGACTTTGGGTCAGAAGCCACTGTGGAAAGGGGAAAAAGAGAAAACAATTCTTAATGAAATGTTCTTCATTCTTGGATGTCACTCAAGATGTATTAGGAACGTAAGTGAGGTTTTTTCATTCTCTCATTTTATTCACTTATTTATTTATTCCTTAGAGAAATCTTTAGTGTTTCTTTTAAATAGTGCTTTTTAAACTTTTTTTTTTTCGGAGCCGCAGAACCATCTATTTAATAAAATCTTTGTGAAACCCAATGTATAAGGATCTGAACTGAAGTTCAGATTCAGTGATTTGCCTGAGGCATCTAAGCTCCTTAATGGAGGTGCTGGGTCGTATCCAGATATTCTTATTTTTAACCCTTAGGTCAAATACGGCCTGGTGATTTGGAGCCTTTATAGAGAAATACAGGCAGTTCTAAACTTACAAATGAGTTCTGTTCCAAAAGTTCATCTGAAAGTCAGTTGTCTGGAAGTTGGAATATATTTTCCTATAGAAACATAGTATGGGTGGTGGCTAGTTTCCCAGACTAGCCCACAAAAGCCCATTTAATCCACAATATGTTGGAATAATAGAACTAACAGTTCTCTATTAGCTTTGTGCTACTGACGGTACTATGGAACTCATATACTTACTGCCAATTGAACAGTGAGACCGCCTGTGTGGGGATCTCAGCTGTCTATCAATCCCACCTGTGTGCAACACAGTGCGGAACCAGCCAGTGAGCAAGGCTGGCCTTTGCATATTTAGAATAGATGCTGCCAGTTTTCTTTGATCCTAATAGGATGTAAACTCCACCGAAGACGGGATTTCTTTTTATTTTGTTTTCTGTTGTATCCCCAGCACACAATAGCCCATAGTAAGTGCTTGATAAATTATTGTGGAATGAATAAATGCACTCAAGTTTCATAGACTTCTCAAGGAAGAGCCCCTCAGACCCTCGCTTAGAGTCTAGTTAGTATTATTTAACACAGTTCCAGCAAGCCTGGTTGTTTTGTTCCCAAGGCCATTCTATTTAGCAACAACAAAGTAAAGGCTGATATAGTCAGATCACATTGACAGCAGTGAGAAGTGACCAACATTAAGGGAGGAGACAGAAAAATAAAAAAAGCTGATACAGAAACACCAAAACCACAACAGCCTGGGGTCATTTAGCTCAGAAATCCCGGGAGTCATTTTTGTAAAATAAACATTAATTAATACTCTAAAATTTATCACCCTTATTTAAGGATGTAGAAAAGTATGTGTTGAAATTGTAGAAAGCTTAATAAAAAGTTACGATTCTTAAAGAAACAAACTGCTCCGTTATCCAGAAAAGTGTTCTGGAGGACAGCGTTGAGGACTCAAGTTCTGAGTACTTGAGTGTTCCAGTTTGTAATATTAGAAAACGGTGGACATTATGCTTCAGTTGCTGTAGTGATAATTTTTGTCTTTGTGGAGCCCTGAGCCTTTTCCTGCTGAAAATATAATTGGATAACAAATGAGAAATTTTGCCTTTAAAACAAAAAAGAAACTAAAAGTGACATCTTCGTTGCTGTGGACAGCAGTGCTTTGCAGGTAGCCCAATGACTTTCCAGGAGCCCCGGTCGGGGAGAAATGGAGGCAGTGGTAGATCTCTCTGGAGAGGGTACATAACTGGGTAAATTTCGCTTGAAGACAGAGTGTGAGCTTCAGAGTAAGACGGTCTGCACTCAGATGTAGGCTCTTCCACCTCTTAGCTGTATTACTTTGGACAAGTTATTAACCACTCTGAGTCTTAGTTTTCTCTGCCTCCAAAAGGATAATGCTTTCTTTATAGAGTTGTTGTGAGGTTTCACTGAAATAGTGTATTTTAAAGGCCTACGATGATATTGTTACACAAAATTCAACAAATGTAATCCTTCCCCCTACTGTTTTCAGGAGCTACCCTCTTCCCTCTGTTGTGAGCTTGGCAGTGTGTGTGTGTGTGTGTGTGTGTGTGTGTGTGGCTTGTTCACTCAACAACTCTTCTCTCCAGAAATTCCCCTCATGTTCTGCCCTGCTCCATGTCTGGATAAGCAATTGGGCAAATGAGCACAGTCTAAGAATGCATTGCAAAATTTTGGTAAATATTTGGCTGCTCTGGTTTAGGTGATAATTTGAGGTTGAGAACTAGTAATCTAGAATTGTTTCCATGGACAAATGTGCTTGGCTTGGAAGGATAACAGTGAATCACACCCCTCTATTCCTCCACCTCTTTTCTTGTGACCATCATATCTAGGAGGGTGATGGTGTACATGAGCCAAGAGAGTCTGTGAACAGACCTCTCCTTGCTCGAGTGTCATACACCGCTGCTTAGGGGTGCAGGTCAAAAATTTTATATGGATTTTTCATAATTTCGTGAATACAGGGGTTACAATGAAATGCTACTGTGAACTGCCCAGATCCCCCTTTGGAACAAAGGCTCTAATTTCTTCAGCTGCTTTAAATGTTACTGTTGATGGCATTTTGCTTTGTTCCTTTCCAGGCATGGCCCTTGACTGAAGGGAGCTGCCTCACCGAAGGTTATATCCCTTCTCCAGGGCCTGCCTACGTCCAATGACTGGGCAATGCGGCGTATAAAAATCTGGTCCTCTTGTCTCAATGTAGGACATCTCTGAAGTCCATTCCATTCCAGAGCTCTCTGTGGCTTTGGCTAAAGCCTCCGTTGCAGCGGCATTGCAAGTGAACTTCAACTTCTGCTTCCTAGACACTCTCGCAAGGACCCTTTCCAATAAATCACCTGTAGGTGAATCTCCATCTCAAAGCCTGTTTCTAGGAGAGATGGACCTATAACACTTGGTATGGGAAGAGGTGCTAGGAGTCACATGTTATCTGGGATCTGGATCATCCACCAGCCGACTGGCAACGAGAATCCCATCTCCGGTGGTAGGTGTAGTACTAATAGAACCTCTCTCATGCTGCAGCAGTTCGGTTAAATCTATCACTGGTGGTGAGCTGAGATGGGATATTGATAGAAGGGAATGTACTGGCAGGTATAATATCTCAGGTGTTTGAGAGATTTGAGGCAGTAGTAATTATAAGAACTAAGGAAACATAGCTGTATTGATGTATTGGAGAAAGACAATGAAAGGCTGAGGATAATTAATCACAAACTTAACACCAAGGAGCTCTTTGGAAGCTTAAAAAGAGAATCCTATTGCCTGAAGCTAGAGGGGAGAAAAAGGTAAGGATTAGGTCTAGGACTTATAAGGATCGCAGAGCCCCAAAGAAGAGTGAATTCTCAGTTCCAGGGAGTCTGCCATGCCAAAATTAAGGTCCTGATACTTGGGATGTTGACATCTGGGTTGATACACTGAAAAATATTGAATCCCCAGATTCCCCTGACCGCTCTGGGCCTGCAGAAACAACTCACACCTTTCTATGAAAGCCTAACACTTGCCCCTGACATGATGATAGTGCAGAGGCCTCTGCCTTGCAAGGCCACATGTGCCCCCTCAGGATTCAGTCGTTCTTCCCTTCCTGGTCACCAGCTTAATAAGCAGGGGTGAGCCATGGCATAATCTGGTCAGAAAAGGGCTGGGCCTGCTAAGAGAAGAAAGGGCTTATACCCCAAAGGAGCCGCAGACTTAGCCAACCTGTGCTTTCAGATGCTGGGAGATTGGTGCAGATCTGTATTCTGAAGATGTTGGATCAAGAGTGGCAAAACCTAAGGAAATGAGAGAGGTTTTTTTGTTTTTGTTTTTGTTTTTTTCCATGGGCGCAGTCCTCTCTTGTTCAGGATTTGATCACATGACAAGGGCCCTGGAAGACAGTGCTAGCATGCTGCTGAGGCAACTCTTGGAAGCTTGAAGAAAACGAAGGCCCATACTTAGTGACATAGACATTCCAGAACTGTCATGGTAGATGGTGCAAGAGTGGTTTGAAAGGCTTAAAGAAGTGGGCGTGCTAGAGAAGATTCATTATGTAAGGCTGGAAAACCCACCACTGACTATTCTCCAACAGGGCCAAAGGACTCCCTCTAACCCAAACCCCATTTATGAATGTGACAAGGACTGTATCCTCATCGTGTATCGGTGTTGTTGAGAAGCTCAGCGGTGGCTGTCCTCTGCAGGCTAGGCCTGACTATAGAAGATTTTATAGAATTTTAGTTCCTTATAGCAAATGGGGATGATAGAGTGCCCAAATGACAGAGGCTTTCTGGTGTCACTTAATCATCAAAAGCAAGGTAGGCACAATTATCCTGAGGAACACTTCCAGGCACTGACGGCCTCTGACTGTTCTTTGAAGACTTGCTCTCGGACAGTGGGCAAATGACTACCTAAGTCATTAGCTGAAAACTTGACAACAGGCTTAGTAATAGGCCCTTCCTAGGAGGTTAAAATCTCTTCCTTGGCATCTCAGCAGGCCCTTCAACTCTATGTTTTTGCCAAGACAGCAACCTCTGTGTGGAGCACTGTTACTTCTCAGCTGTGAAAGGATGGCTTTTTTCCTTGAAGATCCAGCTTGGTAGTCACCTTCTCGGTGTTCCTGAGCTCTTGTACACATTTGGATTACAGCATTATCACACTGTGAAAAACTGCTTGCTTGTGAGTCTTCTTCTTTGGGGGCTAACATGGTGTTTATCCATGAGGATGTAAATGTCATGAGAACAGAAGCTCCGTGGGGTCAGGGATTCTTTTTCACTGCTCTATCCCGGGGACCTAGGGCAGTGCTTGGATCAGAATGGGCACTTGCTCAACATTTGCTGAATGGGCATCCTTTGTAACTTTTCTGCACTGGCATAGTCCTAGCATGGAGCAGGCACTGAGTTGTTGAGGGACAATGTTTACAAGGTTAGAAGTGTTTATGATCTTAAGTAATCCTTGCCAGTAGTGGAGTTTCAGATGCTGTATGTGAGGGATAGTTTTGATTCCGGGAAGTCCTTTTAAGGTCTTGCTAAATTAGTCTACCTAGCCACACATGCACATGCACATGTACATGCACACATGCACACGCACAAGCATGTATGTATACGCACGCATACTCCTTTATTCCCAGGCCCTCCCTCCAAAGCCTTTCTGAAGATGGAGGCCCGGGGAAACTAGTTGTTGTAAAACTAGTTCTTGTAAAGCCATTTCCTTATTTTTCTACCTTAAGAGGATAAACCCTGTTGAGATGAGCTGTTGGAGTCTGTGTCTCCATCTCACCCACCCCCAGCCACGGGCCCCCACCTCTAGGGCTGGCTCATCATCAGACAGAATTGTTCCCACAAAGGCACAGAACTTGAGACTTAAATTGGATTTGCCTGTGGCTTTGTGCTCTTTGAGTCCTCCTGCCTTTGTTTTTGATTTATCGTTTTATTCAGTTGTAGTCAATCATTCCCTCTCCGTCTTGCTCACCATAAACACAACCCTTTGCCAAAAAAATTATGACTGTATTAAATGATTTTATTACAGTAAACTGCAGATTGTACAGTGTAAACACAGGTGCTGCTCAAACTCCACACCCTCCGGCTCTGTCCAGACCAGCGCGGGTGCCATGGAGAGAGGGAGGCTTCTGGTCCCTGAGAAGGGGAAGTTCCTCTGGAAACTGAGGACAGGAGGTCATTTGGTTCGACCCTTCGCCATAGAGATAAAGAAACCAATGTGTGGGAGTCAAAGCCACTGGTCTCCGGTCACACAGATGCCTAATGGCAGAACCAGGAGCAGATCTGGGATCATCTGATGTCTAAGATCTTTCCATGACCCCTCTCCTCTCTCTTCTCCTTTCCCAGGTTCATTTTAGGCACATTTCACTTTAGTACGAACACTAATGGAGGAAATGGGAGAATTTGAATAGTGCAATTTGTCCGAGGCTATCTATACACATGGGTCTTATTTTTTTTTGTCCCATGGCTGGAGTAAAAGTGGAACACAGAACGAAAGGCAGGTCTGTCTCCCTGCCTCCCTGGCTGTCATGGGAGTTGTGGGGACTTCCTGTTGTCTAGACTGCTGCTTTGGGCATTGTTCTGGAAACAGGAATGGGGTAGTCCCTGGGAGGCAGACACAATAAAAGGAGGCTTTTGCTGGGATGAGGCCTTGGGGAAGCTGCCTAGACCAGGTCCCCGTTGCTCAGGGAGAAGGAGAACTTGTTCCTGCTGTGGCCTGGCCATCCTGGAAGGCCTGGGGGACCCTGAGTTTCCAAAGCAGCTTGCACAAGAGCCAATGGACCCACAGAGTTGGGTTTCTTTTGGTGCAGGTACAGAATAAAGAAGAATAAGACATACTCCGAGGGTAATTTCAGCATGGCAATTACCCCAAATATTTTTTCATCATTAACCATAAAAAAGGCATTTTCAAAATGGGATTTACCAGGTAGACAAGGACTCTTAGAGAAGCAAATTCTAAAAATCAAACTATTTGGGACAATCCATTGATGATGTCATGTCCCCACTGGGACATTTCTTAGCTTAAGCTTTCCAGCTCTTTGGGAATTAGCATGCATGCACGCATATGCACGCACACACACACACACACACACATACACATATATATATATTCATATATTTTAGTCTTAACATTGGCTGTTTCCCCTTCTTTCTGTTTGTGTCTTGGCACATCTGGGTCTTTGTAGTAAACAGATCCAATCTTTACCAAGTGGCTCCAAAGGTGACATTTGCTTCCAAAAGTTTCGATCCCTCCTTCATTTGGGTAAGTTTCAACTCACAAGAGAAGCTGTTTTTGCTGAGCCCGGGCTGCATGAGAGAGGCAGGAACACAGGCCCATCTGTTGGAGATTGGAACATAAATAGCCCCCTTTAAAAATAAATCTCCGCTTTTAACTCTGTAGATAAAAATATCTGAATAAAGGACAATTCTTAATCTCCACGTTCTCCCCTGCTTGACTCAAGCGTTTCTAAGTGGAGTTTTTTCCCTTCTCCTTTTACAGGTTTCATTTTGGCTTTGATTCTAGCGAGTTTACTGACAGATTACTTCATTTTAACTATATGGCTTTTCTGTCTAGTGGGAGGCATATTTCTAAGTATCATATTTATCAAAAGAGCTCTGCAAAACAAGGGCCAGAATTACTCTTTTGATGGTTCCCCCTCTAACTACAACCACAATAAATTTTGTGAGAAAGAATGTTCAACTGGGGACCTTTTATGTTAAAGCCGAGAACCGGGGTTCAGACATTGTCACTTGCAAACCTCCACCAGTTGGGCTGTTTTTTCCCCTCCTCCCCCCTCCCTGGGCAGAAATCTCACATCTGGTCTCACTTGCAAGGCTGGTCCTGGGCTCCCAGGGGCTCCATATTTTTCCCCCTATAACTTTAAATCAGAGGAGCATTTCAGTAAATCACAGGGAACACTTATTTATTGGACATAGTTTTGGGTCTCTTAAAGCATGGAAAATAAATTTAATGGAGCATTCAGAGCATTTCTCCAATCTTTTGAGGGATTACTTGGGGAATTTGTCAACTGCGCCAAGCCCAGCAGCCTGATCCAGAGAGATGGGAAGGAAATGATGGGAGAATCTTCACAGAGCGCCCAGGTGGGTCCTAAATCACCCCAAGAAAGATTAATATAAGGGACCCAGTTGCCAGCCAGGTTGATTGGCAGCTTTGCCGTTTATTTAATAAACTATCATTTCAGCTGGAGGGTGACTTTAATCTGAATTACATTTTGTTTTTGTCATCCGCTCTTGCCAAGTAATTTATGGAATACCATAGATGCTTCTTAACCTCAAACAGCAAAGGAGGGAGGTGGAGAGGAGGGCCAGGGGAAGGAACAAAGAAGGACAGAGAAAGACAAGAGGGAAGGGAACAGCTCTGGGAGGTTGGTGACAACTGTGAGGTGAGTGGAAGAGCGGGTAGGGGCTGGGCAGGTGGGGGGAGGTAAGGATCCCGGGCACTCCACTTCTCAGACTGGGGCAAGGTACATACCTATTTCCTCCCTGGGGCATGGTGTGCGTGTTTTGGGGCTGTTGGGGATCATGTTGGGAATGTCCTGCCTGGAAAACCATTTAATTGTTCATAATCAAGGGTGAGGCCTTGACTATGGAGTATGACTTTCCCAGAATAGATTAGAGCTGATGAGGGGCTGGAGAAAGGTCTTCGTGGGCAAGGCAGTCTGCCCGTATGGGTGGGCAAGCTTCCTCCTTGGTGCCCTGGAGGGTGAAATGAGGGTAGATGGGGCCGTTCCCTCATCTCCGAGGGAAGTCAGTTAGGAGGAGGTTTGGGGGCTTTAAGAATCTGGGGTCTTGACGTTTGGAGTAGTAGAGGTGTTTCTCTAGGAGAGGAAGATGGAAGGTTGGCTGCTGAGGGATTCTTCAGAATGGTGTGCTTCCCCTTCAAATGGGAGCTGCTGGAAGAATAAAGTGGTGTTCATGAGGGCAGACAGCTTTTGTTTTTGGAGGCAGAGTAACAATGACGTTATTGTGGCCATTGTTAGTTTTAGCAGCAACAGCAACCACACCCTTCCTTTGAAGCATTGTGGGTCTTTACCTTAGGACTTGTCTTCACCTCAGTCTCTCTTGAGAAGGAAGAGGGCTGGCATTCTTGCTTTTAGGATAAAATGGGTAAAGTGAGGCATACATTGGAATGTAAAAAAGGGCAAAGGTCGATGGAGATGTTCAAGCCACAGGGGTGCAGCAGGAGGACTGGGACACAGGAGATGTCCCCTTTCTAGCTTTCATTCCCCTAGGATCCCCAAGGGCTGGACAAAATTCTGCTCCAGAGGCCAGTTTTCTCAGAATTTCTCTGATGTCTTGGGGAGAGATTTGCTCTTTAATGTTCCATCCTTAGATATGAACTCTTACTACCCTCCCCATCCCTCTCTTCTTTATTCTTTGCTTTTCCAACCTATGCATTTCAGCTTTTGCCTGGGACCTGCTGGATAAGCACAGATAAGGGGCTGAGAATTGGGAAATGTCCAGGTACCACTGAGGGGGTGGCTGTAGGAATGAGGAGGGTTGATGGTGAGGCAGGATGACCTGAATAGCAGGTGAACCCTGCAGCAATCACCACTCTCTCCAGACTCAAAGTATAGCACTGTTGGGATCTCTGTCTGCCCCCAGCCACTTGTGAGGTAAATTTAGATGGGTTGTTCAGTGTGGATATGGAGTTTAGAAAAATTACAAGACCAGAGCTCCACTGGTCAGCGCGGGTCTAAACCCTGACTTTCATGTGACTTCTCACTGGCTTAGTGTGCATGTTCTCCTGACTGCTTAAGAGTCTCCATTATCTGACTGTAGCCAAGTTTTCAGCTTTGATTCCTTCTTTTCTCCTCACCTCTAAATTCTGGTCCCTCATGGTCCCAGGAACACACCAGACTCAGGTTTGCCTTCTTTCTTTTTCTTTTTTCTTTCTTTCTTTCCTTTTTTTTTTTTTGTGGCCTTTCTATTCCTGTCTACCCATCCAGTTCTACACACACTTCAAGGTTGAGATCAAGTTTTATTTTCTCGTAGAACATGTCCCTGGCCACTTTGCTTTCTCTGACTAGTTTCCAGTTCCCTTTAGCATGTAATTAAATACTGTTTCATATTGCCCCCGTTGATTTGCTGTTTCTCTGAATTGTCCCATCTCCTCACTGGTAAATGAGGGGTTTAGATGGATGACCTCTAAGGTCCTTTGAAGTTATAACAGTCTAGGATTCTACCTGTGTTATTTCCTTGTCTGGAATGTTAACTCCTCAAAAGCAGAGGGAGTATCTTCCCCTCCTACTGACTTCCTCAGTGTTCTAGCCCAGTGCGTGGCCTTTAGTGGGTATTCCATAAGTACTTTTGTTTACTTGACCTTTTTTTGTCCTTTTTCCTACTGGAAATAAAAATAATAAAGAGCAGTTTAGGTGCCCTGGAAGCCTGGTCTCGTAGTCTGGTCTGAAGAGAAACTGTTCAGCCGTTCGTGGACATGGTAAACATTGCCATCGTGTTTCAACTCTCAATGAATTCTGTTGTAAAAATTTACACCAGGGAGCTCCGCCCGGCATAGGGAGACATTTCATTAAAGAGGGCTAGGAGCCCCGCTGCAGCATACACATTTTATGGTGAAGAGGTAAAAAGGGCTCCGTTTTGTTCATACTTTGGTTTGGCCACTTACTACTAGCAAGCCTTGGGCAAGTCACATGATCTGTGTGAATCTTGTTTGCTCACCTCTAAAATGGCAGTTGCAATACCTGCTCTGTCTATCTTGAAGGGTTGTTGTGGGAATAAAAAGATAAAACATGTGAAAATGTTCTGTAAATTGTGAAGCTAATAGCAGTAGGTGTGAAGTGGCCAAAGATTTGTGAAGTGTGGTTGCTTAAGATCTCAACATAAAAAGTCAAAAAGTAAAACATAAAAACAAAACATAAAAAAGGAGTATCGAAGGGCTCTCTCTCCCCCTTTTTTACTACTGGACAAAGAACCACTTCTTGTCTCTGGATAATACTCTGTAGAGACTCCTCCACCCCCATTAAAAAAAAAAAAAAAAAAAAAAAGAAAAGAAAGAAATTGAAAGTTCAGGAGTAAGAGGGAACATTCTGGTATATTCTGAAAGTTGACTCTGGGGAGAGAGGAAAACATGAGCAAACAAAAGCTGTCACTCACTGGCAAGCTGCTTCCTCTGGGGAATGATCTCTGTGAAGGAAAACTAAAGATCTGAACGTTGCCTGGAGCAAGCACAGAGATGATGGCTGTGGCTGGTAAAACAGGGCCCCGGGGCAGGGCCTTCCTGCCCTTCTGGGAGGGTTAAGCAGCTCTGAGGGGTCATGCTTTTGGTTCAGAGTCTTCCTCTTGCCCGCTAAGTGGGCACTGTCTCCCTGTTCTTCAGGGTCTCAGTGGCTCTTGTGAATGGGCATGAATGGATACGTAAGATAGTGCCAGGCCTCGTGGCCCAGACATCAACTAGAAATCTGTGTACTCACTCTTAGCCTCTTTCACACACTCATGCCTCTTTTTCCCTCATCCTGTCCCAACTTCCCCTCTCTTCCGACATCCATGCCTGTCAATTTTTACACCATGAATCAAAAGTCAGAGGGCCCCCTAAAGCTGGCAACTGGGCCTCCAGTCTTCTAGAAACCTATTTGTGTGCAAACAGACAAAGGACTCCCCCCGCAACCCCTCCCGACACACCATCACAACTTTCCAAGATGATGATTGAGTTTTTCCCCTGTTCTGCTTGATATTTCTGCCAAAGCAAGAAAAATCCTCGTTGAAGTCTAGCAGGAAATCCAATAAAAATTCTTCAAAAGATGGGCTTGACATTGAAAAACAGCAAAATTATAAAATAGGCCTTAGAAAAGAGAGAGGAGAGTTATTATATCTGGCACCAAGCAAAAGCCCCGAGACCCCGTCCAAATGAGCCATCACAGATTGAAAGTGTTTAGCTTCCCGTTGATTAAATATGGAGAAGGACCCAGGGCCTGCCAAGCCTCGGGGATCCAAAGTTTGTTTTCAGTCAAAATGTGTTTTCAGTCAATGGAAAAAATGGTCGGCCTGCGCTGGGCTATGTAACCGAGAAGCCCCAGGTTTGGGGTGAGTAATGGCTGTGAAGCAGAACACCATGAGGGTTGTTAATCACTCCTCCCAGGCCCCTGTAATTTAACTCAGCAACTCCATCGACTTGGAAAGCTCCCCCCATCGCCTTTCTTCCTCCTCCCTCAGTCCATTTTGCTCAAGGGAGAATAGATGAGTCCTTCTGATGCTTGTCTCTGTATTTCAGTTGTTAAAACTCTTCACCCTCAAGACATCCCTCTCCCCAGTCATGCCCCCAGCGCCCGCTGCTCTGATATAGCAACAGAGGGAGGAGACATACTCACATCGATGGGGCTCTTTTGGAGAAATCTCTGTCCCATGAGCTTCCTGGAATGGGGGCCTGGAAAAACTCTCTTCCTTCACCATTCCATGCCTTTCCAGGGTAGGCTGTGTTTCAGAGGTGTTTACTGACATTCTTTAAACACGGTTGTCTTATTCCAGCCTTACAGTTTTCTCTTTTTCTGGGCTCTCATCTGCCCCACCACATTCCTTTACAATGAAGAGTATAGGAAGTCTGTTTCTGGATGTCACTGAAGTCACCATGAATAAATCAGAGAGAGACCAACGAGAGAGACCAACAGAGAGAGACAGAGAAGTGTTGGAGAGAATGTATGGCATGTGGAGCTAGAACTCTGAGGTAAGCCAAACCTCCTCTCCTGTCAGATGCAAACACCTGTGAGTTTCACACCCTGTGAGTAGCCTCAGGGAGCAGGGTGCTGGTGCATTCCTGATTCTCTTCCGTGCTCCCCCTGCACAGGTACCTTTGCCTTCATTGGCATTAGGGGTTTTATCAGCTTCAGACCTCTGCACAATCACCTCTCTGGTTAACTGCTCTTCATGGGTCCCCCTGCACTGAAATCCGTGTAAAATTCCAGAGGCCCAGCTGAGCTTCTTTCGGTCGGTTATGTGTTTCAAAATGGCGAGCAGCCTGAGCCGCAGCTTAATCTCAGAGTCCAGGTGGCTCAATTCCTTTCTGTTGGGCACCCAAATTTGGTTACAGGAAGTCACTCCAACCAAATACTTTTGAGGACTAGGCAAATGAACTAAGAAAATGCTTAAATGGCTTGAAGATGATGACATGTGAATTGCTCAGAGGTTTAGTGAAAACATATTTTTGTATGGACAGCAAGTCTTGGCAGTTTGGCTGTGAAGGACATGAGCTCGGTCAACAAATACCTGAATGATGATGAAAGAGCAAGAAAGAGGTGCTTCATGGGGTTAGGTTGTCCCAAAGAACAGCTAGAGGAGTTCTGGGCAGGGAGAAAGTGAAATAAAAAGCCATGGATAGGATGTTGTGCGTGCGTGCGTGCGTGCGTGTGTGTGTGTGTGTGTTGTGTGTGAGTGACTAAGGAAACAGGGAGATGCTTAGGATGTCATTGTTGAGGACAGAGATCAAGGAGGTTATTATAGGAGGAAAAGAAGGACAGAACAGAGTCAAAATTGGTCTTCATGTACAACCCCCTGCCTTCACATTGTTATAATTCTCCTCCTGCTCACCAAGGCTACCATTTATTAAGTAATTACAACGTGCCAGCATTGTGCCAAAGTTTTCTATGTTATCTAATGTACTTCCAGGGGCTCCCTGGAACTTGCCTTATGTTCTTTCCTCACAATAAGGAAGCTGAGATTCAGAGTCCGAAAGAGCA
The DNA here is from genome assembly GCF_902729225.1 of Pteropus medius. NCBI lineage: Eukaryota > Metazoa > Chordata > Mammalia > Chiroptera > Pteropodidae > Pteropus > Pteropus medius. Next base: position 27,508,786 of record NW_024354502.1, on the reverse strand, counting down.
CAGAGCTTGAAAATGGCAGTCAGGATTTGAACCCACATCTGTCTTGCTTCCCTCCCTGAACCCACAAAGGCGGTCCTGTGGGCAGGTTGTTGCAGGTGGTTTCTCCAGGGCCCAGACATTTGGAGAGAATGTAGTAGGGTCCACATCAAAGATTCTACTTCACAGGGGGAAGAAAACCAGCAGTCCCATCAGGTGGGGAGTCTGCATTTCAAATAGCCATGGTGGTTGCTGAGTGCCTCAGGTTGGAAGGGTCAGTGGCAGGTCACTGTCACCATCAATCACCCACAAGCCTTTTGTCTGTAGGGGTGAGCTGAGGGGGCTGGGTTGGCACCAAGCAGAGCATGTGAACCATTAGAATTTAAGGGACTCTGCTGGTGGCAGGAGATGGGAAAGGGCATTTAGAGTTTTAAGGAGAATCTTCATGGTTTGAGAATATCCTCGTGGGAGAAAATGTGTTGTTCCTGGGTCCTGGAACGGTGCTATCGAACAGCATTCTGGTAACAAGCTAGTTCATCCCGATATTGAATCATCCTAAGGTTGGGTTTGAAAGCCTCCTTGACCCGTATCACCACGGTTCTAGAAATTACCAAGAAATACATTATTATTTTATATATACGAAAAATATATACGAAGCGTTAATAGTATATAAATATATAATTATATATGCATTTATATATATATAAATATATATTTATATATGCATATATATTCACATATCATGTGCCAGGCACAGTTTTAAGTATGTGCATATATTAGAGGGAATTCTATCAATGACCGGCTGAAGTAGGAACTCCTGTTACCCCCACTTTTCATATGAAGAAACTCAGGCATGGGGAGATGAAGTAATCTGCTGGTGAGTGGTTAAGCTAGGGAGATGGTGATACCTTCATAAGTGGGATGAGGAACTAATTGAGTAGGCAGGACTCAGACACACGGCCGGTGGGAAGTGAGGGAGTGAAGGCAGCTCCATGTGGTCAGGAAGCTCTAGGGAGAGGGTAGATTTGGGTGAGATGTGGGACATGGGGGCGTGTCATAAGCAAGGCTAGGATGAGACTGGTCCTGAGATTTGCTGGGGAGAGAGAGTGAGTCTCATTACAGAGCGGGGTGCTCGTCGGGGGGAGCGCAAAAAGAGTTCAGGATAGTGGGCAAGTGTGGGCAGACAGGCCTTGAATTGGGTTCATTCCCTCTGAGGAGGTAGGGTTCCCAGAAAGATTCGGAGCCTAGAGCTGGCACAGCTGGCACTTTGTCCTCAGAATAAAGTACTGAGGACCTGTATTCCAGGTCTGGCTTTGCCTTTAGGCACCTTGCTTAAGGTCGCTCAGCTAACACATCTGTTTGGATTCCAGCTATCTTATTGTTTAAATAAAAGGATTAGTCTAGATGAACCCCTCTGGCTAAAATCTGAAGAATATAGCCAGATTTTGAGGAGAATGGGGGATGGGGTACCTGGAAGAAACTAGAGGTAGTGAAGAATTCAGATGAGAGAATGTAGAACTAGAGGGATCTTAGAGACCTCCTCTGTGTCTGTTCTACAAGCGGGGAAACAGAGGCACAGAAAGGGTAAATGGTCTTCTCAAGCCACACAGCTCATTATTATAGAGCTCAGAGGACAGTGCAGCCTCTGACCCTTGCTCTGCTAAGCTGCCTGTGCCTGCCCACCTTAGGTAGGAGCTGTGGGGAACTTTGCTGGAGCCGAGATGGAAAGGTAGGGTAGGGAGTCTCAACCTGAGTGCTATGGGCCTTTATTCCTGCCCATTTTGTCAACACTGGCTGGATGACTGTCCCCCAAGGAGCATAGAGATCAACAGAGCCCCTGATTCCTGGGTTCCAGGCCTTGCTCTGCCATGGCAAGGCCCTGACTCTTTGTGGATAGTCTTATATGCTCATCTGTAAGATGGCCAGGGTGGTGCCTGCTGTGAGCTGAGGCCATAATGTCCAGTACCACCGGCAGAGGAAATAGAAGTCTGAGGTGAGACCCAAGCCAGTGGCTAGTGTGGAAGCAGATCCTCAGGGCCTGGGTTCCCTATTTCTTTTCTGGGCCCAGAGCCCTGTTCCTCATACCTCCTGTGCTGGGGCGAAAAGGGGCTGTGTTCTGGCCTGAGCTGTATGGTGGGGCGCAGGTGGTGAGGCTGTGGAGGGCTGGGCCGAGCTCCTGACACTCGAATGAACCTCCCTCCCAGATTCTTATTAGCGCTCCATGTCAAAGGAGTCTGGTAAAAGTTAACAGGCCTCCCTGCCTTGAGGAGATCAGAAGGACAACTGGAGCTTACTGGGGTCAGGGAGAGGTCATTGAAGCTTGCTTGACTGGGACGTCACTGAAGCTGACCCTGGTCTGGGGGTCTGTCCTGCCCCCTCCTCTAATCCAGAACCCTTCTAGTGTAGCTGATTTGAATGCTCCTTTGTCTAAAGGCCCCTCAGAAGGTGTCCTAGGCCTTCCTTATAGGGGCCCCCTCTCTGTTGGCCTTGCACCTTTCCTACTTCTGGGCCCAAAGGTGTGCGGGGAGGGAAAGAGATGCAGGAAGAAAGAGAGAGAGGTGGCACTGTGGGAGATGCTAGGCTGATATGGGCTTGGGCTAGGCCTGGCCAGGTGTGACCCTGGTCCCTGACTCCCCGTGGCTCAGAGAGGGAGGACATGGAGGTTGGGGTTGGGGGGAGGCCGTTGGCTAACATTTACCAGGACCTTTGAAGATGTAAATGCTTCCCCAGGCCCTGCTGGGATTGATGGGGTCAAAGTTCACAAGCAAAGTTGCTTGCTTCTCCAAATGATCTGGGAATCTTGCAGACAGATGAGTTAGGGTCCCATGTGATGGGACTTTCCCCAGAGGAAAAGGGCTCATGGGAAATGCTATTTCTGGGGCTCTCTTGGATCAGACCCAGTGACTTGGAGACCTTGGGAGGTTCTGACAGAAGCTGTGTTTTTCAGATGTTCGCATTTCTCTTGGGTATGGTTTCAAAGGCCCCACCTTCTGAGGGGCCTTTGGTTCCACTAACACTGGAAGACCCAGAAGACAGCCTCAATCTCTTGCCTTTTTCTGATCTGTACTTTTAATTCCACAAATGCCAGATTGCTTGAGGTTTCCTTCCATACCGTGCTTTTTCACAGCTGGTAGTTCCTCAACCAGGTAGAGGTAGTTCCTCTGCAGACATCTCCTTCCTACCTTCTCAGCATGGCTAACTCCTATTCACCCTTGTGTATCACTTCCTCCAGGAAGCCTTCTGGGAGTGGAATCTGATCCTCTGGCTTGTTTTCCTATAGCAGTCAATGACTCATTCAATCAACTAATATTTATGTGGCTCGTACCAGGCCTTGTTCTATTCAGAATGCATCGGTGCATAAAACAGACCAAAATTATTCTCTCAGGGAACTCACAGTCTAGAGGGCATTGACAGCGAGTAATTCTATAACCTTATTTTAAGTGCTTTACATAGATTAACAAATTTAGTCCTCAAAGCATCTTTATGAGTTAGGTCAATTATTACCCACATTTCACACGAGGTTACAAAGCTAAGGGGCATATTTAATTTATTTATAATTTAATTTAATTTTTATAACAGCCCTATGAGACAGATTTACAGATGAGGAGACCAAGACTTAGGGAGGTTTAGTAATTGGTCCAAGGTGATTCATCAAGCAAATAATAGTACCAAGCAGGAAGATGCTAAGCCTGTGAAGGACCACATAATACTGCCACTCTGTGTTTCTGTATTGAAGTAGTTTCTCAGTCTGTTGAAATGATCTGATCATCTTTTCCAACATCCTGGGAGTTCCTCTTAAGGCAGTGACCTTGGCTTACTTTTCTGTATCCTTTGAACTCCCATTGTGATGGGCACTTAATTGGCTTCAAACAAATACTTATTGATTGATTTATTGACAGCTCTACGTTGGCGGAGATGAGAATAAAGTAGCTCATATTTATTACACACACTCTGTGCTGGGCAGTGCATTGGTCCTTGCTCAGCATGAACTCTTCTAGTCCTTAAAACAGTCATATGAATTAGCTGTCACTACTCTGAGGCTGACAGCCAACTATGTGCTAAAGACGGTTCTTGAATCACAGGTTTCTCTGACTCCAAAAGTCCATGTCCTTTCCTCTACACCACGGGAGGCTGACTAAAGGAAAGGTGGCCACTCTCGAAGGCATTTGAACCTCAGCCTCTTGGCTCTTGCTGTTTCGGCCCCCACTGGACTCGGAGGCCTTAGGGACGGCAGAGTGAGGGGCTGCATCCACTACAGGTTGAAAAGTATCTGCAGAAGCGGAGGCTTTCGTTCCAAGATTATTCTCATTTGCTAAGATGTTTGAAGCAGTTAAAGGGAGGGATTGGGCACATTGAAGGTGTTCAATGAATTTTTACAGATTGTCGTGGAATCGTTCTCTGTTCCAGAGAAACAGCCAGATTCAGACTAAACCCACAGATACCATAGGCGTTTTGCCATCGAAGGAGGAGGATTATGGCAGAATAGACTCCAGTTTTTAGGCCTGGAGCAAAAATGGGAGAGTTCCTGCTCTATGTATGTTTGGGTCCTTTGTTCTGACATCTGTTTTTTTTTTTTCTTTTCCCAATTAGGAGGGCAGAACAGAGTTGAGTCTTCTGATTCATGTGCCCATAGGGCTTAGCAGACTGGCCAGCTGGGTATACATATGAGGAGACGAGGACACAAGAGGTGGACTCAGGGTCGCACAGCGGAGCAGGGCGTCAGAGCCCAGGTCTCAGGGCTCTCAGGTTCTCACTCTTGCCATCAGGTCTCGTTTGTGTCTAGAGTCCTGTCTCTCACAGTAGAGAGCCATGTTAGAGTCCCCCACCCCCTTTGGTTAATCCTCTATTTTGCTTGACTAAGAGTCAAAATGCAGGACTACACCCAGATGAACTAAACTCACTTAAATTACTGGCAGGTAATTTGATAGATGAGTTGGCCAGCACCCACTGTGGAGATTAAGCAAAGCCTGAGCTGTAGAGACAGTGGGAAACAACCTCGAGTGACTGGTCAGCAGGCGGCTTCGTTCCACCCAGGGACAACCCAGCCCAAGCTCTACAACTCAGATTGGAAGGCTGATGTGCGCCAGGAGGATGGTGAACATTTCTCTCTCAATCTCTTTCTTCAAAAGGCAGGATCAACGGACCCTCAGTCCTTACTCTGACTCACTGGAGTTAGGGTGTCTAACTGTTGAGGAGGGAATGATTGCAGCTGTGTCTTCATCAGCCTAGCTCTTATTTCCTCGAGCCCACCCAGGTAAGAACTTCAGCAAATGACCTCCTCGGTTGAGCTCACTTATTTGTTGAGCTAACTCAGAGAGAACGAGGGTCTTTCAACAGATGGGAGTGGTGTTATACAAATGGGTGTTTTATGGGCCGTGTGCAGAAACTGACCACTTGCAGAAGGCTGCACCAATTTGCAAAGGGGTCTTGTTGCAAAAAGAAACTTCTAGGTCCTTTCATCATGATGGGGATTGTAGTTCTGACTTCAGATAAGCAGAACAAACAAGGCTCAGCCCAAGTGGGAACTGGTTCTGCCCCCTTTCTAAGTCATCAAAGCCAAGTTCCTAAAGCCTGAGTGTCTCACGGTACTTTCTGATGGTTTCATTGTTTTGTTTATTGTGCTTACAACAAGTGCTAACAGACCGCTTTCAAAGTGTGTTGATATTTCGGTTGTTTTTGAATGGCCCTTCTGTTTTTCTGCATCTGGACAGCATTATAATCTGGCCTCAGGGAACCACTGGGTTCCTATAAAAGTGTACCAGGTCCCTTTTTGTAGAAAACACTGGCTATGGCAAGATCAGACACTCCATTTGGGCAGGAACAAACACCAAAAACCGGAGTAGAATCATGAGACAGTATTCAGCAGCCAAGGCAGACAGGCCAGTGCTGAGCAGGGGCCAGAGAGCCTTGCCAGCTGGACCATGGGTGTTCTTTCTGTCCGTGGACATATTGTGGCAAGACTAGCAGAGTGCCCAGCAAAGGGTGATGCCACTAATGGTGGTCATCGACAGGTTCCCCCCCCTCCCCCGTCTTCTCTCAGGTTTCCTGGTCAACCATCAGCATGGTGTCCTAATAGGGGACTCCTGGGGATGAGCTGAGGAGCAAGAGCTGGAGGAGGGAGAACAGCATGGAGTCCAGGGGAGGACTAGAAGAGGCAGGCAGCCCCAGGGAGGCCCGTGCTAGAGCTCCTGATCTGCTTCCTTTCACAGCTTTCTCGGGGGAGCTTTGGCTATATTACACAAAGGGTCGAAGTGGGGAAAGGATGGGGTGGAAGTGTCCTCCTAAGACTCATCTTTGGTTTTCAAGGCTTTCCCTTTACTCCTGCTCTGCCCTGTCCCCATGCCTTTCCACATACTGCAATAGAACCAGCTTCTTCCAGTGTGAGAGAATTTCAGGGGATAGACTGGGCCCAGAGAAAGTGAGTTACACATACGATCTCACTTTATAGGTTTAGCACAAACTCTACCTTATTTCTTCAAGACCTTCTCTTTTTTTCTCCTTTCAAACTGGCTGAGATTTTCTTTAGCTTGTGCACCTTACCAGCATGTAAATGGTTCTCTCTTGTTTGGTTTCAGGAATAGCTAGTCCCCTTTCTTACCGACATCCACAGGTAACTCTGTGGCTCAGTTTGAGCCTTCATTCCCAGATTTAGCAGAACCCCTGAACTCACTCTCAGAATCAAATGGGAGAGAGGTTGAGGGGGATGACAGTGAGCTTTGGTGCCTCGGTGCTGCAGTTAGAGGGGATCAGGACAGTCCAGATGAGGGAAAAAGTTAGTTTTGTCCATTGGTTCTCAAACAGAACCTCGGGACGCTTGTAGACCTATAGTTAGTGTGTTTCTGCATATAAACATGTTGGGGTGGGGTCTGCATGATCTGACTGGCTGGTGATGACGGGCCTCCACCCATTAGACCTCAAAGTTCTTGACTCCTTTATGGTGACATTCCCTAGCATTTCCTCCTAGGTATATACTATCTTGTTAAAAAATCCCATTTAACCCACTTTTCCTACCCTAGATCTTTTTCCTTACAGTTTTAGCAACCTTAGAATTGTATATGTTACTGAATTTCCTTTGGCTCATCTAGGATACTTGACGAAATACTAGTGACACCATTTTATTTCTCGACTAGTGACACCATTTTATTTGCGTTGGCCCATGCATGGTTCTGGAGACAAAGAGAGACTCTGGGTCCAGGGCAAGGCACACCCCAGTGGGCTGGACTGATTGGCCTCTGAGAAACTGAGCATGCCCTCCCCAAAGGCCTGAATATTCTATAAGAAGGGCACTTCCTGTTTCCAATGTGATTCTATGGATAGACGAGATAAAGAGCTGTGGTGTGTGTGTGTGTGTGTGTGTGCATGCCTGTCATTTTGAAAAATTTCAAACTTTACGTAGCAGTTTCTTTCTCACCAGGGTCTCTGCTGTGTGAAACTTAAATTTTATAGCTTTGGCTGTTAATTCATCATGCACACCACCATCAATAAATATTTATTGAGCTTTCACTGAGTGCAGCATGTTGAAATAAGAACTCTATATTTGACTCAAGAGGAGTCAATAGCAGATGAGGGTAGATTTGGGGAGGGGTGAGAGAGACAATCATTGAGGTCTCTTTCAACCCTGAGATTTTGTGACTCTATAACTAAAGTGATAGGGTCCACCTGACACACATCAGGCAGTCAGCTGCAAGAGACGTATGGGCCATCACGAAGGCGGTCACCTTCAGAAAACCCACCCAATGCTGGCAGCACTTATCCTCAAGCCTTATGTCCATTTTAGGATTCAGAGCTGTAAAGGAATGAGTGAATCTTCTTGACCTTTCCCATGGTGCCCTGTAAAAATAAATATTTGATTTTGGAATTTAATAGGAGCATATTCCTTGGAGAAGTTTGAAGCCTGTTCATGCTTTGGCAGGAAAGGACCAAGTCCCCTTTTTTGTAGGTGTATCAGTGGCAGCCTGGGGAAGGGCGTTTGGTGGAAACACCAGAGTGGAATGGGCTGGGAGAAAGGCTGCTGGAGGGAGGGCTGGGTGCCTTTCATGGAGCCCTAGTCAATCAGAACAGAAACACTGTGCTGCCTCAGTAGTGACTCAGGCCTCCCGAGGGGGTTTTCTTTAACATTATGAAGATGAACACGGCTCCAAGAATTCCCTTTGGGCCTGGGCTTCGTGCTAATTGCCTCCATATTTATGGGAAGATGGGCAGACTACAGTGGGAGCCTCTGGAGTGGAGTCTGCAAGTGTGCTCGGGAGAGTGGCTTAGGCTCCAGTTGGAGTTGTGAATAAGTATATCTGAGCTTTAAGGGGTCAAGACACTCCTGCTGTCAGGTGGACAAGCTATTCTTATTATCATTGCTACTACTATGATTCTCTTTGTACGAAAGAGAAGCTGAAACAGTAAAAGGGAGTTGTTACATGCTCGAGGTATCTCTATCAGACAGGAGAGTCCATAGAGTCAAGAACTGACCACCTGAGCCCAGAGAGGTTAAGTGACTTTCCAGGTCACACAGCTGGCAATGAACACGGTTCAATACTCTTTCCAGACCTCTCCACACCAGATCCTTTGATCTGGGAACTGGGATTGGGCTCTTCAGGAACCAATGCTGGTTATAGGAGGTGCCTATCTTGTGGTCGGGGTGATGTGACTTCCTAGTCTCTGCGACAACCACCTGGTGAGGGGCAAACACTGGAGGCACTCCAAGGGACTGCTCCTTGCCTCCCTCCTGAGAAGGCTCTGGGGTAAGCCTGAGCAGCTGCCCGCCTACCCACAATCCAGTGAGGGTGGTTGCCTCTGGGTGGAGCGGAAGCTACACGGCCCAGGCAGGGTGGGGGTGCCCCGGCGCCCTGTGGATCACAGCGTGGCTTTCTCTCAAGCCTCTGTTGGTGCCTGGTTCCCCCATAAAGCCATTATGTACTGGGAGAATTAATCATGCCGTTAGGTAAGCATTATGGCACTTTTATGGCAGCTTTGAAGCTAATCTGTCACTAATGCCTGCTGGATTATCATGATTTCTTGCAGTTGTGATTCATTAACTCGAGGCCTAATAGTAATTCTATTAAACGTCTTCCACCACCATTTGCCCCAACGTGTCCCCACTCTCATTCTATTGTGCTGTTGCTGTGGCACGACTGGCAGCCTGTGTGGTCTCTAAAAAGAAGTCCCGATGAGATGGACAGGTCCCCCGGCCAGCTAGTAACCGCCCAGTGATGCGTCCCTCCCCTGACTAAGCCCGGAACATGCATCCTTCCCTTTCCAGTTGATTTCCTCTTTTCTCCCAGAGCGGGCCACGGTGCCTTTTCTGAAACACCCATCACTGCCTTCAAGAGGCCAGACCTTGCAGAGGTGAAGGTGGAGCAGTATAGATAGATGAGTCTCAGAGTGAGACAAGCACCCCACAAATCCACTGGCGACTGTTGGACCCGTGGGGCTTATCTGCAGCAGAAGTGGGTCTGGGGCTAAGAGAGAGAAATAGAAACACTGCTAAAAAAAAAATCTAGTCACACACGGTCCTTTTTTCTTGCTCAAAGCTAACAAAACTCAAAAGCGAGAAGGCAGGTGGAGTGGACAGGAAGCAGTGGTGGCACACCATTGACTGCTGGGCCTGCCAGCATTAATAAAATTCCTTGGTGAGGTTTTTCAGAAAGAAATGCTTCTCTGAGGCTGGCTGTTCTCTGCAAAAGGTCAGCTTCGGGGCACGGCTTGACTGATGGGCTGTGAGCAGGCAAGAAAAAGAAAGCTGGGAGAAAGGGGCCGCTGGGGGTGGGCTGGCAGGAAGCGGGTGGAGGGCCGGAGCACAGGCTCTGTCCTGGTGCCAGCATCTTGCCCTCGTTCTGCACCATCCATCAAGACCAGCACTGATATCGCAACAATTTGTAACGCCCCGCCCCCTCCAACCTGCCCAAGTGCGCACCAACGCTGACCCTTCTCGCCTCATTCAGGCCTCAGCTGCCGCCAGGTGATGGATGGCTTCTCCTCCCCCAGGCTCTGGCTCGCCTCACCACAGCTGGGGAAACACAGGCAGGTAGAGGGGGTCAAACCCGGGGCAGTCAGAGTGACCTAGTCACTGAGGCCAAGGGACTCTGTGTTCCCAGGACAGCAGGTGATGCTGGAGATAGAAAAATAGAACTGAGACAGGAAGCAAGGAGATAACTTCTACTATATACGGGGAAGGGCGGGGTGGAGAAAAAACAAACCCAAAAAACCTCTCTGCATCCTGAGGTCTTCCAAGACTTCTAAAAATCTCTAACGTGGTGCGATGTCTTCTGTGCACAGCTACAACACTGCCTGCTCCACTCCATCTGTGTTTTCTCACGCCTGTGTGCTTTAAGAACCACTGAAATGGAAAACAAGTTAAAAAATACATAGATGTATATATAGTGAGACAGAGAAAGAGGACAGTACTCTGCAGCCTGTATTCACTTTTTTTTTTTTTTTGTAGTGTTTATTAGGAAAAAGTGTATAAAAACAAACTTTAGGCAACTGGAGTAAATATTCTCAACACATCAGCTGAGAAGTCAGGATCCAACGTTTCCATCCTTCCTTGGTCTGGGCAGAGCTGGTAGGAAAAGAAGAGTCTGCCTGTTTTCCAACTTCTAGGTGGTACTCTGTTTCTTGTTCATGTGTGAAACAGGTTCTTCCTTTGGGGGCCTGCAGACTGCATTAAGGTGTGGACTGGCCAGCTGGCCCAATGATGCCAGGCTGCATTATGAAGCACCCTCTGAGGGCCAGCAGCCTTTTGAAAGCAGAAAATGAAGAACAGCCCTGACATGATGTGTGTGTGGGGGGTAGGGGGGCGGAGGTACTGGACAGGCCTGCGTGTCTCTTGCGAAGAGGGTCAGGTGAGAATTCAGTTCAGCATTGCCGAACTCACCCTTGGCCTCGAGGGCTTGGGAAACCCACTCTTTGACACCTGGCACCCCTGTGGCCCAGCCCTGACACTCCAGATGACTTCTTCTTGGTACCTTCAGAGACTGAGTAGGAACGTCCAGGAGAGAGTGTCCAGGTGAGGGAGTCTGGGGACCGTAGATTTTAAAATGAGTAGAGCGGAGAACAGAGCAGGAGAGGTGTTGGACAGATGAAGAGGTGGGAGTCGGTGAGGCAAGAGAGAGACAGGGCGACAGGAGGAAATGGAGGAAAACAGAAATTCATAGGCTGGTGGAAGAAGAGAGGAAGGGAGAGAAGAGCACTGAGAGAAAGATCCAAGAGATAGATTGTCACGGGACAGGAGTCAGCAGGGAGAGAGAGGGAGAGGGAATTTAATGAGGGCAACTTGAAGGCCAGCTTTAACCAACAGCTGGCGGGGGGCCGGGTTTGATCTCCTTGTGAGTCAGGCGGTTTGATTCATCGTGGCCTGTGGAGGAGGATGGACACCTGGCCCTGCTGCTGAGTTCTTTGATCTCCAGATTTCTCAGGGCCTCGGGAGGGGAGCTGCAGGAGCGTGTGCACTCTCAGGGCCCTGGAAGGCCTTGCTGGGGGCTCCCTGAGAAGGAAGCGAGGGGGCCCTCAGAGAGGCTGGGAGACTGGGTAGGCAAGGAGGAAATGCAGAGGGCAGGCGGGGCCTGGGCTTGTGCTCCCTGGTGAACAAAGCCTCTGAGAGAAAGGTCGCCTGAGGGAACATGGAACGGAGGAGGTCTTTGAAGGGGAAGGTTCACCCAGAATCTTGGGGGTGCTTCTGTGGTGAGGGTTCCCCTTGCCTTCTTTCTCGACGGGAGAATAGCTGAACTGTTAAGGAGAACCAGGCAGAGGCGAGAGGCCTTTGTACAAAATCTTGTTATGTTGTTTGTGGCTACAGGGCTGGCTAGTTTAGTCAAGGAGCGAGCTCTTCCACGGGTGTGAGGAGAAGGGAGGTGTAGGGCTCCCTGAAACTGGCTTCATTTTATGCATGTTGGATGGAAATGGATTTGAGAAAAGAAAGCGACATATTGCCAAAAA
>NW_024354502.1:27495077-27496871 GCF_902729225.1 Pteropus medius | reverse complement strand
AAAAAAAAAAAAAAAAAAAAAACCCTTAAGAAGAAGGAAAAAAGGAACTAAAACCCTAATGCCCTTAAAAAAGAAAACCAGAAAAAAAAGTCATATATTATGTCTTTGGACTAAATCCATTGGTGTTCTGCCAATTTCAAATAATAGTGTAACTTGATTAAGAAACTTTACAGGATTTAAAGTTGTTGGCTTTTCTGACTCCTCTCTGAGACTTCTCCGTAAGTCACTGTCTACACCAGGCTAATTTGTTCCCAGATTCCTTAATCTTTTGCATGTTGGGGGTGACGTTTATAACTTGGTAGCCATATTTGAAGTGTTCACAATTTCTTTGGCTCACAATTTCCACCCGGAATCTTGGGGCGACTTAAAGTGTTACCTAGGAAATGTCCTATTGAAATACTCTGTGTGTCTGTATGTGTGAGTGTGTCTGTAAGTGTGTGCTTGTGTGTAAACTCATCCAATTTTACCTGCCTCTGCTCTCCTTTTGGGCTGGCGAACTCCTGCTCATAGCTGCCTTAAGTTTCAGAGAGGGACCCACATGGAGACAATAAGATTTCAGCTAGCACACGGGACATAGACAGTTAGGACTCCAAAAGCTCTGGTGGCTTTTGGAGGGATTCCAGAAGTGAAGGAGGACAGATTTTCTGGTAGGATCCGAGTTTTGACCAAATGACATTAGCATGGTTTGGAAGGCAGCCGTGGGGCAGTGCACAGAGCTCTGGCCTCGCATCCCGCGGCCCGGCTCCATGACTCAATCAGTAGGCTGTCTCTTCATATCTCCGGAGCTTCAGTTTCCCCATCTATAAGATGGGATAAGGAAAAATACTTGCCTTAGAGGCTTGTTGTGAGGATTAAATGCATTAGTAGATGTGAAAGCACCCTGCAAATGATGAAGCCTTCAATTAACAGCAGGTATTAGAATTGCTGCTCGGATTACAGAAACCCAGGTCTCTTTAAACACTCGTGTTGACAGCAGGGATGTTTTAATTTCAAACAGGGTTTGCTCATGGAGGGCATGAGAAAATGGGATGCCATGTTCTCTGCTCCCCCCAGGGCACCTGCTCTCCTATAATTATTTTTTACTAATAAGTATGTTGTGTCCATAAATGTCCCATTAAACCCAGCTAAAATGCTTCACCCGGCTGACCTGGATTTTCTCAGTATGACTAGGCAGGAGCCACTGCAAGCTCTCTCTGAGTGGCGGGGCTCTTGGTCTGGGGGCTGCTGCACCTGGCCTTTCTGGCAGGACACAGCCAGTCTGACCTGTAGATCTCCACTGTGTGGTGGCAGCACTCTCAAGTCCGTACGGTTCCCTCTTCAGTCTGTTTTGCTTGTTTGTGAGAGGAACAATGCATTCTTGGAGCTGGGCTTCCTGAAACTTCATGGCTGTTTTTCCCTGTTTGTCAGTGGTCCTGAGATGTGGGGATATCGCTACCATTGACAGGATGAATGCGTGGTTCAAATGCTGGCTCTGACATGAGACCTATGGGATGTGGGGCAAACCATCACTAAAGTGAAGAGGGCAACGTTCACCCTTTGAGGGTTGCAGTGAGGATAAAGAAGATCTTTGTTAAACTCCTATACAATGTCTGGCTCATAGGAGATGCTCAATAAATGGTTATTCTTGTAGACTACTGGTCTTAACCCTGGTTGCACATTAAAATTGCTAGAGATAGTAAACATTCTAAAGCCTGGGCCCCACCTCTAGAAATTCTGATTAAATTGGTCTGTAGTTAAACCTTAGCATCAACGCTCAGACGATTCTGATGTGTAGTCAGGGTTAAGAAATATTAG
>NW_024354502.1:27396815-27494455 GCF_902729225.1 Pteropus medius | reverse complement strand
AAAAAAAAAAAAAGAAATACTAGTGCTTCTCAAATTTAATGTTCATATAAAACACCTGGGGGTTCTTATTGAAATGCAGATTCTGAGTCATGACATGTGGGGCAGTGGAACCTGTGCACTGCTAATACAAGCATGTCAATGCCTGTGCAGGAACCACACTTTGGGTAGCAAGGCTCTGTCCTTTCCTAATCCCTACAGCACCTGGCCATGGCCATGGCAGGCAGACCTGGGAAGCAGGTGGAGGAGTCGAAACCTGAGAGGCAACTCAGTGGCTTGCTTAAGCGTGTTCCTGCCAGATGCCAATCTGTAATCCTCCCCAACACACACACTCTCGCCTCCTTCTGAGTCTAGTCTTGAATACCCGTATAAGTAGTAACCAGAAGGTGTTTTGGAATATTTCACTATCTTTCCTAGTTTCTAGGTTTATCCTGTGAAGACAATCAAATGAATGAAAACATTTGCCACAGAACATTAAGGACCCAGGACAAGAGATTAAATACCTATTTGTAATACTCAACTAGAAAAGTAATCCTTAAGGTGGACTTGTAAGTAGTCAGCCCAAGACCCTCACATGGCCAAATGAAATCTGCATAGGTGAGTATGAAAATACAGCAAATCCCAGAGAGGCTGCAAGAAAACAGCTATTGATACTGGTTCACTAACCAGGAGATGCATCTGTGAGAGGAAGATGGAAATAACTATAGAACACAGGGTTTCTGAGTAATGGGATAGGGTCTTCCAGATAGCATTGAGCCTGGAAGATTTTTTCCCCTGATGACAGGCATGTATATAAACTGCTGCCTTCTCCAGACACAGTTGCAGGTGTTTGGGGGCAGATACTTTTGCAGAGGACATTGACAGAATGGGTTTCTTATGGGGCAGAATCATGCTTAAATCATATTTCATGAGTTTATGAAATAATAAATAGAAAGAGGAATAACCAGAGTATACAGTTAATGAAGACTCTTCATGAAAGAGTGAGCTTTGGTCAGTTGAGAGTCCTCTGCAGTTAGACTATGGGCTTAGACCCAGGAAGGGAGAAGCTGGCATGCGATAGCCTGGAAGCACTCTGCGGGGCACGCAAGATCTGATCAGCGGAGGATGAACAATTAGGACTGCCATGGAAGAAGAAAGCCCTGACCCATGTTGGAGGATTTCAGTAGTCCAAGGACAAGAATTTTTCCTTATGGTTGAGAGATGGTAGTTGACATCAGAACCACACAGTAGTCACGCTTATATTTTTGGTTAGACTGTTCAACTGGGCTTAAGTTAACCGTTCAGCAAACAGTATAAAGTGTTTCTCTAAGTTAGGATCTTCTCTCTCAGTCCTTTTTTATTTTTATTTTTATAAAGCCAGGTGTTATTGGAGACAGATGTCAGGACAAGGTGAACTTGGCTGTCATTCACTGTTGACATCGTGGCGTGTTGGGCAGTCAGGTAAGTAGTCCTTTTGCTGAAAGATTTCTGTGCACAGCTTATTCTTGCCTTGAGGTGTCACCCATTTCCAGAAAACCAAAGGATGAGCCCCATGCAGGCTTCAGAGGACTCGCCTGAGCACATCTGCCTCCAAGAAGTCTGGAGCCTGTTTGCATGCAGAAATCGACATGTGCGATTCCGGAAATCTTATTTTATTGCTCCTTTCCCCTCCAACAATCCCCCTCCTCTGCCACCTCCTCTTTTGCTCCCCTGGAATCCTAGTCCCAGATGTGACTTTCTCTGTTTCCTTTGGCTGGGAATTTGTCGTTTTCCCATAACCCAGTCGGGTTGCCTGTTAGAGAAACCAAAAAACTCCAACTTTCTGGGAAGACATCTAATTAAATTCCCAAAGAGGGAAGAGGAAAGCCCCCTCGGAAACACAGATAGAACCTCATAATACATAACCATCATCCCTGCAGAGAAAGTGCCTGGGATCGGCCTCGCAAACCGGTAACGTGGTGTTCTGTTTCTTAATGTCCTCTACAAAGAAGCTGGCCCTGGGTTTAAAATAGCCCTCTGGTAAAAGCAACTATTTAAAGAGTATTGGGGTCTGAGAAATGCAAAACAAAGTGTTGTTGATTAAAAACACATGGTTTGTTCTCGAGACGCAAGTAGCCAGCAAAATCAAATGTGACAGTGTTTTGGCTTTTTCTATCCCACAAGACATGATGGTGATTTATTAGAGTGATGTCAGCTGTGGTTAAAAAAAGTTTTCTGTGTTGTCTTAATAAAAAGAGGCTTTACCTTGGAGCTGTCAAACTCCCTCTCTCCTCTGGCTGGAGGCAGTGGTTTCTATGCCCTTGGCCCTCTTGCAGAGGCTTCTCCCTAAGGGGCCAATCTCTGCCTTGGGGAAGTTCATGAGGTTACAAGGCATAGAGATTTCTCGATGGCACTTCAGCATGGCCTGGAGTGGGGCTGCAGCCCAGTTCTTGGTTTGTGCAGCTTGTGGAGAGTGCAGACGCTGCACTCAGCTTGGAGTCGGAGCATGGTCTGACCGGTGGGCCGTTTGGTTGGAGGAAACCCCACGGAAAGCTCGTGGTCTTCCCAAGTAACTTGGGCAGAGGGTTGATAATCAGCAGAGTGGATTGGATAATCTGCTAGAAAATAATTAGGTTGTTAGCTAACCATGAGTTGAAGCTCTCTGGTTATGAGGAATAAAAACCCCTCAGACATTTTTAAGTAAATGGGATTTATTGAAAGGACAAAACAGTCCATCCCACAGACATTTAGAAAGAGACAGGCCAGCTGGGGAATGAGGTGGGCAGCCAGGACTGAAGTGGCTTTCTCTACCTTCCACGGAGCCCTGCGGTCTCCAACCTGCCTCTCTCTGTTTCTGTTCCTTCTCCTCTCAGGGGTTTTCTTGGGGGAGGTTCTTTGTTTTCACTTCTTCAAAGCTTTGGCTTGCATCAGCAGCGCCCCCGTGCTACAAGACCACATTTTTGTTCAAGTACCGTCATCTTTCTCCATTAGTCTCATTGTCTCAATTCCAAATTCCCGAGAGAGAAAATCCGGTTGGTGTAATTTGAGTCATGTCTATCTCTGGTGCGGTGGGCAACAGCTCAGAAGCCAGGTGGAGGTGGTACGGTTCTAGGGGAGTCTCTCTGAGGGCATGGCAGGGAGGCAATGTTAGGGGTTGGCTACAGAAAGGAGCTGTACATATTACCAGGAAAGTTGAAGAAAGCAATGACAGCTATGTGTTTCTGTTGTAAAGATCAGGGACCTTCTCAGAGTGAGAATTTGGTACTGCTATTTCTGAATGCCCCTCCTTCTTTATTCCACAGGAAGTGCAATCTACCAGCACAACTGGGAGATGAAATCCCAGCAGACACCTTTAAATTTCTTCTGAAGTCACACCCAGGAAGTGAGAAGATGACATTATTAATTTTTAAAATTATTATTTGGATATTTTTCTAACTACGGAAGAAACACATAAATGACTTTAGAAAACTTGGAGCACAGAAACACACTACGATGGAAGGAAAAAGCACTCTAATCCAAGATAACTGCTGTTAACATATTGGTATACTTCCTTCTATTCATTTTTTTTTTCTTTAAGTAGTAGCCTGAGGCTATGTGAACGATCTGGGCTTCAGATCTATCTTATGGCTCTAATTACATGTCTTCAGACTCTCTAAGACTTTAGGATTGCTTTTAATTTATTCTCATAATTTTCCCAGATCACACCAGGTTGGTTTTCTCTTGTTCTTTTTACCTTTTCCTGTATGTGGCAGCCCAAATAGAATCAATATTTGCTAATACCTCTGTACTACCACCCCACTTTTGTGCAAGTCACAACCGCAGCCACCCCCCAATGCCCCAACCACCCACTAGCTTTTTATCTGCTTCCTTTCCTGAGTCCTGTGCTCTTCTTCCGGGCGATCTTTTTAAAGCCACAAATATGATCTCATCAGTCCTCGATAAAGGTCCTTTACTGGTTATCTTTTGCATTTAGGAGAAGTTGGACCAAAATTTTAAACAGGTACCTCTGGCCTACTTGCTCACTGTTTCCAGGCACATACCCCTTCTTCTAGCTCTTGGACTGCTTCAGGTCTTTGCAAGTGCTTTTCCTGCTGTTCTGGTTCTGAAGAACTTCACTCGTCAGCTGGTTTATACAGACTCAGCCTCCAGGTCTTGGTCGCTTCCTCAGAGAAGCCTTTTCTGACTGTGGCCCCTTCACTTTTACTTCATAGCAATAATCACAGTTTGCAATTATAAATTTATTTGTTTGGTTATTACATAATTCTGTCTCCTGGATAGGTATGAATGCTCCCTGAGGCAGGACAAATCTGTTTTGAGGCATGCTATATCCTACTTCTACTATCAATCCCAACTTGGCCACCATCTCTCCACCTCCCCACCCTGTGACAGGGCCTGCCACAGACGAGGTGCTCAATCAATGCTTGTTGAACAAATGAGCGAATCCAGTGATTGTCTGGTGCAAATGCATAAGTGAAAGGTCACCACATTGTAGCATACTGGATTTAGAAGTCTAGGGAGAGAACATTGTATTCAATAAACACTTGGCTGAGAGCAGCTTTCATATTTGCAATCATTTGTGAGTGCTCCAGAGGTACATGGCATATAGTGATTTGAGACTGTGGTAAGTCCTGAGCTTGAATTGTGCCTGCTGAGATGCTGGTGGGTAAGGTAGCTTCCTGAGCTAGTAAGCAAAGGTTGATTTTCAGTAAAGTATCTATACCTTGGTGTGACTTTGTAACTCTCTACTTCTCACATTCTGTGGGGAATGTTCATTCTAGATCCTCTGACAACTGCCAAGCCCCCTGGGATTGAGCACCTCCATGGAGCAGAGCTCTCTGCCTCTGAATCAGCTGGCTCTGGCTGTCGCATAGATCTTACCTAAGTTAAAGACAGATTTAGCTTCCTTAGAACCTTTAACTATTAATTGCCTCCTGAGGATGTTCCTTTTCTGGAGAAACATCAAGTTCATTTAATGGATGTTTATCGAATACCAGCATGCCATATCAGGTTGGGATCCAGGCACTGGGTGCAGACAGCTGAATAAGACACATGGAAGAGCTCAGCTGGGGAATACCGATGCAGTTCACAATGTACTCTCACGCAATTATCTTAATTTATCACAACAGCCTTATGATGTACATGTTATTATGCCTATTTTACAACTGAGGAGATGGAAGCTTAAAGAGTACACATGACCTCCCCGAAATCCCGTAGTTTGCATGTGAGGGAGCTGCAACTCAATTTTGAGTCTTTTGACTCCAACCCAGTGTTCAGTTTTACTACCCTGAGCTGAAAGTGTGAATGTATTTCTGCTTCATGCAGCCCCGAGTACATTTGAGGGTATTTAATGTACTCTCCGAATTCTCTTCTCTTAGATAGACCTGATCCCTCAAAGTGGGGTGATCCTAAGTGGGTCTTCCTTGGACCTGATCACATGGCAGAACCCTTGTAAAGTGCAGAAGGTTCTGTACTGTACACCACTCTTCTATCTGCAACCAGGTGGGTCTCAGCCTAGAAAACTAGATTTTAAAGAGGAATTCAGGGTGGTTATTCTCCCTGGGGCAATGAAACCAGTTGCTAAGCCTGAGATGTTTTCTAGGGCAATTCAGGAGGTGCTTTCCCAGCAAGCTTCATACACTGAAAGATGATAGATGAACAGATTTCCAGGGAAAGGTATCTGATACTTGGGACATCTTTTTAATGACATTCTTATTAGGGCGCCATTGACTTAAAACAGTTCATGTTACAGGACACTCATGACCACCTTAGAAATGTCATACACCTACAGACGGATCCATTGGATTTTTGGCTCAACATATAAGGAAAAAAATTCTGTGTCTTTGTAGTTTTCATGCACTGGTCTTCTCGAGGCTGGGAAGCATAAACACGGCCTGTCTCTCACCCAGCAGGCCGGCACACACAAAGTGTGTAGGCAGCCCCAGGCTGAGCGCAGGCCAGAGTGGACATGTCTGAGCAGGCCTGGTGAACTGCCGGGTGGGCCTGCTCAAGGCCTATTTGCATGAGACGCCTCCTGGAAAGGAGCTCACCTTGGAGGAACAAGGAACCAGGGACAAACAGCTGACCTGGTAACCAGGATTTGATTGTGGCAGAGTGAAAGTGATTCTGAGCCTAGCCTAACGTCCACCTCGCGACTGGATCTGGCCCACGACTCAGCCTTCCTTGGACTTCTTTAGGAGACCTGTGGAGAGCAAAAAGGTTATACATAATAATCGAAAGAATGGTTTAAGCTAACGTGTGATTGTCACTGGACAACCAGCTTTGGGACTTGTCTTCAGAGAACAACACACAACAGGAAGAGAGGCTCTTCCTTCTGCTGCATCTTGGAACCCTGCAGGGGAGAGGGACCCTCCAGCACCTCTGCAGTGGCAGAGAGAGCGGCACCCAGCAGAGGGGCCAGTGTCTGGTGTCCCGGTAGAGGCCTGGAGCAGGCAAAGGGGAAGAAAATGATGGGTGATCAGAAAACCGACTGTGTGTGTGTCTTGTGCATACCCGAGGCACCCCCTTAGGAATTCTAAAAATATTGTTTGTAATTACGGGGTGGGGGTGACACTCTGAATGAGCCACTGAAAGTTAAGTCATTGCTACTAATGTGATCATATACAAATGGGCCTAAGGCCTGAGAGGACAGTTATTGGCCTGCCTGCCAGCTTCCCTTTTCCTGGTTGAATATCCCAGTGTCCTCAGTCATTTTTCAGAACCCACAGTTCTGAGTCCCACACTGGTCTAATTACTCCCAAGCTTGGGATCTGCTTTCTAGGGCAATTCAGGAGGTGCTTTCCCAGCAAGCATCATACACTGAAAGATGATAGATGCACAGATTTCCAGGGAGGGATGTCTGACACTCGGGACACCTTTTTAACGGCATTCCTGTTAGGGCGCCATTGACTTAAAACAGTTCATGTTACAGGACACTCCAGGCTGAGAGAAGCAAAACTGTTCGCTATAAGAACTTTAAGAAACCCTAGAATTAATATGGCCTAATTCTCTGTTTCTGACTGGATGAAATGCAAGCTCCCAGAGGCTTGAAGTGGCTTGTCTCAACTCTACGTGCCCAACCAGTGGAAAAGCAAGGGCTCCCCTACATCACATAATCATGCTTTCCTCTTTATTGCAACAGATGCCTCCACCATTGGGTGCAAATCTGAGCCAGGGACTTGAAACATGTGGACAAATGTCCCAATTACCTTCTCACGGCCAGATATGATAGAGCTTTGGACTGTCCTGATGCCTGTTTGTAACAGACATTTGGTTTTTAACACTCTAGGAGTAAGGGGAAAAGACACAGCTTTTTATTCTGTACTCTAGTTTGATGGGGCAGCGCCAGCTAGCCATGTGGTGCAGAGAACATCACTGGAAAAAGCAGTTCCTCTCCTGTCCGAAATAAGGGCTCTGTAGGCAGCTCTGGGCAGAGTCGGGAAGTGACTGAAAGAGATATGGTCAAGTGACCCTGAAACAAGTGGGACAGTTGTTCACATGGGACAATTTAGTGCTCAGACATAAAATTCCCCCCAGAATGTCCTGCCATCAGTGGAGGCCTCAGATGGAGGGCTGGGAGGGGCCCATGTAGCCAGTGGAGGCGGTTTGATTTTGGAAGTGGAAGAACAGCAGTCCACAAATCTTTGTCTTTTGCTGGGACTACACCAAAACTTGGAGATGGCCTGCAAATATCAGTATTTCATAGACAACCTGCCCTTGTTCTAGAGTTTACTCTCTGCAGTCAGGGTTAGCAAGTAGATCTCACTTCCAGGCCATGTCTAATTGAGTCATGGTGACTGCCAGAAGCACTGTGTTGAGAAGGACTCTGAGACTGGATCTGAGGCAGAGATGAGTATATGATCAGCCAGCAATGTATTTTGTCATCCTGCCAGGGAGGAGGCTTGAGCACTATGGAAGGCAGAGTAATGGTTGCCTCAAGATGTCCATATCTTCATCTCTAGCACCTGTGAATAGGTTGTTACATGGCAAGGGGAAATTAAGGTTGCAGATGGGTTGACCTTGAGATGGGGGAGATTATGGTTATTTTCTGGGTGAGTCCGATGTAATCGCAAGGATCCTTATAAGTGAAAGAGGGAGACAGGGTTCTTGGAGTCAGTGATGTTATGTGAGAAAGACTTCACTGGCCATGGCTGGCTTTGAAGACGGAAAAGGCTGAAAGCCAAGGAATGCAGGCGGCCTTCAGAAGCTGGAAAAGGCAAGGAAACAGCTTTCCCCTTGGTGGCTTCAGAACCATTTTAGCCCTGTAAGAACCATTTTGGATGTGACCTCCAGAAGTGTAATATAACAAATGTGAGTTATTTTAAGACACTAAATTTGTAATATTTTGTTACAGCAGCAAAAAGAAACAACACAGGTCTCTATTATTTTTTCACCCATGACTCATCAGGGAATTTTTCCTTACCTTTGACCCAAAGTTTGCATTCAGTTGCTCTAGCCCTTTATTTTGAGCATCTGGAATAAGATCTCTAAGGTTGTTGAGATTCCAGAATGTTCTCCCTTAGGAGAGGCTATAAAAGTACCACCATCAGGAAAACTTTGAAAGGGAATCACACAGGTTTTGCGATTTTCCTACAAACTTGAAGTGGTAGATAAGGAAAAGTGTCCCAGGTGGGCAGGTTCAGAGCTGGGCAGCAGGCTCTTGGCCATCACTGCCACACCATGCAGCGCGGCGATGGGGACAGGATCTTCGACTGGGACTCCTGATGCTGGACCTCATTCTTCTCACCCAAGAGGTGAGAACCAGATGGCTTCGGGAAACTTTCTTCGATATTCTATAGTGTTAGGTACTTAGAAATAACGTTGGAGAAACAACAATTGAATGTCTTATAAATACCCAGCATTTTAGTTACATGATTTGACTTTTTTTCACAACAGCTGTTAAGTGTAAGGCTGTCACGCGAGACCCCATTTTACAGATGAAAACATAAAGGCTCACAAAGATGTTTTGTAAGTCATTCAGCTGGTAAGCTGAGGAACCAGATCTTGATGTCAGAAGCCCATGCTTTTTCTATGACATCATGGCACCTCTCAATAACAATTCCTTCCTTCCTTCTGAGAAGGACCCTGGCCTTGCATTATGCTGAGGTCACAATCCAGGTGGCCACAACCACAGGCTGAGTCCAGGAGAGATGTTCTTGGGGTGAAGCTCTTTGGCATACCAGGAGCCCCATGGTGAAATCAGAATAATTATTTTATAACACAAGTATCTGGGATTTTGTTTCTTTTTCTGACTGGGCTGGTAACCAGTTGTGTGATCTTGAGTAAGTCACTTTATCTCTCTGGGCCTCTATTTCCTGGCTGGTGAAATGGGGAGGATGAACTGGAATCAGTGTTTTCTAACCATTTCTTTTTTTTAAATTCATGGCACATGAGCTAAGGATATTTTGCTGAGCATTAATTGCTGCAATTTATATTACAAAAGCAATTTGTTTTTTTTTTTTAATTTTCGAAGTAGATCATAAAACTACATAATCCTCTTTTCTTCCACCTCCTCTCTGGGTGATACGCTCCTCTCTGCATCCTGCCATCTTGTCCTCAGTTAAGAGTCCCTTTAATTGATGGTTTAGAATTTTGCTCTGGGTATAAGATTATTGGAGTCTAAAGATATATATTCTGGAAGAGAAGAGATAAGACAGACTTTCCGTGTTGCCCATCTCTCTTCCTGGAACCTTTCCCTGCCCCGCTTTTTCTCTGCCTGGAACATTTATCTCCCTGTGTACCCCCTAGGCTGCCCCTTGACTCTTCCCGTCTACGAAGCAGCAGGCAGGTGGTCCTCCTGTTTGAGCAGACCATCTCTCAGCACGATTGCAAGTGTGGTTATCTTTTATTTTTGGCATGTGCTGTAACACAAGAGTGATCTTGACTTCAGAGATTATCACCTCTCATCTTTTATTCTCCCTCTTCTCCTCTCCTTTTTTTCCCTACAAAATGATAAAATTACCAGACAAACCCTCCTTCCCTCCCAACCTAGTCAGAGCTCAGAGATATTTATTTCTCGGGTAAACAGCTGTAATCTCCCTAACCAGACTTTATCACAGTTGAGCGAGCTAAATTCTCCTGGTCTAATCCCCTATGTGCTGTGGTTTTTTGAGTATAAAGCTTTCGACATCTTTTGATATCCTATGGCAACTCTGGGCTACTGGATGCGATTAGGCATCAGGCAAAGAGGTTTCAATTTGACCCGACTGGAAAAGAAAGGACCCTCTGTAAAATAACTTTGGGTGGAAAAAAATACATGGAAAAACACTTGCTCACGAGAGGACAGAAGGAGGGATGTGGAGGTGTTTTGCAAGGCCTAGGCCATGCGAAATTTTGACAGTCAGTAACATGAGATGAAAACTGAGTTAGCCCCCCACACCCGTGTATTTCTGGGTTGTCCCTAACCACGTGCTACAGCAGCCAGAAGACAAGAGAAGTAAATGGCACCATACCTGAATGTGGAGGACTTGTCATTTCTAGTGGGAGAAACAAGATACACTTGAACCTCTAGAAAACAATACAAGGGCAGATGAAGACCAAAGGCTAAATCAGACTTGGTTCAAATTATTGAAAATTCTGGGGTGTAGGAAATGGTTAGAGGATGTGAGGTCAACATGTTTGATGGAAAGGTGTCTAACCACAGATAGAGACAAGAGCAAGCCTGGGAGACTGGACAGGCCCTCAGTGTGTAGGTGGTGGTGTCGATGGGAGAGGCAGAGCGCCATTCCGAGTACTGGCAACGGCAGAAACCAAGCCTGGGGAGTAGGAAGGAACCTGGTGTGCATCACGTCCAGAGAGGACTTGTCCAGTTCTTTATGCCCAGAGGCAACCGTGGCTGCTTTGAAAGTGCCGGAGCCAAGTGGAAGTGCTTTTTGTTTCTACGTATATATGCTGTGCGTTGGCTTTTCTTTCTTGTCGACCTTCCAGTCACTCCTAAATTCGGTTCCTGTTCTCTGCCTCTCCCTGCCTGCCAGTGCCACCCATGCTCTCAGCCAAGCAGTGACATTTTCCCCAAGCACAGCCTGTGCATTTTTAAAGCCTGAGAAATGCTTTGGGGTTCTTCGGCTCCTCCTGCTACCCTCCCTTTAAATACGTGTGTGTGTATGTGTGTGTATTTTTGGCCTTGAATCCCCACTAAAAAGAAAAAGAAAGTAAATTGCCAGGGCCTAGGATTGAGAGGCAATTCGCAGAGCCCAACACATGCCCTGCTGTCCCCGTTGCAGGCAGATCCATCAGCAATCTAGTTCTCTCTGAGAGCAGCCCCAACACTTGGGTTAAGGTGCTGCTGGGGGGACTAAGGCTTCTTCTACCCATCCACCTGCTTGAGGAAGAAGGGCCCCAGGCCAGCTCTCCATGGGTGTCCTTTCCCTCCCAGCATCGCCCTGCAGAGCCTTGGGAAGTAAGTCCCGAGCGCAGCCCTGGTTCTCTTGTTTTCCTCTTCCTGCGCCTCCTCCTTCCCAACAGCCAGGCCTGCTGGGGTCTCTCCACCATGCAGGGACAGCGAACAGCTGAACCTGGTACTTGCACCCAAGGATCAGATGCACTGTACCCACTACAGAGAGGTTTCCAGGCTACCCCTGGCACATGTCCTGAACATGCTCCTTGCAGCTCCTGCATAGCCTGCCCAGGCTCTTCAGTCCTAGAAGCCTCCACTTTGGTCTTTAAAAAAAAACAAAACCAAAAAATCTCCATCTCCATGTTTGTTGATACAGAAGTCCCTGCTACATTGTGTGTGTGTGTGTGCGTGTAGGAATGAATGAATGAATGAAAAAATGAATGAAAATAAAATCAAGGGTAGGGTGTTTACTTTAGATACCTGCCACTGAAATATCATCTCCCTTCCTCCTGCAAAAAATTCATCTCTTCACCTCTTCCACATTGGTCATTTTTGGAGGGATAAGGCTATGCCCCCTTTTGTCTAAGTGTTTAATAAGCTATCAGGCATTAATAGTCACTGCGAATTGTCATCTTATAGGGGCACCTGGTGGGATCTGAGTTTGATGGGGCAATGGAAGAAGAAGAGAAGAAAACATGGGCAACTTGTTGGGGAGGCACTCTGAGCTGCCAAGGGGGCCCCGGGCACTGGCCTTCTAGGGGACCAAAGGGAAGCAAGGAGGACCTAGTGGGACTGAGAAGAAAGAGACAGGGTGCCGAAGGCGAATGTGACCCTACCTCTCATTGTGAGGGCTACCTGCTTCCCCTCCTCTCTCCACAGCTTCCTCTCACAGAGCGGACTCGCCAGGGCTCGTGGGGCGAGAGGGCAGTGTTTTGGGCAGGGCTCTGATCTTGCTGGGACTAGCTGAGCTGTCAGCAGGACTGAGTCCCCTGTCTCCAGGTTAGGAGGAGAAAGTGGCTCCTCTTTGCAAGGGGAGGCTGAGCCTGTCTTACTCTGTGCTGTGGTTGTCTGTTCTGCTTCTGGGATTCCTGACTCTGCTTTGGAGGGGGCTTATCTGAAGTGAGTCTTGATAGGATCCCTCACCCATACGTTTGTTTTAAATGTGGTGAACTAAGTATAATAATGTTAAGACTATAAGTAGTGAATACCAAAACGTATACGGCCATTGAAATGAGCAAGAAATCAAGTGAGAGAATATTCATGGAACACTTACTACATCCAAAGGCTTAGACATAACTTCGCACATCACAAGACTATTAATAAAAACAACAGTAATAATATTGATAGATATCATTCATCGAGTGCCTTTTATGTGCCAGGCATTTTCTCATGTAATCCTGGCAATAACCCTTCTAACTCCAACTGACAGTTAAGGAAACAGACTTAAAAAGGTTGAGTAACTTGCCCAAGGCTTCATAACTTAAGGGGCAAAGCTCAGATTCAGACTTAGCTTCAGTGCCAAGCTCCCAAACCAGAAAATATGTGAACGTAGGAACCGAGCAAGTCAATAGAGAAAGATGTGGAGTTAGATAATTAGGTTTGTGGTTCCGACAATAAATCTTATAGGAGGTGGTAGAGAAGGTCTGTGGAAGCTCAAGTAGTGACAAAGTTTCTGGAAGGAATTGAGGCTTGATCTGGATTTAGGTAAGTGAAAGGGTGAGCAGAAGGTATTTTAGGATGGATGAAAGGTACATGAGTGAGCACGGGGTGTGTGAGGTACTGGGAGGAGATGAGGAAGGGAGGATGAAGGCCTGGTTTAGGGAGCTAAGGCAGCAGATTAGTGTGGTTAATGCTAGAGTCCCTACCCATTCTCTGTGTGGATTTGAGTAAATCACGAAACCCTCCTAAACCCTAGTTCCTCATTAATAAAAGAGGGATAATGATAGTATCTGCTTTACCTTTCTGTGGTGAAGACTGTGAGATGATTCATGCAAGGTACTTAGCACAGTGTCTGGCACATGTGAACTGCTACATAAAAATGTCATCTGTAGTTGCAGTTGAAAAGGTTCTTTCCTCACTTTGTAAACTCCTGGGTTTTTGTGTCTTTTCCCTTCTTCAGGTTCCTCCAGCCACTGAGTCATCAAGTCCAGTTGACTCTGTCTTCATGTTTGTTGTTTCTTTTCTTTTCTCACTGCCACTACCCTGTTCTAGATCCCTGTCATGACATGCCAGAATTATTGCATAAGACTCCTACTGGTTTCCTGTGTTCAGTCTTTCTCCACATCCATCTACCTCGTACGTGAACACCAGATTATTCCCCCTAAAACACTGCTCTCTTCATCTTATTTCCTTACTCAAAACCCTGCAGTGACTCACTCTTGTGTTTGAGATTAAATCCAGACTTCTTAGCTGAATCACCTACAACTGACTATTTATTTGCCTCTGTTTCTTGACATGGTAGCTGTTATTGCCTCACAAACATTCTATATTCTTTCCCATTCAAGGAGCCTTCATCTTGATTTCTTCCTCCAGGAATATTGTACGTCTCTTCCTCTCCATCTGGCTAAGTGCTGGTCTTCCAGCCTGGCTCATCTGAAACCCACCTCCAGCGTGAAGTTCTTCCTGACTAGTCCAGGTTGTGAGATCTCTTTCCTTGGTGGACGACCCTTATACGCTCCCCATGCTTTGCTCGTTTGGCCAGAAACTGTCTTGCTAATGATATACACTCATGAAAGACAAAAAGTTTCCCCAGATGGACTGCAGATCTCAAGGAAAGTTCACTTCATCTGTTTTCTTCTGTCCCCTGTGGTTGCCAGCATAGGGCAGGGCTGAACATACAGAAGGCGCTCAATACATTTTTATTAATTTTGTTGAATCAATCTGGTAGTGAAAATAATGATAATGAAGAATGGAAGGTGGGAGAGAAGAACCCCTTTCCTAGTAAAGAAAGGTGATTCCTGTGATGCAGCGGAAGCTGTGGCTTAGATTGGCCAGTCATTCATGTCCCCGGAAATTGGCAGGCTATTTCTCTTTGCGCTTCCCTCAAGGCCAATCTCACTTTCTCCAGCCTTGCCTTCTGCTCTTAGAAGGTGCTCTCTGTCCACATCTCTCCTGTTGAGCTTCCTTGTAGAGCTCAGAGCCCTCGTGGAAGGCAAGCTGGGATGGGATTGGTACTTAGATGTGAGTCTTATCTCTGATATCTGCCCCAAGGCCCTGCTGGTGGTTCACAGTTGGTTGGGAGAGTTTGTTAAACGTCTAACAGATGAGTCTAGAGTGTACGAATGAAGAATAGCACACAGTGGAATACGATGTATTGTGTCATATTGTTAAAGTCTTTGACAATGATATGTGGCCATTCGTTGTATCCTTAGTGACAATTATAACAATAATGGTGATAATCTGAGGCAGAGCAGAGTGGAATGAATGATGGGACACCAGAGAAAACTATTCTCACCGGGAGACTTGGGGTTGCAGTCCAGGCTTTCAATTTTTTACGTTTGTGTTGCATGCCCAGCTGGCAAGCCACCTCCCTCTGATTCAAACGGGAAGCAGAATCCCTCACCCAGGGATCTTGGGGACGTCAAACTTCTCCTTACGCAACAGCCTCCTAATGAGTTAAGTGTAAATGAATCAGAAGCAGATGGATTGGATTGTTCTGGAAATACACCCGAGGTTTAAAAATTAAGGGAAAAAGCACTTTGGCAAAAGGCATTTTGGGGTTTGCCAAGACCCAGAACATTTGAAAAACAGTTCAAGATTTTTTTCTTTTTCGTTTTCTTTTCTCTTCGGTTGCAAAACCCAAAATGCTGCCTGGAGGCAGTAGAAAGAGATGGGCCTTGTTCTCCTTTCAAACTGAAGCTCCTCCTGCTGGGTGGGTAATGGACCCCGGACAGGAGGCAATGGGCTATAGAATTACACCAGAGACTGATGGAGTCCAGGAGCAAAGCACCCACCCTGCCTCCGTTTGCAGGAGAAGGTGGCCCCTTGGGACCTCATCTCCCAGACTGGGCCTCAGCTCTCTGGGCCTGCTTCGGGCTGCTACCTATGCCTTACTATGTGCCTGCCTTTCATAAGATTTGACTCACCTCATTATATAAGGGAAACGGTCTCCAATTTGCTAGGCGAGAAACTTTGGAGGTTAACAAACACTAATCCAATAAAACATAAAATGAAATGTTTATTCTAGAAAAAACCCTTTAAACAATTTTTTTATTAGTCACATTTGGCATAGTTGAGCCTTTCCCTGGAGGGATCATCTTGCTGAAGGAAAAGAAAAACAGTAACTGTCTCAGAAGAAAACTCAATCCAGCAGTTTCTAAATCTGCTGTTGGTTTGCTGTGTGACCGTGCACAAGACACCAAAGCTCTCTGAGCTTTGCTTTCCCAATCCATCTCTAAAGGTTTTTTTTCTGATTAAATGAGAATATATGAACCAAATAAACCAAATAAGTAAGGGACTAATTCATGTTATATAACGTATGCTAATGCTATGGGAGCACGAGATGTGTGTAACGCATGGCCCACTTTCTGAATTTCAGTAGAGTTATCTCTCTTCCTCTTTATTCCCCAAGCACCTACCTGTAAAGCCTAACTCACCTGCCTACCTCTGAATCCTGTGCCATCTAAGCTTGGTGAGCCTGGCCGTTCCTTGGGCCCTAAATAGGAGGGAGTGGCTCGGTGACCTGAGGTCTCATCACGGGATTTCTAATTGGTGTCTTATTTATGGCTCTGTGACAATTCTGGAAAAAACAATATTAATGTTTCCCTTTGAGTTGCTCTTACTGCTTTCACCTCCTCAGACTCCTGTCTGCCAGCCTTGTCTACTTTTAACGGGGCTGGGGAGGCCCCAGAGCTTGGTTTGGTAAGAAGTTGGGAGGTACAGCTCAGGTTGTGGGTGCCATAAGCAGAAGGGAGCAGAGCACGGCAGAATTCCGTCTCTCCTGGGAGGCCCAGCTTGTTTCTTCATTTGCTCGTTTATTTATTCCTTCATCAGCAGTGTTCCTGCTGGATCACGACCTGATCCCTCTGCGAAGGCAGGGCTGTCTGTCCCAGCCCACAGTGACAGCCACCAGCAATTGCACAGCTGTCTACAGTTTATAAAGAATCTGCACATATATAATCTAGTGATACTTCTTTTCAAAAATCTACAGAAAATGCAGGGACTTTCACATCATCTGGTTACTGTCTCACTTTACAGACAGGTCCTATAGCCAGTTAGTGAAAGGGCTGGGTCTGGTGCCCTCGTCACATCCCATACTTTTTTTTTTTAATACTTGAATTCACTGTGTTCTGGATCAGTATCTATTTTGTTCTGTGTTGTCTCGTTTATATCGCCCATGTGGACCATGAACTTCTTTGGGACAAGCTCATTGCTCTTCTCTATAACTCACGTGGTGCAAAGCAGACAACCTTGTACATGGACTCTGCTTAACAAATATATAATTGGCAGGGAAAAGTATCAAATTGGGCAGAACAAGAGGTAACCCCAGTTCATGGTAGACCAGATTGGCATTGCATTCCCAGACCTGAAAGACAGCTGCTTTGGGTCTCTAGGATCATCACCAGTTGTCACATCCCCCAATTGTCCCACCTTTCTCCTGTAGTTGACCTAGCCTCACGATCATCAGCTGCAGCATCATTATCCTTATTATCACCACTTTCACATATTGAGTTTCTAGAGTGGGCCAAGAACTATAAAAGAAGGTATTAGCTTATAGATATTGTCCTAGCCAAAAAAGTACTAAGCAAGAGCTTGGGAACTGGAGGGAAGAAGCAGCCTATGTAGGGAGGGAGGAAAGGAGCACCTGTACTACTAGCTGGGGCCCGGCCCCACCCCGAAGTGCTGTGTTCCATGTTGGACTTCCTGGATGACAGCCATGTGATTCCAGATGATCAAAGGTGCTCTCTGTCCTGCCCTCTTGCTTCTTAACCAAATGAATGAGAAGGCAAATGAGATCCCATTTTGATCTCCCAGGAGGAAAGGCACTAGTAATAACAATGATCTTGAAGGTTATGGCTGGTGGGAGGCCACCATCAAACAGAAAACAGCTTAGCCTTCAAGACAACTAGAGGGAGCTGGGAGCCGTCCATCCTCCTCTCTCACACTGGGATGGGGGACGGTGGCGGGAGGCCAAAGGAAGGACAGAGAGCATGACAGGGGTTCTGTTTCATCGTCTTACTGTTCTTGGATCTCCTAAGTGTATGGGAATCCTGAGGAGGCCCCCGCCTCACCTAGTTCCTTCCTCCAATCTGTGAATTCTGGCTTCTCCATTGCTGACACGATGATTCAGGATAAAAGTGGACCTGTCAGAGACAGGAAGGGAAGATAAGATAAACACAAAATAAAAAGGTAGCCACACTTATGTTTCTTTCGCTTACCCGCTCCTACCCCAACACTGACATCCTCAAAATGAAAATCCCACAGCAATGCTCAGAATGGGGGCCAGCCCTTAGGCACCAGGTCAAGCTGGGGGCAGTGGGGGAAGTGATTTGGCTGTCGAGGATCAGAGCACCCTGGAGGCCTGGCCAAGACGCAGGGCTGTGGGCAGCGGATTCTGCCTCAGCCCTGCACGCTGTGCTCCACCCCCATTCACCCCAGAGCGGGGGCTCTGCCGCTGTGCGTGATTGATGGGCTCCAGCTTGAATGGAAAGTCCAGATTCCAGCGAGACAGCTTAAGAGGTGGGAGGAGAGACACTTCTCACATCTGCAACAAAATTAAAAATTAAATACATAAAATTTGTTAGTTTACAAATAGAACTGTTACTTGTTACTCAGGGTATTAACAATCTCCTTTTTCGATTAAATTTATTTTATTTTTAATTTTTTTTTCCGGTAACGCCCGTGAAAGACGTTTGTTTCAGTTGCCAACATTTCTGCAGAACTAATGTGGGTGGATTGTGACAGATATAATTTCTCCATCCTACAGTTTCATCAACTTGAGTTCTGTTAAACTATACCCGCTGGGCTTAGCTCCTTTTAAAGTTTCCGCTTTGACAGGTAGATTTATTAGTCTTGAAATTTGTACAAATCAGATGTCACTCGTGGCAACTTGTCAAAATGTCAGTCTGGCAAGGCGGCATGAAAGGCTTTCTGGAGAGAGAGACAGACGCGAGGCAGGCTTTAAAGAACTCCAGCGTGGCGGTAGGAAGGAACGGGAGGGATGGCCGCCTCTTGATCCTGAGGGCTTTACTTTATTAAATATCTCAGGCTGTACAGGGGGACGGCCGTCGGATTCCATGTCCCTGAGACATCAAGTCTGACGGCTTCTAAAGGATGGCTCCTGTTGGTTACAGTGTCAAGTTTCTTTGTGTGTTATGTTCGCTTAGTGGGAGAAAGCCAGGGGTACTTGTGTGGGGAAGGAGAGCAAATACAGGTCTTTTGGTTTCAGAAAATGCCGGGTGGGTTTGTGGAGTTGGATAGGTGCTCCAGGGTGGGCTTCGTTGGCCAGAACCAGGGGGCACCTTCTGGCTCGTCAGTGCAAACTCTAGTTCTGCTGGGGAGAGAATGAAGCAGGAGGGAGAGCGATGCTCCCAGGTACAGACAGTGGAAAGAGGCCTGATTGCTCCTCGTAGAGCTACGGGAGGTGGCAGTCCCACGACAGTCCCAGGAGACCGAGGGGCTCGCTTTCCAGTGGGCAGGCTTTCCAAGCTCCTCAGACTTCCCTGGTCCAGGTCCAAGGATCCTGTGATTTAGTAAGCTCCATAATGATCTTAGTTTGACATAAAGGAAAACGTTATTAATAGTCAGAAAATTATCTGAATTTTTTTCCCTGGGGGAGTGGGTGGGAGTACTGTAGAAGAACCCAGCCAGGGTCCTGGATGCAGTTTTCTCCAATGGCAGACTGCAGGAATCCCTCCCAGTAGACAGGGACGTTCAGTGCTGAGAAGGTGCCCTCTTGGGAGGGTAGAGCTAGTGCTGCTGCCGTGGAGATAAAATTCTGGTGGGGGAAGCTCTCGCTGGAATATTGTACTCTCTGCCCATCATCTGCCTGTCTATCTCGGGAAGTTGGAAGACACCAAAGAGAGCTGTAGTCCTTAGTATTCCTATATCTTTTCTCTCCCACTCCCCGAGGAGTTCTGGCAGGCTTAATACTGATGTGCTCAAAGAGGAGGGGCATCGACTCCAGGGGGTAGCAGCATGCTTTCCTGGGTAAGTGCTGAGCTCCACTCTGTCTCAGGAGGAGAACTGGGGAGCTACCAGGCTGACCTCCTCGGTGTTGCCTTCCCACCCACCCCCACCCATCTGTCCATCTGTCTGCCTCTGAGACGAGCCTTGGCATCAGGATGAGGCCTGACTTGATCTGAGAGGTGTGGGGCATGCTCTTTTTGTCCCCACTCCTTCCTACTTTTCCCCTCCTTTTTATTTCTTTGGGTGTGGAATTATCGAAAGCCTTTTTCTTCATAAGTTCCCAGAATCTCCTGCTAAAATGCAAACACCTCTTTGAAGGGTGACATCCTCCTTACTGGGGATTAGGTGACAGGCTGCTGAAAGTTAGGAAGTATTTTGTGTAAAGGAAGTGGGGGCCAGAATCAGGGAAGGAGAAGCATGGGGATCTATGGGGACCTGTCGTGATATTTTTGAGAGTCCCACCTGCTTGATGTATTCTGTCCCCAGAGTGGGCAGCAAGTCTTTTTAAAGAGAAACAGGAGGGCTGGGTAAGGGGAGGGGCAGGAGGGACTGTCCCCAGGCCTAGCACTCGCCTTGCTCTGTAGTGAGTGAAGGGGACTTCCACTTGGTCCTACTGTCCCCTCACAGCACGTGCGTTGGTGTTTGTCAATGGCTGAGTCCTCTTCTGCCAGCAGCATGGAGTCTGAGGCAGGCATCCAGTGGGAGATTCTCCTCTCCCAGGGCCCGGCAGGGAGTCCTGTTGGCATTTTTCCTGAGAAGGAGAAGAACCGAGTCTACTGCTTATCTTTCTGGTTGGAGCCTGGCACGGTGAGGAACTCCACTGACCTTGCATGTGAGTGAGATTATCCCAGGTGAAAAATTTCAGACACTAAGAGACATGATAATGATAATGGTCATGATGATATAATAATAGTGGCAATTATCCTAATAATCCCTTCAGATGTATAGCATGTCTTTCAAAGCATTCAAAGCACTTTCATATTTGTGATCTCAAATAATCTCAACCTATTTCTGGTGGGTAGATCTGGTGGAACCGGCTACTGTAGCTACATGGGGAAACTGAGGCCCCTAGCTCATATCTTTCATTCTGGTCTCTTTTACTTAGCTACATGAGTCCTGGAAAAAGGAATCTTCATTTTTGCTACCACTCGGTTATTCCGAGTTGCCATCCGTCCCTGAGAATGAAACATGCATACGTAGACACAGACATACAGACACACACACCTGTCGCTTTTAACACCCAAATGTGCCATTTCTGAAAATTGCTTCAGCTTGGAGGGATGAGACTTCATAACCAGCCTCCCCCACAGCTCTCATTTCTCTTGGGCTGTGCACTGGTTTGCTCATCAAAAGGGAACAGGGAGGAGGCAGATCTGAGGAGCACTTCACAGGGGAAACTCTAAAAGAAATCACTTTGTGTCATAGTGCAGGGTGACTTACTTTCATGTGGCAAATGCATTCTGGCAGCTCCCTGCTCCACGTTAGATAGATCATTAAAGTAGGGGCAGGCAGGATGGGAGTTTTCCCAGCCCCTCCTCCCAGGACAGCTCTGCCAGTCACAGTGAGGCGTACTGGGGTCACGTTCAAAGGGACGGTGTGGGGTCCCGAAAGGCTAACGAGTGGAGAACAGAGAAAAAGCAGTGGGTGCTCACTGCTAGCTGGAGTCCTGTGATTCCACTTACTAAATGTGTCTCTGCTTAGTAATTTCGGGGCAGCCAGCAGGGAGAGAGAATATGGGGTGGGGGGAAGGAAAGGGGGCTGAAAGGCAGGGAAGAAGAAAAAAACCCCACCAGCCCGTCTGGCATTAGTTCAGAAAGCTCTCCAACTCACACATCTGGTTCTTATATTTCAAAGTTAATTAGTCATATTGAGGCTGTCTGAAGATAAATTTATCATCCAGAAAAAACACAAACAGTTTGAAAAATGAAAGGAAGTGAGGTGACATGGCTTGACGTTTAAATAAATCATTTTAACATGATTAAAAAACTTGTCCTGTCTGACACCCAGCACTTGGGTACTTTGTAAAGACTTTTTGACAAAGACAAGTCCTTGTTTGGTATACAAAAGCCCTTGCCATTCAATTACTGAGAATAATCTTTGGCCAAGTACTTTTCTGAGTGACTACTGGGGAGTATGGCCCGCAGCCAGGCCCCACTTTCTGGGGTGGTAGGAGGGAGCTCGGGGTAGTCAGTGTTATCTCGGTGGAAAAAACTCAGACGGTAAGAGGTTTGAATAACTGAAGGGTTTTTCTGAGAGAGGAGTGAGCATGAAGTGAATTCTTGATCTGTCTTTCTCTGGATGACTGTTGCGTTTGAGAAGGAAATCTTTCCACATTCCCAAGGGGAAAGATCCTCTTCAAATGCCTGGGCAAACACTTCCAAGAACCAGATGTGTCCTGTTCCTTACACCTCCCAGGGCTTAGATGACAGTTTGAACCCTGTGACTAATGGAATTAAGAATCGGGGCTCTCTCTGGCCTTGCTATCGTGGGCACTGGCCAGATGGGGGTGGTAAAAATGTAAAGAATCGTGAGTTGTGACGTGTTGGTTTGTTCTAGGAGCAGATGGAAGTGAGCCGGAATCCAACACTCTACAAACTCAGACACATCATCGTCTGCTTGTGCCTCGCTCCCCCGCTGGCCTGGCCAGTGTACCTTGTGTTCTTTGTAAAGGTCACTGGTTCCTGCTCTGTGTAATGACAGACAGCCCTTCCCAGCCCAGCTCAGCGATGGGAACACACGTTGGGAGTGGTGGTGGTAGAGGAGCTGGTGGCAGAGGTGGGTGTTTCTAGATGTAATGGAAGACGGGTGCCATTCCAGAGCTTTCTGCCATTCTGTCTAAGGTAAGTTGGCTCCTGGGAGATGCCAACGCGCCTTCTAGCTTTCCCTTTAGTCACGTTATCTGTGCAGGACCAGAGTGATATAATGCAACATGAACGTTTTCTCCTATTAGCAATTTGGTCTCATCAGTTTTGTTAATGGGATAACAAGAGGTGCTGGTTATGGTGCAAAAGTCTCATCATGTTGGTAATTTTCACTGTAACATGTTAGCAATCTGTCACTATTTGTTTCTAGCAATACTGGCAAGAGTCTGCTTACATCAGGGGCTCTAATTTTTCTCTCCACACCACCAGGCTGTTCTTTCTTTCTCTGGCTAGGTAGATCCCCTGCTTTGATCTGTCTTTGTCCGTCTCGCCCTGCCTTTGTCTCTATCTTCCCATGTTTCTCCCTCTGTCACCTCCCAGCACCCTGACAACCTATTACAATGCACTGGAGAAAAATTACATCCCAGTCATCCTGCAATGATAGAATTTGAGAGCTAGAAGCCCCAGACTATCATTACCCCCACCCTCTGGTTTTTCGGGTAAAGAAATTGAGGCCCAGGGAACTGAGGTGACTTGCCCAAGATATTATGGTATAGGTGCAAGGAAAGGCGTAGGATCCTGGTTTCACAATTTCAAATCCATGGTGCCTTTTACCACATGTTGACCAGTGTCATGTGATAAAAGTCAGTTGGTGGCAGAAACCATCTTTCTTGCATATGGGAAACTCATCCTGGTGGAATTAAGGTCACAGAGAGGAGAGAGTCTCCTTCACCAACACGACTGGGCCTTTCTCAGCTTAATTAGAATAAGCCCTCAAACCAGGTGGTTTTCTGAGGAGAGTCATCCTACCAGCTGTGATGCTCAGTCTCAGAGTCCCTGCTCTGGAATCAGAAAGGTTGAAAGCTCTCCTTAGCAAATCCTGGCCAACAGTGGGGTAGATGCAGCTTCTGGCCCCAGGCTTGGTTACCAGCTGTCCAGCACAGAAGCCCTGGCCATAAATAGCCTTTCTTATAGTAAGTGGGACACCTCTGCTGCAGCTCTAGGAGACCTTCACCTTGCCCTTGTGCATTTGCTGGGCTGGCCAAGATTCATTCCTGCTGGAAGTGTTCCTTTCCACAGCTGGTGCCCCGCGGTGTAGAAGCTGAGAAAAGCCAGAAGCACCACCTTGTTGTGCAAAGATACCAGATTTCAGGTCAGACGACTAGAGTTTGAAACTTAGCTCTGCTACGAAGTGGTCGTGTGCCCTTCCTAGATACGGAAACCATCAGTCTCAGTTTTCTTGTAAAATGGGGATTCCTAGCAGTTTGCTCATAGGTTTGTAGTGGGGAGTAGAGAAAATGTATGTCAAGACCCAGAATTCTCTAAAGCACATTGTCAGTCTGCCCCTTCTTCACTCGTATTGCCAGTGGGTGTGGACCCTTACCTTGACCAGCTTTTGAACTCATTTGTAGCCACTACCAAGCTCGCAGTTTGGGTGAGGACAGACCATGTAGTTTGGATGTGTGAAGTTCAAGGGTGCTGGACTGTGGCGAGAAGTGTTCTATTTCTAGGGTCAAGGAGAATTTCCAAGGGATTTGGAGCATGAATAAAGCATCTGTTGAGTGGAAGGAGAGAACAACTGACCGCTGAGTCACCAGAGGTGTTGATGTTTATGGGAAAGAATGAATATTCAAATTTCTGTGGCAGGGAAGAAAAGGAAAGAAAAGGCTCTGCCTTGGGTGCTGGTGAGAGCTACCAGGCTTGTGCACAGTCTCTCTGTCAGAACCTTCCCACTAATTGACCAAGGCTTCCTTGATTGCTTCTGAGGAAACCGCCAGCCGACTTTGAAATCTCAGAACAGTCTCATCATGCCCCGTTGAATAATAAACACTGTTCACGGGGCGATGACTTGGCCACGTCATCCTGGGAAGGGGGTGGTGCTCCCCAGAGAGGCGCCTGCCAGGCCTGCAGAAGAGCAGAACCTGGGCTGGGCCACCCGCCTTCAGTTGTCCTTAAGGCGCTTTGGCTATGTGTTCTGACTGCCTGTCTGCCTGTCTGGTGCTTCCTTAGTAGTTAACAGATTGTGGTGTGTGTGCATGTTGTGTGTGTGTGGTTTGAGGTGTACATGTGTGGGGTGTGTTCTTGTGCATCTGGCGTGTGTGGCGTATGTGTATGTGGTGTGTGTGGGTATATGCATGTGTGTGCGTGCGTGTATGTGTGTGTGTCTATGCACACACACACATTTGCCTTTTCTGTGATTCACGTCTCTACTTAGAAAATGGAATGGGAGGGGCATTCACAGTGGGAATAAGGAGAGGTCTGGGCGACTAGGGCCTGAAGACCTGCCGCACTCTGTGGGATTCCGGGCCAGTCATTTACCCTCTGTGGGTCACAGTTTCTCTCTGTAGTTCTTCGCACAACCATCTCGTGCATGCCTGTCTGCCCCTTGGGGAGGTTTCCTGGAGCACGCAGTCTAAAGAGCCTCTATTGTTATTACTTTGCTTTTTGTGTTTCTTCTTAACATTTATCAGAACAGTAATTATCTTGTTATTGATTTGTATCCTCCATGGAGAGTGTAAGGCGGCAAGGGCAGGGCCTGTCCCATCCTGTTTGCCTTTGTTTGCCAGTGCTAGAAACCTCAATACTGAGGCCACAGGTACTCAGGCATACCTGTTGACTGAATGAGGGGACCTGCAAAGAATGGCTGTTAATGACTTCCTCTACATGCCTCATAGGATTTTTGTAAGGGTCAAATGACGGTAGCTGTGAAAGTATTTGGAAAAGTGAAGAGAAATATGCCAAGTGTTAGCTATTAACAGGACTCTCCTGTGGACGGCAGAGGACATTCCTTTGCCAAAATCTCTCAGTAGCCTTGGGGTGAGCCTGACAGAAACTGGACATCTTCCAAGTTCCTCACTCCCTGCTACACAGAAGTCCTTAAAGCGAGACCTCAGATTGCAGAACAATTCAAGTCAGGTTTACTCACATATGCAGAGTGCCTGCTGCATTGTAATGGGTGCTAGGAGGCAGGAGTGCCGAATTGCATAATTTTGTCTCTGTCTTTAGGAAACACAATCTCGGGGGGAGGCCCATTAGCAGACCAACAAATGTGCAACTCTGCTTGGCCTCTCCCTATGCCCCCAACCCCAAACTTTTCAGACAGTCTTTCCTGATCACCCTCAACATGAGATTTTTATACCACGGATGTGCAGTCTATCGATTTATGTACTGTGGCCCTTTGGAGGGCCACAAAGCATTGCAATATCTTAGAATTTTTGCCCCCCCGCCCCCACCCCCAAGGACCAGTTTTTGCCTCCTTGAGGAAGTAGCATTCTCACGGAAGATGCATGCTAAAACCACTTGCCTTCCTGCCCTCCCAGCTAATTCTGCTGACCACACACAACTTCTCCTACATGTCCTGATGGTTTCGTGTCCTTCCCTTCTACTGATTGTCACCAAATATGCCGCCCTGGGACAGGTACAGATCAGACCTTGGCGTTCTAGGGTGCTGCCCAGCAACGTAGTGGCTGCTCTCTAGGTTTTAAGGGTACTTCTGACTCCTTACCTTCCTTTCCTGTTAGGGAATTTGGGAAGTTTGGCCCTAATCACCTTTGTGCCTTCCCCGGATCCTTCGATGTGGGCCTGACAGAACACTTTTACCTTCACCAAGCCAAAGTGGCTCCCACCCCCAACACATCGTATAGAGCTGGGACTCCATCATCTCTTCCTTAGCTTTTGTCTTCCAGCTGCCATCACTTATCTTCCCATTCCAGCAGCACTTTGCAGCTCATGCTGTCTGCTGGGCACTGATTGGTCCTGGACTGACACCATGCTAGGCCACATGCTTTCTGTGTGTGGCTCTTGTCTCTAGACTGTCACTCCTCAGGGCAGGGACTACATCTTGTTCTTCTTCTGTTTCTCCCTTTGCTGAAAGTGGCATTCAATAAGTAGTTGTTGGTTACTTGGCATCTTTTTTTCCTTGCCAGCATAGCTACAAGGCACTGAGTCAGGGCTTAAAAAATGTTTGTTGAAGGAATTGAATTGGAGACTTTTTGTTTCTCTTTGCACCATTTAGACAATGTAATGCACTCAGGTCCTGGCATACATGAGCTTCATTTTGAGAATCGAGTGTCTCCCAAGGCTTGAATCCATCGCCGGTCTCCCAAGCTCACAGTTTCTCAGGAGCTGAATAAGACACCTGCCAGGGGTCACATTCTGTCACAAGGTTGGTTTATTCCTGGAGGGAGAGCCATTGTTGGCAGCCTGAAATTTTAGCTCCATTGGGAAACCAATTGCGGTCACAAGGCAGTGGCTTCTAGATTCTGTCCTGGGTGCTCTCAATGACACTTCTTTTGAGGGCCTTTTCTTAGAGAAGTTTCTAGTTGGGTTGGATTAGCAGAGACATTTCAACATTCTGCTTTGTAAATTACTGGGGAAATTATATCTCTGTCATATTTGAACACTCTGAAATAGGGAAGAATTACTTTATTGGGTGTTCCCCCTCCCTCCTCCTAAATGTTTGAAGCTAACAAAATGTTTTCAAGCAATTTCTTGCCACTAGATTTGGCGAAACTTACTTCAAGTGTCTTTCCAGCACCTTTCATAGAAAAGTAATTGTGTAATTAGCTATAAATTAGTAAAAATTATGCTAATTACTTCCAGGTGTGACATATTTTGTGCTTAAAAACAAGTAAGAGAAATAAAGAGGCTGTCACTGTGGTTCCCAAGTGAAGGTTGGCCCAGGCAGCTTGACAGGCTGATGTGCACATTTACTTAATATTATTTTTTTAATTATGTAATTTCTGAATAAGTACAAACAGACCTGAGAACAAAAGTACAACAGACAAAACCCAGGGGTGGTTCTTTTTGTGTGTGTGCTTAATTAAAAGGAACCTAAGCAGGAGCTTTTCCAGTACTTTTCTTTTCACACTTGTAATCGGGGAACTGGAGGTGGTGGGATGGGGGATGCTGGTGTCAGAGAGGTTGCTGGGATTCACGGGGTCTGTCATCCAGGAGAGGCCCAATGGCCGCCTGAGTGTTTGGCCTTCTTTACACTCCCACTGCCCTTTCAGTTCTTGTTATTGAGGTGATGTGGACCACGACCAAGAAATGGCAGTTGTCATGTGCTAATGGCATTGTCTTCATTTGCATACAGCTTTTTATGTGGCACAATGCTTTATTATACTTATCTTTTTTGTTTCTTTCTGCCCATAATCCTGCGAATGTTGTAGGACAGGAATTGTGACCTTCATAGTGTACTTGAAAGTCTGCAGGGCCATGTTCTCCTTCTTTCCCTTCCTCTTCCTCCTCCGCTTCTTCCTCTTACTTTTTATATTTATTCAATAATGATTGATACTACTATGCACCTACTAGCAGTGGTGGTAAGGTATAAACCGATCAACCAATCAATCCATCTGTCAAAGATGTTGGGCCCTGTGGTAGGTTCTGGGCCGATATCAATATTCAAAGGCCAAGATCACAATAAAGCTCATTGGTAGAGGAGATAGAAATGAATGTTATGGAGAGTGTAAGGCGGCAAGGGCAGGGCTGTTCTCTAATTATGAGCTGTTCTCTAATTATGATGACACTAGGTCTCGGGTTTTCTAAGGATATTGTAATTTTTAAAAATTTTGTCTCATTGTCTTTCCGTAAGTACATTTGTGCTCATGAAATATTGTGTCATGAACTTTGGTTGACAGGACTTGGTCTCCAGAGTTGTAATAGGGGAACATAGAAAGTGCTGCAGCTGGATGAAGGTCATCCTCACAGAGGACAGAATTTAAGCTGGATCTTCAAGGATAAGTGAAAATTCTCCTGGTGGAAAAGGAGGGAAAGAGAATCCTTTCAGTAGAGGTGATGCTTGAGAAGGGCTTTGAAAGATAACTAAGAATTTACCAGGAATCAATGGAAGAGGATTTGTTGGTAGGGGTAACAGCATGGGCAAAAGCACAAAGGAATTAAATATATTTGGGAAGCTACAAAGAGTTCAGTGTCCCTAGAACATTAAGAGTGAGGAGAGGAGTAGGGAAGGGAAGCAGAGTCAGAGAAGGGCATTGTAGGCTACACCATGGAGGATGGACTTTGAAATCAAGTGAAACCATTGTAAATTTTAAGCATTGTGTGTGTGTGTGTGTGTGTGTGTGTGTGTGTGTGTGTGTGTGTGTGTGTGTGTGTGGTGTGTTGGTGGGGGGAGAGAGAGACAGACGGAAAGAGAGAAAGAGAGACAGAGAGACAGAGATACTGACAAGGCCAGGGTCTTTCTGGCTATAATGATCATGTTTTTTGACCTTCCCCAAGGAGAGCTGGTGCATATTCTCAAGAGAAATTTTAGGTCTGATGGGTCAGCTTGCCTTAGAGGCAGAAGACCTCACAACTCTCACAGGAGAGTAGGGAACCCCTCTGCTGGGCACCCTGCAGCCACCACTCACCATCATTGGCAGTGAGCCACACCTCCAGTCTTTGGTCCTTCAAACTTAAGCCAATGGATTCTTAAGAGGCAGCTGATCTGGGAGCAGCACCACCAAACACGGGCATCAGCTTAGGAAGAAAAGGAATAAAAAGCACGTATGTTTCTCACCGCTTTTGACATTCTCCACAACCTGCTGTTAAGTTTCTCTCTCATCTGCAGATTAAAAAAAAAAAACAAAAACAACTCATTGAAATATTTTTTTAAAACTGGAAAATGGAGAAATATTAAGAAAGTGTAGGGAAAACGAAATGAAACAAACCAAAACAACAACAAAGCCAAACAAAAAGGCACAGACCAGGGGCCAGGAGAGCTGGCTCAGGTTCCTACTCTGCTCCTCATTGTCCACTGCACTTGACCTGAGTCACTTTCCCTGTTCAGGCTTCAAATTCTACATTTTTAAAACAAGAGGAGTGAGCCAATTTATCTCAAAGTCCTTTCCAGCTCTGATCTGTAATCTTTGCATTTTTATTTTTGGTAGCAGCATGCAAAAATTCTTTGCACAGAGAAGAGTAGGTAATGAGACTGAGTTTTACTTGGGCTTGTGAGGGACTGTAGATGGATCCCTTTCTCAC
This sequence comes from Pteropus medius, assembly GCF_902729225.1. Taxonomy (NCBI): domain Eukaryota; kingdom Metazoa; phylum Chordata; class Mammalia; order Chiroptera; family Pteropodidae; genus Pteropus; species Pteropus medius. Next base: position 27,465,199 of record NW_024354502.1, on the reverse strand, counting down.
AGTTAGTTAGGCTCTGGGGCATTTGAAAATGTCCCACCATCAAAAATATTTTCTTTCTTCCATTTTTCTTTTTCCCAGGGTCAAGTTGCTTCCTTCACAAAGAATCTCATGTTGTAGGATCAGAAGCTAAAGTTTGTTTGTGTTCACTGTCCTTACCATAATGCGCCCAGAACAACAGCACCAATAAGGATGAAGATGCTGAGGATGATAGGAGCTAGCATCTATTGAGTGTGTTCTTCTATGTGTCAGACATTATTCTAAGAGCTTTGTGTTTATTAACCTATTTAATCCTTTACGGTAGGTATCATTATTATCCTATTTTACTAATGAGGACGAAGGCACACAGAAAAGTTAAGTGACCAGGACTCTTTGTGTTGGGCTTGAGGAAGGTGCATGCATTTGGAATCAGATGCTTGTGGTTGGAACCCCGAGTCTCATTTCCCTGGCCAGCCAGCTAGGGCTCTTGGGGATTAAATGAGACTATCTTTGTGACAAATACTTTGCAAACTGAAACATACCATACACATGTGGACAGAAACCAACAAGGAGCCAGGGCAGATGGGACTAATCTGGGGAGAGCTGACTGAGTCTCTCAGGCAGCACAGCTGGAATCAGAAAAAGGGAGAAGAGGAGGAAGCCCATGGGTGGGGTAGGGGGTTGGGGACAGGATTTCAGAGAATTTCTTACCGGCAGAGCTGGGGCCTCTCTGTCCTGAGGTTTCCTCCTCTTGTCGGATGTTTGTGGCTCTCGGCTGGGCTGGATCAGGCAGCAAGTATGGATCAGGCACAGTGCACACAATGGGTGGGAGGATGCTCTCTGGGGCAGGTAGACTTTCTCTCCTAGGAGCTCTGCTTTGCAGTTGGATTCATCTTGGCTTTCTCCCCACAACTAGAACTAGGCATGGGGTCAATCTACTTTCCCATTACTCATGAGATCAAGTTCAGCCACCTTGACTGGCATGCAAGGTGGATCTGTGCTAAGAATCTGGTCACGTTTCCTGCTACTCCCCATGAGGCACTTCTCTCTGCTTCAGGGGCCACTCTCCTTGATGTTCCCTGCAGAAGAGGTGCCTTTGTTACTTTGGAGGCTTTGCTGATGCTCCTCTGAAATAAGGGCTTATCTCCACTCACCCCCAATGATGGCTGATGTTCCAACTTCTTTCAAGGCCTTTCCTGTAGGTCTTTCACCCTAGAACTCTTTTCTCCATTAAACAGTGTTACTTAACCATCTGGGCGTGGTGCTCCTGGAGGGCGAAGGACTGGACCTGACTCAATCCTATCCCCTACCACTGCCTTCCCCCCCTTTTTTTTAGCACCTTCAAGCATGGGGAGAACACTGGGCTCTGTGTCAGAAGATCTCGCTTCAGGAGTCCTCTTCCCAGATGAATGACGTTGGAGAAAGAGCTTAGCTTCTTGGAACCTTGTTTCACTTCATTTGACACCTCCTGAGCTTGTTGAGATGATCACATTAACTACCGTGTGGAAACTTTAATGGAATGGTGGTCTGATAATACCCACCTACATTCGTAACTTACATTTGCATAGCAGCTTCCCTACTCATCTTTTAACAACTGTGTGGATTGTTTTATAGTCAACCTCAATTTGGGGAGGAACCGAGGTTTGGTTATCCAAGATTATGCAGCTAATAAGGTTTGATTATCCAAGATTATGTGGCTAATAAGTGGTGAAGTTAGAATTCCGACTTGAGTTTTCTTTTTCTAAAGTTTATATTCTTATTATGATCATCATTATTTAATGTAATTTTATCAGCCTATTAAGTTAATGATTATTTTCTTCAGCCCCGGGGTGCTCTTAAGGGAGTGAATTTTCGTTAAGGTGGGGAGGGTTGACTCATGGTGAGGATGGGGAGGCAGTGGAAGGAAAATTGAGAAGAAAGGAAGGGAGAGGGTGTAAGTGAAGGACTGAGTTTAGGAATCACGTGAGACTCATTGTGGAAGGGTTCCTGTGTCATTTTGCTGCTGTTTCAGTTTCTTGGGTCTCTGGGCAGCCATCAGATATGACATTGGAGATTTTAATGAACAAACCAATGAACCTATATTTACTTAGGGATTTAGAGGCTGACGCAGAAGACTCATTGTTGAAGGGCACTTTGCACTGGGATTGTTTTTCCATGGCCTCAGAATCCATGACCGCCAGCCCGAGTTCGGGACTGGAGAGGTTGGGCGGTTATTCTGGAGAGTCTGTGAGCACTTGGTGGTTCCTGTCATGATGTCATGTCAATGCAGAAGGGGAGAGGGCAGTGGTGTCTGGGTTAGGGTGGGACCACCTTCCTCTGATGTCTCAGCCTCCCCAGTGAGAGGTACTAATTGAGGATGACTTCATTTGCTTTTGTCACTTTCGATCTGGTTTTTAAAAAGTGCTTTGATGTTCTTTGCTCTAATGAGCCCTCCCAGCAATCGTAGGTGGTGGGTTCTAGCACTGCCCCCATTTTATAAATGAGGAAACTTGGGCTCAAGGAGAACCCGTAATCTGTTCAACATCATGAAGCCACGTTTGGATCTAAGTCTTCTGACATCAGAGCCCACCATCATCTTCCTACTTTTCTTCAGGTTCCTCAGCTCTTGAAGAAAGGACCAGGTAGGAGTGAGATGTGAGTTACCCAAGCAGTCATGTATTGCCACAGGCTCCTACACAGGACCTCAGTTCTGAGACTCTTTGTTCCTTGGGGGCAGGTCTGTGTGGAAACTTTTGCTTTCTGTTCTCAGTCCTCTGGAGGATTGCTGTATCCTCCAACAGGTATAACACAGTGACCTGTGTAAGTATTATTGAAACGTTAATATAGGGTCTGCAAAAGCAAACCGACTGATTTAGAAGTCTCATGTTCCCCGCCCCCTCTAAGTGGCAGATATCCATGGTAGTTCCGTGTGTGCCTTCTAGACATTTTAAGCATGGATATGCTGTAAATGTATGTGTGTGTTAAGTATAAAATGCTTTTAAGCATAGCAGGATCATCTTATGCATGTAATACTGCAACTTGCTTTTTCACTGAAGAATGTTTTATGGTCATGCATTCATGTTAGTATCCACAGTCCTTCCTCATTTTTTTTAATGCATGTATAGTATTAATATTTCATTTTATGGATGAACCAGTTTATTTAACCTATTACCTATTGATGGACACTTAGGTGGGTTCCAGCTTTTTTCTATTACTAACAGTGCTTCAGTGAGCATCCTTGTATAGTTGGATAAATTTATATAAATGAAATTTCTGGCATGCAGGATTTGTGCATTTAAAATTTTGATCGATATTGCCACATTGCTCTCCAAAGAGGTTGTCCCCATTTACACCATCAATCTAAACATTGTTTTTCGCATGTGTTCAGTAAATGCTGTGGAAATTGGCCCTGACAGTTTATTCAATTATTATTGTGATTCAACACTCTACTCTACTCAGGGGTGATTCCATCACATTCTGGGGTGCGTGATTTCAATCCTGTCTCTGCTCTGGCTGGCTGGAGGATTGTGGGAAGTTTGACTTCTCCGAGCCATATTTCCTCATGGACATAACAATACCTTTCTTAAGTACAGAGTATTTGTTAAACCTTTTGCCCAGTGCCTGGCACAGAGTGGGTGCTCAGTCACTGCATGCTATTATCATCCTCCGAAAGAGTTGTCAGCTCCTGCCTCCCAGCCCAAATGAACGAGGAGTGCATGGTTTGCCAAAGGACTCAGAGGGGTAACTGAGGCACAGGCTGTTAATGGTCTCTCTGAGTGGCAGAATAAAAACTCTGAATTTAGGAGACTGTAAGTCTCTTCAGGGCAGTGATTTTGTTTTCTACTCCTCTGTACTCTCACAAGTGCGGAGCCCAGGCTGAGGACGTGGCAGGTTCAGTTAGAGATTTGAGATGGAAGGTGAGCCAGGGTTTTGACTGGGAAACAAGTGTACCAGGAAGACCCCGTGGAGGCGAAGAGTCACATTTTAGAATCCAGATCCATTCGGAGACATAAATAGGCTTCTCATTTTTTTCCTATTCAGAGAATTTCAGAAAGAAGCCCCAAGTGGGAGTTAGTGGAAGGGAAAAAAACAAATACAAAAGCCAGTCTAGGCCCAGAGGTCGCCTTTGAGAAACCGCCTTCGGGACTTGGTTGCGAAGCTGGAAGGAGGGAATGTCCGTGCGGCTCGGGCGGGGCGCAGAGGGGCTTGCTGACCCTGAGTAGCACCCTGGCCTCTCCGGATGTGGTGTTTTGAGCCCCCTCTCTCCTACTGGGCTGGTGCTCTGAGCAGCCACTTCCTTCCTCTCCCTGTGACTTTCTGCCTACTCTTCTGGTCTTTTCTCACTCTATTTTTGGAAAGGGCCTTGTCCTTCATTCCCCCCAACATTCACCTTCCCCACCCTGCCTGCCCACTCCAAAGGCATCTGGTGTCAAGAACTCTATCTGAAAGGCTTGATCCCTGAAGTCTAGGGCTGTCAGTTATACCCCGGGGCTGGCAGGCATAGACAGGTGGGGGAGGGGAGGAAGCAGGCGTGCCCTGGGGCATGGGAATGAGTCCCAGAGAGGGGCAAGTGACTCAAGCTAATCTGGGTTTGACCAACGACTTCTCACCGTGTCACATCTCTCTGTGCCTCAGCCTTCCCTTCTGTTAAATGCAGTTAGTTATACCTGCCCTTGCCTCACCGTGAGGGAGCTATGAGGACAGCTCAGATGCTTGATACCAGAGCAAGAGAAATCACAAGGAGGAAATTCCTCTGTCAGTAATTCAAGAAGGTGTTGTTGCACTCATGTCTCTCATGGGTCCTCTGGGATTGAGAAGATGTGCCAAAGTAAAAATATTCCACACAGAGTTTGGATCCTCCTGCCCGCCTGTGCCTAGTTTATTCACAGGGGGCTAAGTCTGAATTCCTTCTCTGCTCTTACTAGCTGTGTGATCTTGAGCAAGTTACTTTACCTCTCTGGGCTAGAGTTTTCTCATATATAAAATTAACATAATATTAGCACCTCATTAGGTTGTGAGAGGACTAGATATTATTGTCATCTGTGGCTGCACGTGAAAATCTCATTTCAAGGCAACTGGGCTATAGAACATAATATGCTATAAACTATGCTATATGCTATGGTATATGCTGTGCTATAGACTATGCTATGTGCTATGTTATGCTACAGACTATGGAAACCCCTCTGCTTCCAGGGAGGACGCTTCAGGAAAGGAAAGAGCTCTTTGGATGGCAGTAAAGTTTTTCCAAACTATACTCCATCTGTTCCAGTCCATTGCATTCCTTTCTATGGCATCAATACCATTTGATATGCTTTCATTGAGTAGTAGTGTGCTGAATCAAGGAAAATCCACTGACTTTCTCTGGCTCAGCCTGAATCCTAGAGCAAGAAATAGGTATGAAAAGGCAAATCAGAATCCAGTCTCTTCCAAAGAGTTTCTAAAGAAAAGAATAATAATCTCAGTTCTGGCTTCTAACTCAGCCCCCATCTGGGCATGGACCAAAGGCCTGGGGCCAGAGTTGAAAGAGAAGGTTGGTCGCTAAGCAACATATTCGTTCGTGTTGGTTTGGCTTTGAGATGAAAGTGAGAACATGGTTTCCACTGCTGGGCAGCTGGGCCCTGGACATTTGAGAGAGATGAGGTTAATTGTTCCCTTCTTCAACTTGGCCTGGGTCCTTTTATTCCTACTTCAACTCCATTGAAAAAAAGATACAGGCTTATACATGTCACACATGCATGCACACCACACATACTCACACACCCGAGCAGAACAAATTAACAAATTTACTAACCAGGTCCTATCTGAAGGAGTGAAGACCCCTGTGGCTTGAATGTTGGTGTCAGCACTCTCAAGTGTTGATTGAGTTTTGGTCCCAGCAGTAAAAAGCATGTGTGAAATTCAAATACAGAATTTCAAACCCTTGAGCACTTCCTGAGAGTCTCAATGGCTTTAATAAGGGAAGGGCATCTCTTTGATGGCAAATGATTATCCTTCACAGTGCAAGAACAAATTGGATCATAATTAACGAATTTGATATATGTTCTTGCTTGCGATGGATAGGAGCTGACATTTAGTTTCTACTTATCTACATCTCTATCACTTTATATTCCCCTCTACAAGGAGGGATATTGCCACATGCAAATGAAAGGTTATATATTTGTAAGACTCTTGTAGCTTAGCGACCGTTTGGGAGCAGATCATTTCTCTCTCCTTGCTTCTCTTCCTTCCTTCCTCCTTCCCTGCTTCTAGTACCATTTTGCAAATTCTGAAACATATAATGGCTTCCTAGAGCTGCTTTTACATTGCTGTAAATGTCAGAGCTCCTGGTGTAAGGTAGAGAGGAGAAACATGTTGCTCGACTTAGTCAAGTGTGTCATTCTTAATCCTTAGTCTCTCTCTCTCTCTACCCCTCCCCTCCACCCTCTCTCTCTTTTTTTTAAGCATCTCTCTTCCTTTCCTCCTTCTTTCTTTATGGGGCAATCCATAGGGGTGATGGTAATTGAATTGATGCCTATATGTGAACATATACTAAGTCTTTCTGGTGCTGAAATAGCCACTGTATAACTTGACTGCTGTCCCTTCTTCATTCAGCAAATGTTTGTTGAATATTTGCTGTGTCCAGTCACTACCCTCAACATTAGGAATAGGAAGACCAACAAGATATAGTCCCTTCCCTTTAGGAATTTTTGAACCCACAGGCCTTTATCATTCTCTGTTCTTACCCCACCCTTTGCCACTGTGGTCCTCTCTCCTCCTCAACTCACATTGACTTTGAGGCATCCCAAAGAATTTACTCATTTCCAGGATGGGCACATATGCTGCTACCCAGCCTTCTTTGGATACAGCAAAGCCATGAATCTGTGCCAGGTGAGTAGATTTCTTTCTGGACAAAGTGTTATGGTCTGACTGTTTGTGCCCCTCGAACTTCATGTACTGAAATCTTAACCCCCAAGGTGATTGTATTAGGGAGTGAGGCCCTTGGGAGGTCATGAGGGTAGAGCCCCTATGATTGTGATTAGTACCCTTATAAAAGAGACCCCAAAGATCTAACTTGCTCCTTTTGTCATGCAAAGATACAGTAAGAAGTCTGCAGTCTGTCTATGAACCAGTATCCTTACCAGACACTGGATCTGCCAGCACCTTGATCTTCCTGGTCTCCCAAAGTATGAGAAATAAATTTCTGTTGTTTATAAACTACCCAGTCTAAGGTATTCTGTTATAGCAGCCTGAAAGGACTAGGGTACAGATGTAAGGAGAAGATAAAGGACAGAGACGTTTTCTGAGCAGACCAACTCAACAGTGGCTGCACCTGAGTATTGGTTTCCAGCCCTGGTGGCAGGAAAGAGTCAGGGCTACCACACTAGAGCCCAGTTGGAGGGGCACGATTCACATCATTGTCTATGTAGAAGGCACCCTTGGTTTAGGAAGGGCACGAATGGGTGGATTTCAAAGGCAGCACCACTTGGCTATCAAGCAGGCCAAAAGACTAACCTCGCAGAGGATGGCATTCCCCAGGAAAGCTTGTAAGAGTAAGGCTTTCTAACTCAGATCACTGAATAGGTAGTAATGAAGATCCACTCGGTCATGGAGTGCTTGAGCTTTAACAGGCAGCCAGGCCGTGTGAGCTTGGTCCCTGGGCCTAGAGTGAGGCCAAACCTTAAGAAGGAGGTCAGGGGCCTGACCTATGGCATCTGGAGCCAGATGCCTCATTATGTGGGTTGGCTTGAGAAGGAGCTGAAATTGTGAGGGACTTGTAGAATCTGTCAGCTTAATGTCCTTACAAAGAGGCAGGGCAAAGTTAGGGGTGTGTTGTTAGTTGGGCGAGGGAATTCAGTGGTGATTTGACTCAAATCAGTTGGTCAGATTTCTCCATCTGATCAGGCCTCTTGCCCATTTCCTGTGATTCCCAAAGTACCAACACTCAAATTGTCTTACATGCATTTGGGAGGTCCTTCTGCTACAAATCCTTTTTTTTTGGGGATTACTGAGTGTGGAAAGCTGGGATGAAGAAAATGGGCTCTTTTCCTGGTGGAAAGTGTACACAGGCCAGTTCCAGGGCGGGATGGAGAGAGGCTGCTGCAGACAATTGCAGCCCGTAGTCCTTCCTCTCTCGCCGGGATGCGGGAATCGCTCACTTCGCACCACATCGGGAGTGTGACAGGCTGGGGAAGAAGCAGACGGCGGGGGCGGCGCCGGCAGGCTGGGATGGGTTGGCGCGAGGGCCTGTCTGGCGGCTGTGACAGGCCGGGTACCTGCCTGCGGGCCTCCGCCCGCGCCCCCACAGGCGGCCTGTTAATTGGGAAGGCGCAGAGGGAAATTACCGCGAATCTCTGCGGAATCTCCGCCCGCTCCACTCGGAGCTCAGCGCCATGCTCACACCCTTAATCAGAGGGAGCTCCGCGCCCAGGGCCTGTCACCTGCCTCCAACAAGCAGGGACTGGCTGTGGGCCTTCGCGTTTGGACTTTTAATTTTATTTATTTATTTTCTAGGAGTGAAAGGGGGGTGGAAAGCAGCCTCTAATTGGGCTTTGGAAGGTTATCGTTTGTCAGAGGAGGTGTAAGCTGAGGCCTTGAGAAGAAGTAGCGATTATCATAAATGTGTTCCACAGGGTGAGAAAAGGCGCTTAGCCTTTTCCCAGGGCCCTCCAAGGTCAGAGAGACAGCTCCCCGGATGAAGTGAGTAGATGTAGCCTGGGGCCCCTGGCTTCACGCTTCACGCAGAAGGCACAATTTAAGACCCTGAGGATGCTGCCTCCTTGCCCAGCTGTAAGACTCTAGAAGAAAGCAGGAGGGATGAGTGAAAACAAGTATGCACTGAGTCTGGGTTAGAATGTGACTCCCCCACCCCCACCCCCAACACACACACACGCGACTTTCCGATTCACAGTATGGAGGGCCTAAGGGGACTCGGCTTCATCCTTCACAGGTTTCGCCTGGCGGAATGGGCAGAGAAGGGAAGGGATGAGACTTGTTGAGGGTCGTTCTTCTAGTGAGAGGCAGGGTTGACTAGACCTCGAGTCTTAATCTTAGGCTTAGAATGATGTTGGGGATTCTAAGTGTGCCTTTTTTATTTTTTTTAATTTCTTTCTTTCCTAGCCAATACCATTTCAGTCCACACATGTGACTAAAATCACATAGTTAGAGATTTATTCATTTGGACTCAAGCTTAGCTCCCAATTACATAGCAAATTCTCCTGGGAGAGCTTATATATTAAGCTCTGTCAGTAATCTCTCCCTTAGCAAGAATGACAAGGGAGATAAAGATATTGGATACCTGGGGGCTAGCGTGTGTGTGTGTGCGCGCGTATGCACATTCTTGTAGGTGCATTCGTTTTGGGGACCTTTTGGAGGAAGGAGAAACTAGTGAGAGGAAAATTGGGTCTGGGGGCACATCAGCGAGGGTCCAGGAAAGCTGAAGGGGGAGTCTGAGGCCTCATCAACTAATTTTATCTACTTTAGAATTTAGCCCCAGCCCGGCCTGGACTTCTGAGCTTCCCCCCTCACACCCTGTGGGCAGATAAGGAGTTGAGACCTCGTCCCCACTGAGGCAGCCCAGCAGCTCCCGGAAGCTGCCATTCTCCTGGAGTTTGTGTGACAGAATGGGACCCGTGGGGAAAGCAGCCACGTCAGCACCCAGCCCCGTTTTGCACTCCGGCAGCTAATTAAAGCCAGGAAGGTAATTTATTGCTGAGAGAGAATGTGCGGGAGGTTTGGCTTAGTTGAAATGGCCCCCAAAGAGTTATGGAAAGCTAAAGTGGGTTTTCAGAAGCAAAAGTTAATTGCTCTTCACTTAGCATTTCAGTGTCATGTGGCTCTGAGTTACACACATGCTGAGTGGAAGCCTTTACCAGACATGGGGACTGAGGGGAGCATGCTGGAGCCAGGAATTCCAGGTGGCTGGAGGTCCCCTGGCCATGGATCAAAAATGCCACTCCTCTCCCCATAAGGAATAACGTTTTGCCTGTCACCCCCGCCCCCAATCTTAGCCCCAGGTAGGGATGGGACTAGAAGGCATTTGTCTTTATAGAGGAGAGTTATTGTGTGGGAGAAAGTACTGCTCTGAGAATCAGGAGACTGGGCTTGGGGGTGGGGTTCTTCCTTCTGCCCCGACACTCCTTCTTGGCTGAGTTCCTTCCTCTCTCTAGTCTCACTGTTCCCTTCTGTTTATTGATCACTAGGGCACATCTTCACTTTTAGTATTCCATCATGTCCTTGATACTGCGAGTTCTTTCCCTGGGTCTCCTCACAATCGCCATTCATATGACCCACATGGCAGAGGGGAAGACTAAGATATAAGGCTATCTCAAAAGAGGATAGTGGAGGATGTGGTAATGACTTGACTTTCAGCTGAAAACTGATAGATTTGCCCTTTAAAATAGGAGGAGCCAGACAGGGTAAAAATACTTTCAGTGAGAAAGGGGCCAAACAGAAAGGTGCAAAGCTACCTTGCACATAGACTATTTGTATGTGAAGGCAGTCATTATCTGACTACAGATATGCCTAGTGTTTGGTGCTACATATTTAAGCCGACTTCTACTGTTTACCTTTAAAGAATTGAGAGGTTGCTACAGAATCTACCTAGCTACATTTTGGAGGGAAATGTCTTGGGCAACGCTGAGGAGGTAGGGGAACTGCTCTCAGATTTGCAGTCTGAGGAGGTTTATAACTAGTAATGAATTCCAGAGAGACAATAGAGTCACATCTCAGGTGGGGGTTGCATTCCAAAGTCAGTGAGGTGGTAAGTCCAATAAAGTTAAAATTATTTCTGATAATCCTTACACTGCAGAGCCTTTCCTAGAAATTCAAAAGTGAATTTTTTTTTTCTTGTCATTTCTACTCTGTTGTCCTTTTCTTAGAAGTAAGTAGAGGGTCTAGTCTGAATGGGAGTGGGGAGATGGTGAGGATGATGGAGTAAATAGAAAAATCAAATTACCCGCCCCCAACCCCCATATTCTGTTGAAGTCATGTATACTAAGCATGCATGTTTTACTGCTTACTCTGCTGTCTGACACCAGTACCAAAGAAGCCAGGCAGAAAGGTCTTAGGATAAAATGTCTGCAGGTAATATGAGCTCGGTGAGAATTTTTTGAATAAACAAGTGAATTAAAGTTCTTTTAAAAATTTTGTCTTGTGCTTTCGCATCCTGGACATTGGAATTGTACTGTGCACACTTCGTGGACACAGTTGAGTACAGTACAGTGGTGCCTGTGGTTCAAGAACCATATTGAAAATAATTAAGCTCCCTGGAGAGAAGATGTGACACCCAACAGGAATGCTTTAGCATCTCACTCACATAAAATTAGGTCTTGGAAAGAAAGCATTGCCATATTAATCTGAGAGCATTGGACATGAGACCGAATTCTCCTTGCACAGCTACCGACACAGCAGTTTTCAGTGAATCCAAACATTATCGAGCATTCTTTTTAGAGCTTCCCTCTCTTTTATTCAAAAATATTTCTGAGTCCGGGAGTGTTGGGTCAAACAATCCTCACTTCCTTCGAGAATGAATTGGAGAGCTCATAATGAGGTCAGAATCTCATTTTGCAAACCCACACTGCCTGGGGGTTTGTTGTTTAGCCAAGGGCCAAATTACGACTCTGGTAGGGGCCTGAATATAAGGAGAAGAAGTGGCTTTGGATTTGGTTGACATGTTTTTAGGCCAGAGACTTCATTTAGGAAAGTGTCAAGTGATAAGGCAACACCAGACGTCACTCACTATCATGCTGAATTTTTGTGAGTAGAAGCAGCATTTGCAAAATGCAGGTATCTTTCACTTTGCCTGGTTGAGCAGTGGAAGGACTCTCTTTGATGGTCAGGTCCAAAAGCTATGTTTCTGGTTGAAACTAGAAGCTGATGTGGCCAGAGATCCCCTCTCTCTCTCACTCCATGACAGACTTAGACACACTGGAATTTTAAGTAAGGATATGCGGGGCACAGAGTAAGGGAACGGGGTCCTCATTAGCAGGAAGATGGGTGGCAGTGCCTGCCCGTGGATGCCTTCGAAAAGAGTTTAGTTTCAGTGATAATGAAGCTGGAGAGAGAATGGCCTCATTTTCTTCTGGAAACAAATCCTGACACCTCTTTAGGGTGAGGTGAGAGTGGAAGTAAGAAGCATTATTTAGATGAAGGAAGCAAGAAAGAGAGAAGAGAATGGAGCTTCTGATCATTGTGCACTGTTAGGTGGAAAAAGGCTGGCATAGAGCCAGGCAACACTGTAAATTAGCAAGGCTAAGAGCCTTTCAGGAGGGGTTTTATTCTGCAACATGGAGATTCTGGTTCAATCATCCTAAATGATGTGTGACTCTTATGTCTTTGAAGCCTTCTGGGGAAAAAGTTCTAGAATCACATCTCTACAGACTATGCCCAGATTCAAAAGATTTTACAACTTCATTCTACAAGGGAATGGAATCCCTTAGCTGGAGAGTGGACCAACCAGGATGGAACCCAACTCAGAGTGAGACTTCTTAGATCTTTTCATTCAGAGAAAGGCAGAGAGTGATGCAGAGAAGGGTGGATGAGAATCTCCAGGGATATCTTGGCCTGAAATATCTCAGAGTAAGTGTTAAATGTTTGAATTTTCGTGTTTAATATTAAAAATTCATCCACATTTTATATATCATAACACACCTGTGTTTTAATATAAAAACAATGTTTTAAATTACCATTAGGAAAAACACAGAGGTACCTGCATATTTCTTAGCTATTTCAATTAAAGGCAGAGACACTTTTGCCCTGGATCCAGTGTTTCAGAGCTCTGAATTAGAAGGACAGGAGGTAGATTATCAATCACTGTCAGTGGACAGATCATTTTTGCTTTGTGTGAATTGATAAAAATGGTGACAGTTTTCCACTAATTTTTGGATTGACTCAGGATGGTAACTAAGGAGAGATGTCCTGAAAACCCCTCTTTCTTGCTGCAAATAGCAGAAAATGGTACATTCAAAGTGCACCAGAGCCCGGCTGGAGATCCTCCCATTTGCCTGTCATGGTTTGGTCACCTCTGTGCACAGGAAACTGCCCTGTGTTCCCCCTACGACTAACCAGAGTGACTCCAGCCTACCGCTGTGTAAACCCAAGAGCAGGGGTACACTAATATGAACAATCTAGGGTTACTCCATATGGCCTCCTAGTCCAGCCTTGTTCAGTTCCATAGTGCTACTCCCTCATGGCACAGATAACTCAGGAAATGGAATGAACAAAACTCTCGTACATCATTTGCCTTTCTCCATAAAAACCACTTCTTACTAAATTTTAGACTTGCGAAGCTCTTAAGTGTCTATATGATCATATATTGCAAGCTCTTCATCTTACAGATCAGGAAACTGAGACTCAGATATGCCAAGTGATTTGCTCAAGGGCCTCTACCTGGTGAGTGGCAATGAGGAGGAGGAAGCCAGGCTTCCTGCTCTCCAGTCCCACATTATATTTGACACAAGCTTCAAAATATACTAGTGCTGATTACCAGCTTTTAGTCGACTTAGGTAAGAAAATACATGATTTCTGACAAGACTCTGATTAAAATGATAAACCTATCCAAATGTAGTTCTCTATTTTCCCTTTTAGTTCTCAAAGTCATACTGTATAGACAATTTAAGTTTTGCCAGGAGATAAAATTAAATGAAGAAATAGAACCAACATACGTTGCACTCCTGCATCCCATCCATTATGCTAGGCACATCTATGTAGGCTATCATATTGAATCCTCACAAAAATCCAGAAGGGAGGCATTAATAGCCTTTCTTTTATAAATGAGGAAACAAAGCCTCAGAAATGTTAAGGATTGGCCCAAGAAGCAAAGTTAATCAATGGCAGAACCAAGATTCAAACTCAGCTCTCCTTCTTCCTCTGCCAGTCTTTCCACTGTTCCATAGTGCTACTCCCTCAGGATTTGGGGTTCTTAGGGTCCTCCAATAGACATTGTCCCATATACCAAATGAGGGACAAGACAAGGCAAGAAGGAAAGTCAGGGCCAGGTGGCCATGGTCATTTCCAAGGATCCTGCCCTCACTCTGAGGCCCCCCAAAGTGAGTATCCTCTGTCCTACCCTGAACCAGGTCTTCTGAGATATTCAGTCTCTGGGTGAATGTAAATGGTCCTGGAGCAGTCTCCCTCTGCTCTGGGTCCAGACAGAAGAATATACAGAAGGACAAAGAGCTTCCTCCTGGCCACACCCCAAAGGGTGTCAAGTCTTTTGTTAGGAGGTGGGTCTTGGTTTGGACCTTAAATGATTGGTAGGGCTGCAAGAAAAACACAGTAGAGAGCGGAGAAGGGCATTTAGGATAGAAGGAATAGTTCAAGGGAAGGCAGGGCGAGGGGAAAGAAATGCGACGACCAGTTCTTTTATTCATATTGCAGTCTGTCCTTGAGGGTACACACACAGGGAGAGACAACAAAAACCAGCTTCCTGAATATGGGAGTGGGAGAAAGGAAGAGCTGCTTGAGATGTATTTTTCCACAGAATCCAGCACCTCTTAGAATTTTCTGGTCTTGGTTCAGATTGTTTCCTGCCTTATCTGGGCCAGGAACACACAGATTCCTGAATATACCTTCAATTTAGTTAGAAAAATAACAAGAATGGAAAACAAGCTCTCAATTGAAGTATGAATGGAAACTATATGCAAATATCACTTTTTAATCAATTTTGAATACTCTTCCTCCTTTGGAGGTAATATACTTTGAAGTACAGCTGGAAGGAAGTTATGTCTTTCTGACTTTCCCTTGACTATGTTCATGCCTGACATCACTAATCGAACCTGGTAGGCTTTCTCCCTGAGCTGAGGGGTCTCCTCAGAGTGCTCTGGTGTTGTAGGCAGCCCTTGCCAATCGGTCAGTTGTAGTACACCTGATCAATCCTATTGGCCACTTTCTGTTTTAAGGTCTTAAAACTTTACTATTATCTTAAATACTAAGTGCATTTTTATAAAGTCCAAAGACTGTCTGAAAGCAGAAATAAATTTTATAATATTTAGTGTAGCGAGACTCTCAAAATATAAACAGAAGATGCTGATGGGGCTGTGAGATCAGGATAAAGATATTCTTTTTTCCCCCCAATCTCACTGTCATTTGCATGTGTAAATATTAGGTTCAAAAAGACAGAAAATTTGTAAGACAATAGAATAAAATATACATAGAAAAATAACCATTGGCTTAAATTAGTGGCTCTCAACCTGGTTGTACCACTGACTCACTTGCTTATAATACAGATTCTTGGGCTCCACTTTAGACCAAATCAGAATTTCTGGTCTTAGAGCCTGGAAATCAAATCAGCATGTCTAACTAAACACTTTAAGTAATTCTTTAAGTATACCCGAGACCAGCCTACAAACCTGTTTTTGGGAGCTAGAGACTTAAATTATAGAAATATTTTTGCCCATGTTTATAGCTTTGGCAAAAATATAATATTCATTTCCCATGACCGAGCTACCTTACATTCCATGGTATTCCAGGTGCTGAAAAACTGTAGTCATATGGAAAATGGAAATGAAGTCTCAGTTTCCAAAGAGATTGATCACTTGGATGAGCATGCTTTATGGAGATCAATTTTTAGGCTGTATCTGAATTATCATGCATCTATATTATCGTTTAGGCTTGGTCTTAAGAGGAATTGAGAGAAGAAAGCAGTTTATGTTGACAAAGAAGACAGACTATTCTGAAATTTATGGTTATATGGTCAATATTTGAGTCTACTTAACTTTCTGAACATTATAGTCAAAATAGCAAATATCATATGTTGTACATCTATTCTGTACTGGGTGCTTCACTAGGACTATATACACATTGTCTAATGTAGTCCTTAAAGTAATTCTATGAAGAAGTTACTACAGTCCCCAGAAGAGGAAACCAAGGCTCAGAAAAGTTACATAACTTGCTTTGAGTGACACAGGATATGGATGTGAATCTTGAAACTAAGGCTATCTGACTCCAAATCTCTTATTTTTATTTATTGCTCTCCAAGTGCTCTTTCCAAGAAATATTCTGTTCCGTGAGATTGCTGAAACCCAAACCGAGAACCATCATTAACATTGCAAACCTCAGAACTGAGAAGGGCTTTTACTAAACATGGTAAAGGTGGTCTGTTAAACTCTGGTATTCTCATTGGCTTGATCAAAATTCATCCAGTTTAGTACTAGGTCTTTTGTCTACTTCTGTATCAATAAAGTTTGTTAAACTATTAGGATTGTTCTTATGCTCCAAATCATATTTTTGAAAAGTTAAAAGGCTATTCTTTACCATTGTTATTGAAAAAATAAATAAATAAAAGAACCACCAATGTGATCCTCATACATGTGACTTTCCATGGAAGAATCTGGATGCTCCTCCTGTAGATTGTATTCTGGGAAGTGCATGTGGACCCACCCTGTGCCCACTAGACTGACTGATCATCCATTGTATAGAAGAGCACTGATCAGTGCTCAAGAGGTTCAGTTTCCAGGTAGCTCTATTATATTGGGCAAGTCATTTTACCACTCTGGTCTTCCATTTCCATGCAAATCAGTTGGACTAAAGGCCCTAAGGTTCTCTTCTGGATTTAAAGTGTCACTATTCCGAAAATAATGCCAGCCATGGATCTGGCAGAGACAGTTGGGGCCTTATCAGCAGCACCATCATCAATGCCCTTGCTGGTTTTGGCTGGGGAGGGGGTATACAATGCTGGAGAACAGTCTCCTGAGTCTTCCCCATCTCCCTGCCTTTTTTGGCCTGTCTCTTCCCTGGGCCTGAAGTTGTCAGACCCTTCTTTCCTCAGAGGAGAGTCATAATGGGTTCTAGTGCCATATTCTTTGATATTTCCTATTGGGGGTGAATTTAATTTCAGATCTTCAAGCAAAAATTTTAGTAATTTCACATGAAGCTTAATCCTTTTAGAAATGCTGATCACCCATTCATACCCTACCCCTCCAATGGGCTAGAATTGTCTTGGCTGCTTAGGTGACAGCATGCCTATATGCCTTTCAGAAATTTGAAGCTGAAGGGGTCTTATGGAGCATCTAGTCTAACCCCTTTGTTTCTCAGATGAGATAAAAGGTCCCAGGAGGAAAAACGACTAAACTTAAGGTCTTCCAGCCAGTTAATGAAGGAGTTGACACCATGTTTTCAAATTTATACTGTGAGTATAATAACTATTATGAACGTAGAACTATTGTGAAGGTATTTAAAGATATAACACATTCAAAGCACCTTAGAATAGTTCTTGGCATAGAGAACCATGTGATACAAGTTGTTCCCTCATTCCTAGAACTCAGATCTCCTGCTCACCATTCTCACGTTCTCACTGAAGTTCTGGAAGTTAGGTGGGGTAGACTTCATTATTTCTTTACTCCTCAATATACACCAAGGCGTGCCCAAGTAAACTGAGCTGCCCAAGTTAATCATTGTGCTAGTTGTGAAATCTGACTTGGCTCATGTTATATAGTCAAAGAATGTCTGGGGTTGCTGCCTACTAAAACCCATCTCTCCTGACTCTTAATCCAGTGCTCTTTCCATTGTACCATGCTGGTGGACGTGTAGATGGGGACAAGTTCCCTTGAAATGCTATGAATTGCTATGAATATCAGCGTGTTGACAGATTCATAAGAACACATGAGGCTACAATCCCAATATATCTTACATCTGCCAGTATAATGTTATTATCAAGAATTTATCAAGGTTACTATGTGCCAGGAGCTCTCCCTACTGCTGAGATGAATATAGAAACAAATAGGCTATAGACCCTGCCCTCAAGGAGCACTTAATTTGATAATAGAGCCAGACTTAGATATAAATAATTAAAATGTAAGGCAGATGATAATTCATGGCATATATATATATATATATATATATGTATGTGTGTGTGTGTGAGTGTGTGTGTGTGTGTATATATATATACACACATCTCAAATGGGAGAATAAGGATTGGGGCATCACTTGTGATATGATGAGAGGGGGTGGGCTAGCATAGGGTTGCCTCCAAATGTCTCCATCTAACTGAGTGCATAGGACACCTGGGTGGAGGGACTCCACTGCAGCGCCATGCTGAGTGTCAAAAGGAAGAATGCTTCAGGTCCATGGGGACTCCAGCCTCGTGAGCTCCTTGGCCCTGACCACCAAGTGGCCACAGCTAGGTCACTGTGTCCTTTGTCTCCGTTTCTTGAGAACATTTTGCACAATGTGGGAACATCACAGCAAGAAATGCTGTGAGATTGGTGGAGACTGGAGTGGTCATTTGGTCTAGACCTGTGCTTCTGGAAAAGACTGCCTTAAGCTGTGCAGATGGGTAAGAATCTGCACTCTACACAGAGAACAAGAAAACGCCATCCTTTTTCTCTCTTCTCTCTGTTTTGTCAGAGAGAGGGGGTTGGGGCTTGGGGACAGTGGTGGAGGGAGAGGCAGGATGAGGGGACTTGTAGGTCAGTGCTTGACAAGAAGAGCTGGGTCATTCAGGGCAAATATGGCCTTGCTCTCCCCTGGCAGACTCCCAGAGAAGCTCTAACTGTTCTCCACCTGTCCCGTGCTTCCCCTTCCCCCAGCGCTGCTGTCCCCGCATGCACGGAGCATGGAGGCGATGATGAATTTCCCCCGAACGGCATTACAGACAGTCATAAATAATGCTTTGCTCTTTGGTGACGGCACTTTCCATTAGAGCTGCCTGCGCTGGGCTGTTGCTACCCCCAGTCTTCTGCCGGGGACTTGCAGTAAAATTTATCAGCGAGCTTTCTGCACCTCATAAATCATCCCCTCTGGGAGCCATCTGGCAGATAAGGCCTCGAGAACCCACATGCTCTGCAGAGGAGGAGTCGAAGTGAGAGACGCCCTCGATGGGGCCCCGGGCCTTGTGGAAGGGGACTTTTCCCCCACCAGCCTGGGCCTGTCACACCCTTTCTGGCTTTTCTCATCAACTCAGGATGGGGGCCCTGGATATGGCAGCTGATCCAACTCACACAGGGTTTGGCTTCCCACTCGGGACAGGCTGGAAAATCACATCCTCCTGGCACTCTCTACCATCCTGGTGTCAGAAGGTTCTGAGGCCTGACAGCAGGCAAGAGCAGGGTCGCCCCAGGGCAATGCAGATGCTGCGCTGGGCATGACTATTACTTAATTGAATCCTCCTTGGCATCATCTAGCCACTTGGGTATATTGGCCAACATGGCAATAATCTCGTAGCGATAGGAAACTTCCTGCTTAGATGAACGATAACTCCTCGAAATTCAGGGTAAACTTCGCCTGGATCGCCCCTCTTTCTCTGAGCAACACCTACAGTGATAGTAGAGTTTTCTTTCCAGTATAGATTACTTCCCATTAACATAGGTTAAGGGAGGTTCTAACGTGCGCTGGACCTCGAGTCGGAGATGCCCAGCTTAATGACCTCGATTCTTTCCTTACGCTCTTACAGACTGGTTGGAGGGACTTTAAAACTGATCTCAGGCGTGGTGGCGGCAGCGTCCGCTCCAACGGGGAGACGCTGGCGCCTGTGGGACGCGGTCTTGGTGGTGAGAAAGAGGAGAGCTGGCTTTCTGGTTTTGGATCCCGGTGCCCAGAGCGGTGTCGGATGCACCCTAAGCACTCAGTACCTGCGTGGCAAACGCATTGAATGGAATGTGGCAGCGAACGAAGTACCTGATGCAGCCACCAATACAAAGTAGAATATGAGGATAAAATAAGAAATAGCAGTATGGAGCAGTTTTATCCTCCCCGGCCCCCAGCAGAGTGTGACCCTGTTCCATAGGACAGCCTGGACCTAATGTAACCTGTGGTCTTGTCTCTCCTCTGCAGCTGGCTGCCTCAGCTCGACAAAGGGGTGCTCTGAGACTCAGCGTTCTCATTCATAAAATAATAGGGAGAGACAAGGCAATTCTTTGGGGTAATTTTTAATATTGTTGCTACTAGAATATTTTCTAATTTTTCCTTTGCTGATGCCTGCTTTTCTGAAAGACAGGAAGCTGAATGGGTAAAACCAGTTGGAGCTCCTCTCTTTCCCTGCCCTTTTTGGCCATTTCCCAGCCCAGATAAGCTTGTTTAAGGTCCAGATGTGGGAACTCCAGGCAGCTAGAGCTTGAGCTCCCTCAGTTTTTCCCTGGGGCTCATTCTGGAGGAGGGCACCTATCATGCTGCCTCTGACTGCTGTGGACATATCCCGGGAAAACATTAAATGGAGTGTCCCGAAGATGCTTAGCTTAGCTATGCATTTAATTTGGTGGTAATTGAAATTTGCCAACAAAGATTTGCATGTAATCTGTGATTTCATTTTTCAATTAAAATTGCTTTCTTCCTGTGGATGGGAAGCACTTGGCTCTTTTCCTCCTCACAGCACTTCGCAAATGCTAATCCCCCTCCCCACTTCTTTGGGGGCTGGAGTGAGGGGAGGGGTGTGGGGCAGAGAGGTGAAGGCTGAGGCCCAGGGAGAAGGTCACGCAGGATGGCAGGACCTGGCAGGAGAGGTAGGTGCTAAGTGCTGGGCTGATGAGAGGCAAGATGAGGGCAGGCCTCCTTCACATGCAGTGGTCTTGGCAAAGAAACTCAAGCAGGAGACTTCTGGATCTCAGTTTCTAAGAGGCAGAGAGAGATTAGGGAACTAAGAGGTTTAGTCAGAGGCAGGAAGAGCCAACGATTCTTCCTGTCCAAGGCAAGCAAGCAATAAGAAGCCAAGAATGAAACCATAGGCTCAGGAGGGGGCTGATCTGATGGAGGTCTTCTCTGGGCGAGTATGGCCTTCGAGAAAAGCAAGAAGCAACACAGTTCACTGGAGGAGAGAACAGAAAAGAAAGTGTGTCCTGAGGATGGCAGGAGAGGTAAGGGGAGGACAGGAGAAGCCTTAAGAGGATGCGGAGCCTGTAGGATGTGGGTTCTGATGAGCTGGCTCCTGGGTATGGATTTTTCTTCTGCTGCCTCCGTGGCCTTGGGACGATACTTAATTTCTTTGAGCCTCAGTTTTCTCAACCTTCCAATGGGCATAAAAATAAAACCTACCTGAGTGGGGGTTGGGAGGGGCAGCCTGGTGGTCTGAGCATCATCCGAGGGCAGGGGCTCCATCTTTGTGTGCCCAGAGCCTGGCACATAGAGAAGAGTTCAGGAAAGACTGTTAAAATGGAAAATCGGGCACATGAAAGAATGAATGAGTGAAAGAGTATATTGTAAATTCTAACGATCCATTTTTAATACTCTCACAGCCTTGTTATTTGTGAAACTGTGATTAGGTATTAGACAAGGCTGGGCTAGTTCTGGGCTGAGTTCTGGGTTCGGAAGAGTTTAAGCAGAGATCTAAAGACAAGTGTTCTTGACTTGGTGCTTCTCTGGGAGCCTGGAATTATGATGGCAACTTGCTGTTTGAGATTCAGGTTTCCCCATGTGCTCCAGCTGGGGTTTGCTCTCCAGGCCTGGGCTCATCCCCTCCGTGGATGGTGGAAGACTCGTCGGTCTGCATCAGGCCTGCACTTCCGCCACGGGAGGGTTGGCCACAAAGAGAGCCCATAGGGTGCTCATGAGAGAGACTGTTCGTTCCCATAGCCAGTCTGTAGCTGGGATTAGGAACCATCTTAAAAATGAGCAATTTTGGCTGCAGCTGGAGGTCACACAGCTTTGGGCAGAGCAGGGGTCCTTCTCTTCACCACAGCAAGTCTTTTTTTGGTCTGGTTTCTTTCAAGTAGAGATAATCCCTTCTACCTGGCTAGACAGCTGAACTGTTTTCATTTTTTTAAAAAATTCAGTAATAAATCTGCCAACTCCGCAGGGCTCGAGCCAAGGGCTTTGCTTGCTGCATCTACACAGAGGTCTCGTAAAAATGGTGTAAAATGAAAGAGAAAAATACATATTTCACACTTTGCTCTGGGTTATGGCGATTCTCAACTCATCCCCATTACAAACAGCCAACCTTCCCGCAGAGATCAAGTACCTTCTGCTGGCCTGGAAGAACCATATCCCTGTCTCCTTCTCCAACTGTCCCTCCCCCACCCCCGTTCCCCTAAACACTGATTCAGTGCTTCCCAGGAAGGAGGGGGGCATAAAAGACCCAGTACAGACATGTTGGTGTGTGGACACACACACTAACTGCAGATGTACCCACCCTCTTCCACATGTAGCCATGTGTCTATTCCTGCATCTACTCACTCTCCCTAGCTTTAAATTTATGTAGAATATAAGAATATGGATTTTCCTTCTGCTGAAGGCTGCCTTGTGTTCTTTACACGTAAATTTCAACCACAACCAAATCTCTAACATTAGCTTGGTTAGTGTTCAACAGAAACAGTCTTTCCAGCTTTATCTGTTCCTTTTCCCCTCTATGAATCTGCGTATCAGTTAGAGTGGTCTCTTTAGACTTTCCAAACTTGCCATGTATGTTCCCACCTCCTGGTCTTTACCTTGCACAATCCCCCCACACGGATTCTGCTTCTTTTTCTATTCCGCCCAGCTATTCTGTCTACTTTCAAAGCTCCCCTCCTCCTTGCACTTTTCCCGAATCATCCCAGCCTAAAGTGTCCTCTCTTTACTTGAGACTTGGTCGACAATTACCACCTGTACCACTCTCTCCCTTGGTCATCGATTATACACTGCTCTTTGGGTTTTTTTCTGAGACGCTTTGGTCTTTTTCCTATTTAACCATCATTTTCTTATTTAGTGTTTCTTATTCCCCTATAACATCACACATATATTGCACTATAACGTCACACATATATCTCTATCCTTTCCAGTACCAGATCCATATTAGGTACTTAGTAGATGCTTGTCAAAGAAACGAATGAATGAAAATTCCCACGTGTGGCTCTGGCGTTGTGGCTTTATCTTTCTTGATTGGAGCAGGAAGCAAGACAGTTCACACTTCCAAGGGAAGGGAGAGTCTAGACTTGCGGGGCTGCTGTCCATCTGATGTTTCCTCTTGTTTGGAGGATGCTGGATGTCAAGGAGCTGTTGAATGTCAGTAGCAGCTCCAGCACTCTCTGTATAGACCCGGAGATCCTCTTGTCTGTGATCATGCAGACTGATGAGATTTTTATGGTAGGAGAAACACTAGTGCTTCTCATTGTGTTCCCCTCCCTCTGTACCTTCCCCTCTCCTTTTTTTTACATCCCTGTATGCTCCCCACATGCAGTCTGTATTTAATTCAGAGCAGGGAATTACTAATTCAATTTTCTATCAAATATGTTGAGCGCTGCTGCCGCCTGCCATCTTGCTATGTCTTTGCTTTGTGCTTTCCACCTCAAGGCCACTTTACGAATTTGTTTGATTTGTGGCTGTGGTTTGTAGCTGTCACTGATTCCTTTGTTGTTGTTGTTGTTGCTGCTGCTACTGTTTTCTTGTAGCTCGATTTTTAGCTGAGTGTTTGAGTAGTAAATATGGTTTATACCAACTCTGTTGGAAATAATGGCATTTATGTGTTGAAGTTATTTCCAAAACCTGTGATATGTGTATACAAATAGATCCACGGCAGGGCCCCGAGACTTGAGGGGAACAAACTCAATAAAACCTTTGCGATGGAGTATAAACAGGTGTCTGAGACTAGGACTAGGCCAGGAGGTTCAGAACAAACTTCCTCCCACCTCTGCTGTTGGCTCTAAACTGAGGCTGTACCATAAATACCTCACTTATCCTTAGGAGATGTAGGAGATATTTTTGTGATGTTTATCCGCTAAATGTTCACTTACCTTCTTTTGTGCATCTCCCATTAAACTTCTCAATTTGCTATTCATTCACCCTCAGTGGCTTTAAACCTTAATTGCCCTGGATCCTGGTAGAAAAAAAAAAAATGTTCCAAGGAACTACGGGATTGGTCTATAAAGTCGGCGGCCCTCTCTTTTTCCAAATGGCTGCCAGTCTGGGGATCTTTGGCATACTGGGTGAATCTAAGAATTCTGAGCGATGCCCCTTAAACTGTCTTGGAGTTCTACTAATCGTAACCGAGAGCAGGAAATAAAAGTCTGGGACTCTCAGAGGAGAAAGCTGAATTGCTTTTCATAGATGCCCTCTGAATTTGGGTGGTATGGATTTCTTTGATGCTTTGATTCTTGACCTCATGTCTGCCCTCATCTCTGGATCTCTGAGGTCACCAATCTCCACATCTGACATGTCCGGAAGTGGAGGCTGCACATCCAACCTAGGTGAAGGTCTCAATCACTGAGAGGTTAGGAGCGATTTTAAAGTCATCTTGGCTTTCTGTGCTGAAGGCCGCGTGACAAAGGCACAGGAAGGGTGTTTAGATTGTTCTCCAACTTGTAAATGCCAAGCAGAAATCTTGTTGCAGTTCCTAAATGCCACATTTCGGCGTGTTTATTGTTTCCCCCCCTAACGGGGAAAGATGGTGAATGGACTAATAATTCAGGAGCCGAGAACATGTTTATTTGATTTTTAGAGCTTTAGCAAATACAGTGTGTACAAAACCCGGTGCCAACAGCATGCATAATTCCTCCAGGAATGGGACTGATAGAAACACAAAGCTTGCATGCTTCAAAACTGTAACCAATATTTACACATCTGAGTGACTAATTCTCTACTCTGAGCAGGAGAACAATAGGCATAATAGTCAGGTACATTAATGCAGAACATGCTCGTCTGGTGACTTGGATATTTGACACATAAACAAAGTTGGGGCGGGGGGAAGGTGGGGGGAGAAATAAAGGCTTTTTATCTACCTGTGTAACCATACACCAAACAGCGGGTTACAAACACACTCCGAAAATGCTGACCCAATGCCGTTCTTGTGCCTCACATGCAGGATTGGCACGTGATTTGCAGCGCTGCGGGAGTTCTGTAGCTGACCTCATTAGCGGCGCGTTTCCTGGCTTGTTAGCATCATATTTGTATAATTTACAGCACCTTCGTTTTTATGGAATGTGTTTCTTGTAGAGTGTAATGGCAGCAATATATTTAACCTATCGTATTTAGGAATGCTTTTGCTGGAGGCAGTCTGTGGATATAAAGGGGACATTTTCTCCTTTCCTGCCTGGGCCTTTTTTTTCTTTTTTTCATTTTGGCTTGCTGGGCTGCCACATATGTGTATGTGTGTTTGCATGTGTATGCGTGTTTATGCCTGTATAAAGCTATATCTGCAAACACCTGGAAGATATAAAAGGGGCTTTGGAGGTGTGACTCTCCTTTGTAAGGATAATCTTTGCTCCTTGACCATCTCCAAGGCCTGATTGTTGACTGGGTGGACCTTGGAGGCCTAGATGCCTTACTTGGAGAGAATGAATTTGCAAAATGGAATAGGAAGTCCAGCACATTAGGTATTTGGGAATAATATTTTTAGGATGGGGGTGGGTGAGAGTGATGTGAAGATGCTCATAATGTGGCACACTAAGCATGACCTGCCGGGGGCTTTTACATAAAACAAGAGGATGTAAAAATGAAAAGTATATGTCGCTCAGGCACAGATCCTGCCCCCAAAGAATTCTTATCTTAGAAAAAATATAGAGCATATGGACAGAGATATGTCTTCTCTTTCCTGATCCATGTAAAAAACAATAGAAATGGCCGGGACCAAATGTTGGAAAAGGGGATAATATCTTCATCTGGAGGTCTCGAAGGGGAACCTTGGACCAGGAGGCAGGAGATCTGATCCCAGGGTAAGCCCTGCTGCTGACCTGCTGCATGATCTTGGGCAAATTGCTTTTCTATCATAGGTCACTGTCTTCTTGTCTACATGATGAAGGGATTGGACCACATCAGGTCTCTCTAGAGTATGATGTTTCTAAGCTCCCAGTCCCTTGTCTATTCTGTTCCTGAAGGCAGATAAGATGGAAGGCCGGGGATCTCATCAACCAAATTGTCTAAGCTGTGTTCTTAAGGGTTACTTGCTGTGACCCAGAAGAGAGAAACACAGCTCTCCAGAAACTGTCAGTGTGTCTTAGTTACATTTTCTGACAGAGGGCAAAGAGGGTGAATAGACTAATAATTCAGAAACCAAGGACATGGTAGGGTGAGTTTTAGAGCTTGAGTAAAACCTAGCTCCAGAGCGTGTTTAGCTGCATATTTCCTTCCCATAACTACTTCTTGGCCTCAAAGATAAATTCACCCCAGGGGCAAGATAAATAGGTCCTGGACTTTGTCAACCCACGATAGAATGATAAGAAATTCAATAAATCTGTGAAAATGATCTGAGACACAGGGACAAAGTTTATTCAACTGGCTAGTCAGGTTAGAGTTCTTCATAGCTCACCCTCTCGCTCCCAACCTCCCAGCTTTTGAAATTTCAGAAACTTTTCTGCTATGGTATCTTCTCCAATGGCTACGCCTCTTCTCACTGATTTGAGATGATTTGGGTTCCTGATTTTACTTAATAGATATGTCCCTAAAATACTGGAGTGGTTAGATTTATGGTAATAATTCAAAATGCTAAGTGTATCTATATCCAACTTACTTTGAAGGTAAATTTCTATTCAGATTTTAAATGCACCAGGGTACTGGCTATTCGAAGGTACCTGGTGGTGAATCCTTTGGTAAAGAAAAATTATTATTCTATAACGTCTAGTTTTAACTGAATTCCGAACTATTTATTGAGCACCCACTAAGTTTTGGGATGCTAACAAAAATTGTATCACATTCCTGCCCTCAAGGGGCTCTTATTCTAACTTTCAAAATGGGATTTGCATGTATTTTGTACACATATATTAGTACATATGAAATGCAGACAGCATCCACTAATTAGATTGGCTTCAAGACTGCAAAAATTAGACCACTATTATAAATGTTTATTCAAAAACTCTTAATAGCCTCACTTGACTGCTTTGGTAACAGGCATGTCCAATGTGATAAAAAGGAGTTGTGAACCTGGACTCAGATTAGTGGAACAGATTTGTGGTTGCATAGACTCTTTCTCTTCTGTTAAAACTGAAGTTATATTTTTTTCTTCTCTCTGGAGCCATTTCCTCTACTTTGCTCTAGATCATCATCCCATTCCTTCTCACCTTCTTGTGACCTAGAACTATGATTTACATTCATGCTTTCCTTTATCGTTAGGATTATGCATGTCCAAATCTCTTCCTACTTAAACAATGCAGCTTCTGCTATCTCTAGATTAGCTACCTTAGCTACTGCTTTCTTTCTCTCTCCGGCCACACTTTCTGAACAACCATAGTATACGCATCAGTTCTGTTGCTTCTCAGTCCACTTGGATGTGGCTTCTACTCCATGCTTTTGATGCTCTTCCCCAAGGTCACCAATGAGCTCCAAGACACTAAATCAAATGGACGCTTGTCTTACATGCTCCCTCTTCAGCACTGCCCACTCCCTCCTGAAACATCACAACTCCTGGGGTCTGATCACCTTTCTGGCCACTTCTCAGTTTGCTTCAACAGCTTGGGTTTTGGTACTTGACCCTTCTTTTGGGATTCTTCAGGTTTTGACCAAGTCTCTGCCCTCTCTATTTTCTCTCTTACCCAGACTATTTTATATCTTTGCCACGGCTTCAACAGCCTTTATATTCTAAAGACTCTTTAATTCTCCTGAGACTCCCTATCCAACTTTCTATCAGACAGCTCCACTTGGCTGCTGTGATGTAACAAAGAGAACACAACATACAGTACCTCAAATAAGATCAAAGTTGATTTCTCTTTCATACCATAGTCCAGAGTTTCTGGGCATTCTAGGGAGGGCAGGTGAGTTGGTTTCATGAAGTTGTCCAGAGAGGGCTTTAAGTTTTTTCTGTCTTGTTACTTCTCCATCTAGGATACTGTCCTCTTCTGTAGGATGAAACATGTCTCAAAAGAATTGTCTTCCAGCATGCACAAAGGGGGAAGGAGGAAGCTGAGGGCAACTAGCTCCCTTTCCAGAAAGTGAGCCAGTAGTTGTGCATGACACTTACACACCCAACCCGTGTGGCTATACCTAGTTGCAAACTAATCTAGGGCATATGGTACTAACTGAGTAGTCTTGTAGTCAGTTAAGACCTGAGGTATTCTATTGTAAAATGAAAAAAAGAAGTCTTTATCAGTCTACCATAGAATAAGAAATTAAGCAAATCTATTAAAATGACCCAAAGTATAAGGACAAAGTTTATCTGACTAACTAGTCAAATTGAGATTCTTTGCACCTTCCTCCCCCACCCCCCACCCCACCCCACCCCACCCCACCCACCCAGAGTGACTATTGGGAGGATAATTACAAGTCTCTGCCATAGACACCTCAAACTTTATCATCTCCAAAACTCACCCCATCATCTTCCTCCTCAAACTTTCTTCCTCTAACATTTCCTCTCTTGGTAAGTATTGTTGCTATACCCAGTTGCTCTAACCAAAAACCTAGAATCATTCTAGAGTTCTTTCTTTCCCTCCCAGCCACACAGACAATCTTTCTCTAACTTTAGTCATTTATACATCTTAACTATTTTAGATCCAGACACTTCTCTCTATCCCACGGCTACCAGCTTAATGCAAGACACCATTCTCGCTTCCTTGGATCATTGCTATTGGTCTTAACTGGCCTGCCTACACTTACTCCTACCCCTTCACATGCATTTCCCATTTCATTGTCAAAGTTACCATAAAAATCGAAGGATAATCACATTATTCCTGCTTAAAATTCTCCAATGGCTTTTTATGAACCTAAATTTGTAATGTACTCTAGAGGACCCTGCATGATGTGACCTCTACCAAGGTCACCAGGCTGATCTCATGGCTCTCTGATCTTGGTTCTCTCCCATCCTAATATATTGGATTTATTCCAGCTCCTAAAATTGGCTTTGCTAGCTCTTGATTCTAGTCTTTTGAGAATACGACTCTCTTTGTTGGAGCACTTCTCCTTTTTTTGCTTGGCTAACTACTATTTCTCTTTCAGAGCTCAGTTTTGGAAGGCCCTGTGCTCCTGTAGCACCTCAAAATTGTTCTTTATTAACACCAATCAAACCAATAATTAAATGGCTAGTGTCTGTATTTCTGCTGGTGTTATAAGCTCCAAGAAGTCTGGGTTGCCTTTATTTGATGCGTAAAATAAATGAAAACATTTGGCAAAGGCATACTATCTTCAAATAATTTCTTTACTCCTTCATCCTCTACTGTTCTATGCAAAGCCTTAGTATAATGATGTAGTGCTTATCTATTACAACAATAGTAAGAACAGCTCTGTCCTTGAAAATTATTAGAAATGTATAGTGAAGGAAACAAATAGTATTTTTTGTTATTAAATACTAGCAAATAGCTAGTATTTAATGATCATAATGAGAGCTATTTTATAATTTTAATGCTTTTGTTTATTTAACTTTATTTGAACCTTGCTAGACCCTGTTAGTTAGAGATGTCAGGTAAATTATTCCTACTTTACAGGTGTGTAGGCTGAGATTCTTTGAAATTAAATGACTTAATCAAGGTCTTTCAGTTAAGAAATAAAAGAGGCAAAGTTCAGACTTCAGAGCCAGAGAATCCGTCTGCTGTATTGGGCTGTGATAGAGATCACGAAACACAACTATGTATATCTCTGGTTTCTGTGTCTAACATTGTCGGGCATTTGATAATTATTTGTTGGACAAATAAATGCATGAATAGATATACCATTAGATCTGACAATGTGACTGAGATTTAACAACAACATGTAAGTCAACAATTATGGGATAATAAACAGAAACAATAAAATATGTTATGCTATATAGGAGAGAAGTGGAATCTGGCCAACAGACTAGATAATTGCTTTTAAATGAATTCAATGATCATGTTAAATAACTAGGTTGGTGTGGGAGGTATGTATATACTCCTCAAATATCTTGAACCCACCAATGACAGGCTTGACAAAAGCAGTTTTATCATAGATCGGAATATGATTGAAATGTGAGATATACCATGTGTGACTAATACCTGAAATGATTCTCTGAAGCATAGGATGGAGTAGAGGACTGTTGACTCTGTCATTGGTTTGAATGGGTCTTACATATTCCTCTGTCCAAACTTCATTCTCTCCCCACCTCTCTGAGGCATCTAAATGTATTCTTCAGTAAAGTGGGTACCAGATAGCCATTTACAGAATCTCTGCTTCTCCAGGAGAACAGCCCATGTGCTCCGGCATTTTGGGGTGGACAGCAACTCCATCAGGAAAAGGTGCTTCCCCCAAGGGGAGACCTAAACTCTGGGCTCGTAAAAATTATATTAAAAACCTACAGTTATGACCATTTCATAAGGGGGGAAAATTTACCTGAGCCGAGGATCTTGTATTTTTTATCTTTTGGTTAGTTTCAAGGTTATCTCTAGGTATGTAAAGTACCTAGTATAGTTCTTGGACATAACAGGTACTCAATAATTGGTGATTATGATGGAGATAATGCAGCCAGCTGTAAAATAACCATCATAGACATGATGGTTGAAACATAGTTATGACACTTATTGGGTAGAAAAATAACTTCGTGATTATGAGCAAGTTGTTTAAATTTTCTAATCTTAAAAATATTCATTTACAAAAAGAAAAAGCTACTATGAGCCAGGTTCTGTGTTAGGTGTCCTATTCCTGTTATTTCTTATCATTATGACAACTTTGAATGCTCAGTTTGTAGGTAAATTAACTGAGGCTCATAGATGTTAAGCAATTTGCCATAGGATGCAGTCATTTAGCTGGTGTCAAAGTTAAGTTTCAAACCCAGGTCTCTCTGACTCTTACACCTGATTATTTTCCATTTCATAGCATTGCTTATGTAAAATAGGGATGACAAAAATGCTGAATTCTTGTGATGATTAGAGTCAGTATATGGCACACATTTGGCACTTAAAATAGTAACTCTTATTAATTATGCCTCAGATAGTACAAGACAACCTATATATTTATATTAATCAGAGTTAGAAGAGCTTTGACATGTGCTATTCATCAAGAGCTCTGGCTGAAAAATTCCCTATTTGGCACAGAGTGGACATCCAGTAGATGCTTGTTGATATGCTAAAGATACTGTAACGATGCATGTTAAAAATCCAGTAATGTCTAAATTTATAGCTGGATTCTGTTCCTTCCACACCCCCACCACAAACATACCTCTTTCATCTTTGAAAGTTTTGAAAAGTTTTTTGAAATGCAGATGACCAAAGAACTATGAGGGGTAGTCTTATTAAAATAGCTAGCATTTTTTTTCCCCTCTTAAAATAATTTGGGAGAAATCTGCTTCTGGGATGGTCAAGTAGGATTCTATTAGACTAACCCACTCCAAACAGGCAAACTGTAAACTCTAGACAAAATTAAAAAAACAGCTACCCGAAGGCACAATTAACACTTGGAAGAAGAGAATAGTTTGGGATACATTTCCCATTCATTACGGCCTTTAGCTACAGTCAGCCCTACATGGAGCAACTAAAACTCCTATAGAAAACCTGCAGTCTTTCTGGTATAAGGAACTAGATGACAGAGTTTTGGGCAACTACACCTGCTAAATATAAACTTCACCCAAATCTCTGGTTCAAGCACGCATGGGGTAGAATCCAAACAGCTCGGTTAAAAATAGCAGAATGGAACTGAGATTTGAGCTGCTACTCAAGAGACAGAAGTTGCAGTTTGAGTCCAACCAATTTAATTGCTTTAACTGTGGTTACAACAACAACAACAACAACAACAACAACGGCAACTCAACACTCTTCAGCAGAATGTAACAGAATCCAGAGTACCCACAACAGAACATTCACATTAACCAGAATATAATCCAAAATGACTCAGCACAAAAATAGCTAGCAAACTTTGACTTATTTTCCAAGAAAGAACATAATCAATGAAGACTGACCCTTACTTGACCCAAATTAGTAAATAAGGATTTCGAAGAAGTTATTATAACTATACTCATTAACATAAGAAAATATGCTCGAAATAAATTTAAAAAATAAAATCCCAGTGGAGAAATAGAAAGGACCAAATAGAAGTGAAAAATAAAGTATCCGAAGTAAAAATTCACTGAATGGACTTAAAAGTAGAACAGAGATCACTGCGAAAAAGTCAGTGAACTTAAAGATAGATCAATATAAATTATCCAATGCTAAGGATAGAAAGGAAAAAAAGAAACAAAAAGAATAGAACTTCAGGTACTGTGAGACAACATCAAAATGTCCAGCCTATGTTTGGTTAGAACTACAAAAGAGAGAGAATGATGCAGACATTATATTTGAAGAACTACTGAGCAAATATTTCCCAAATTTGATGAAAGACAAATTTATACATTCAAGAATCTCAGTAAAATCCCAACAGAATAAATATGAAGAAAACCACACTTTGGCCTATTGTAGTCAAATTACAAAAAACCAAAGGATAAAGAGAAAATTTTCAAAGTAGTCAGAGATCAAGGACACATTAAATATAGGGATACAATGATTTGATAGAGGCAAGACAATCATGGAAGGCTGTAGTTAAAATAATAAAAAAACCACAACAACCTGTCCATCCCAAATTTATATCTAGTGAAAGTGTCTTCCAAGAATGAAGACAAAATAAAGACATTTTTAGCTAAAAGAAAACGGAGCTCACTGCCAGCAGACCGACACTACAACAAATGCTAAAGGAAGTTCTTTAGATTGAAGGAAACGATACCAGATGGAAAAGCAGATCTTTAGGAAGCAATGAAGAGCGTCAAAAATGGTAAATATCTGGAGTAAATAAAGAACACTAGTTTTTTTCTAATTCCTTTAAAATACACATGACATTTAAAGCATAAATTCTAACATTGTCTTGTGGGGTTTGTAACATAGTAGCTGTAATACACATATTGAATACAGGAGAGATGGTAAATTGGCCCATGCAGTTGCAAAGTTTTTACATTTTGCATGAGAATGTGCAATATCAATTCTAATTATATTGTGAAAAGTTAAGGATATATAGTGTAATCACTTGAGAAAACACAAAAATAATCATACGATAAGTTATAGTTCAAAAGCCAGTAGATAAATAGAAGAGACTTATTTTTCCTTGTCCTTCTCTGCCCGAAAGTCATCTTGATTACTAGTTCTTGGGAAAATGGGGAACACATTCATTTAGTCAGTCATACATGTATTTTTATTACAGAGCTATTAGATTCTCAGGTACTATACTAGGCTTTGAGGATATTAAAAAAAAATAGGATGTTGTCAGTGTCTTTGAGGAGTTTCGTCTTTTTCCTCCATGAATTGATGGGGACTCTCCTGAACTCTATGTTGGAGTCTTCAATTTTTTCATTTTTTGGACCAATTTAGGGAGAGGGAGAGTGGAATCCTCAAAACATCCATATTTCTAGGTTCAGGTAATAGGTGCTCTAAGCAGGCTTTTAGCAAGGAGATTATGATGATTTCATTTCCAGCTGTGGCGTGAAAAGCCCCAATGAGGTGGGAGGGGTGGAGAACTGAGGATTATGCCCTTGACTTGGAGTAAGCAGAGCAGTTTCCAGCCCTGCTTGCTTTGTGACTTTAAGTACACCACTTAACCTCTTGAGCCTCAGTTTCACCATTTGCCAAATTGGGTAATAATTTCTGCCATTGCCCTTACTGGAGGTGAATATAGCTCTGCTTCCTGACTTCCAGGGTCACTGTGACTCAGGGGTACACATATTGGACTTTAAAAGCACTTAGAACTTGGTGTTCTAAAACCAAATCTTCAACTTGAGTCTTGGGGAAAAATAACTGATTATTTTCTCTGATATATATTTTCTGGATTAGATATTATTTTCTGTATGATTTAATTTGGTGAAGTGGAAAAAGCACAAGCTTTGGTGTAGGACAGACCCGGGTTTAAATTCTAGCTTGGCATTTACTAGCTACGTGATCCCAGATGTTATACTTCAGTTTCCTTGTTTGTAAAATGGGGATAATCATGCTTAGATGGTGTAGTAGAGATGACCAGCTGTCCTTCAAAGATTCTTAATTCTCTCTTGTGGTGCAGAGTTGTTGCTGGGAGCTGCCTGGTTAGGGCCAAGCAGTTGCACCTGGGAGTCTATCTACATGATTAGTTCTCATCCATCCAATGTGAGAAGTGATGAGGTCTGCTTCCAGGCCTGGAGCAAACCTCCATGTTCTCTCCCTTTCAGACTTAATGCAGAAAACCGGAGAGAAAAGCTTGGAAGCCATCATGTTGAAGATGGTAGAGCCACAAAATGGAAGGATGCTGGGCCCCTCAATCACTGCTTGGAGGAGCACTTCCCCACTCATTTGGGATTCTAGACTTACAAGTGAAAATGAATTGTGATTGTGTTGAAGCTATCATAGCTTTTTGGCTTTATTTTTACAGCATTACCTTAATTAATTTAGAAAGTGTGAGTTAGATGAAGCATTTGGCATGTTATCTGTCGCATGGTAGGGTTAAAGAAATAAAAGTGCCCTTCTGCCTGACAACATTTTTATCAGATCGGATGAAAAGAGTCAGCATCACTCTTACTTTACTGTATTTTTGCCATCTATGCATGTGACTCTCATTCTGCAAATAAACCAAGCAGTTGGTAAGACCAGCCTCCCTCCTGGAGTAAACGAGAAATAAGTAAGTTCTTAAGAAGGAATGAAAAGGCATCTGGCTAAGGATAGTCTGGAAATACTAGACAAGAACTGGATGGGCAAGTAAGACTAAATTAATCTCAAAGCAAAATCTTTCTTTGAAGCAGCAAACATTCTTGGCCATTATCAGACACAGAGGTGTAAGACGGTTGTGGGGAAGCTGTTTTCTTTCAGAAGTCTATCAGTTAAGTGTCCTCATTGCTGTATATGAGAAATGTGCACCCAGTCATTTGACAAGGAGGGATGGTCAGTGCAGGCTTAGAACTGGGAGGGTGGAGGATGGCATGGTGCAGTCCGAAAACGCAGTCCGGAAATGCAGTCCCACAGATCTCCTTGGTATGGGGCCTCAGGGCAGTAAGATACAGTGCCTTTCCCTGAAGCCCAAGCAGGCTGGGGCCTGTGGTATTTCTATACTCACCACTGTCTTCCAAGACTCTGGCACTATGCTGGTAAGTCTCCACTGACCCTTCCTCCCCCAGACCTCCTGAAGCTAAGCTTGACATACCCCAGAGTGGTTCTATGTTCCTGGGCCTGGGGAGTTCCCAGGGCTAGTTAGGTTAGCATTAGTTACTGCCTTTGGGGCTAGGCCTACTCTTATTTCAGTACAGAAGCTGCTGAAGGTCAGGCATCCAAGACCTTGCAATTGGATTTGGCAGGTGCCAAATGAGAGCCAGGCAGCTTTCCATCCACTGCTAGGCCCAAGAGAGACTAGGACTTGGAGAGGGTGTGGGTTGTGAAGAGGCACCGAGAAGTGGCGATCTCTCTGGTGGTAGGAGACAGATGTAATAGAAAGAAGGAGACAGAAGAATCCACTGTTAAGGATGGTGAAGGGGACAAATCTGACTTGGATGAAGGGTTGTGATGAGGGACATCGGGGTTGCAGTGGCTACGGTGAGTGGAGCCAGATTCTGGAGGGTCCAGAACACCGGGTAGAGAAGTTTTATGTTAGACAAGGAGACAGGATGCTCCCTAGGCCTGCCACAGGAAGTACACCTTTGAGGCGAGCTTCTTTCGCAGATGAGCAAAAGCCCATCTTCCACAGGATGCTGGGGATGGAGGCCCTGTGCAGTGCTCGCAGTCTCAAGGCCTCACTTTTCCCCAGAAAGCCTGGCCTGAGCAGGTCAGCACATCCTGCCACACCTTCCAAGAATGGCCAGCGCAGCCTGGGTGTCCCATTCTGCTCCACATGTTTCCCTCCAGCTCTGTTCTGCACATCTTTTCCACCTGCTCAGCTCAGCACATCTCTTGGTCTCTCCCCCACACCCAGGAAAGCACAAACCATTTCTCCAGGCAGAAAGGAGGCTGGGGTTCGGGTCACTTGCTCTCTGCTGCTGCTTCCCAATGGAGCACTGCTTCTCCTGCTCCGAGCCCTCAGTACAGAGCCTGTCGTTCCATTCTCCACCTCTGCCATGGATTGGACCAGCTCATCACACACACAGTAGCCTCCCCTTCCAATGGCTTAGTTCAGTCCCAACCAGGGGAACTCAGAGCTGCATCCTTGTTCTAGGTCACTTCTGCTTGCCTACCTTGCTTTTGTTACCCAAACTCTCTCTCTCTCTCTTTCTTTCTCTCTCTCCTCTTACAAATGGCTTTGCAGCAGCCCTGGGAGTGCACGGCAGCACCAATAATGTCTCCACGGTTCCTTGTTAGCTGCACTCTAAGCAGGAAAGTGACTAGGCCTGACAATATAATTTACATTGCTGTATAAAACTATCTGTGGAAGCCAAGCTAATTTGTGCCAGATTAGGCTATTTGTCTCAGCCACTGTCTAGCAGCACAATCTATCAGAGGGCTGTTTTCAAATATCGCTTTTCAAGCGTGCCCTTGAGAGGCAGAAATTGATTGGGATCTTAGAGAGCAAAATTACAGCAATAACTTAAAAGAAACAATAATTACTGAATCATACCAGTGTCAGCACTCTGCAAAACACGAAATAGCCATCAAACCCCAATCCAATATATTCTGAAGCGAATTTATTGAATGGAAAAAGCAGTTGAGTGAGGGTTTTTCTCCCCCCTCCTCCCTTTCCCCTGTACATATGGTTATCTCAAAACCGCAAGTGAATGAGTCGATAATTCTTGTCATTGACTGCTCCATTTTCACGGAGTCAGAGGAGAGCCATTAGCTGCCTCCCGCTGCACCGGCTCCCTCTCTCCTCTCCTCTCTCCACCTCTCCAGCGCCTCTATTCATTTGCTAGTCTCTGCTCTTCAAGCAAACAAACATGTATAACTAATCATCTGTTAAAAGGCAGAGGGCCCCCAATAAATCTCCCCAGCTGAAATACTTTAATGGGTAATTAATTGATCCTGTTCCAGAGGAGTAATAAGATAATAAATTAGACAATATTTCACTCAGTCGTGTCAGGCTCCTAGCTAATGGCGCTGTAGGGCTAAGCTGAAGGATAATAAATTAGCCAGAAATTAACTGCTAAGAGCTTTCTGCAGAGAAATTGGCTGACAAGTGAGTCACGCGTGATTCAAGGTCTGGCTGGGGTTGTGGCAATCTCTGCGATTATGAACCTGCGCTTTGTTGTGGGGTCTGGGGAGTGGTGTGGGGTTATGTTCTTCACCCAACAAATCCTGATAAGCGGTGTTGTGAGTTTGCCCAACTGACCCAGGACCCTTCCTTGCACACTGACCATGGGTCCCAGGAGCTGTAAACTGGTGTATGTGTGCACTCTTGGAAATAGTTTTCTTCCAAGTCATTGGACATGCTGAGTTTTTATGGGTTTCCTTCATTTTGATGAGTCAGGATGGCCTCTGAACTCCCGTAGCCATCATGTTCCAGCAATTCTCCCTAAGCAAGTATGAAAATATGGGGTGCGCCTCTGTGGAAAGGAGACTCATACTCTGTCACAAACAAGGGTTTCACGGAAATTAAATAGTAAAGGGAGTAGGGAGAGATTATGTAAATTGCATTTTTCAGCTGGTAAGAAATACTCGTCACAGGTTAACATAGAGAAAATCTCTTGGTTTTATTAAGGAAATCAGGTAGGGCGATGACCACAAATAAGCTATATGAGAACTTAGAACTGGAAGTTCAGGTGGTCCTTTGCTTGAGGAAATGGGAAGTCTGTTTACTCATGTAGGAAGGGCTGGAAGTAAGTGGAAGGTCAGAGGGGGAGGGGAATTCATTATATAGTAAAGTGTTAGTGACATGAGGTCGATTGAATGTTCGCTTGCTCTTTACTAGCTGTGTGGCCGTATGTAGGTTACTTAACTACTCTGAGTTTTGGTTTGCTCACCAGTGACACAGTGTTAGGATGAATAAATGAAATACGTATGAGAAGCTTCTAGTCTATGTCTCATCCACAGGATGTGTTATATTAACGTTAATTATTATATGGTGGGCAGTGCAGAAGGTTATTATTTACAAACGAGAGATAGCAGCCAAGGAGATGAGATGGGATAATAGTGGGAGATAGCGGGTTTCTCCTTTTAGTCCAGAATAAAAATTGTCACCCCCACCCCCAAAATTGTCCAAATCGAAGTGTGCTCATCTTCTGCCAGACCATTCCCGATTGCCATGGTAAACGTGGGTGGATTAATCTTCTAAGTTATGGTCAATATGGCAGTATGGGTTGAAGGCAAAACCAGAGTTGAATTATTTAAATGAGAAAAAGTTTGCGAAACACATGGCCAGTGCTCATTATCATTATCGATAGCAGTAGTATTGCTGCTTTGTTCTCTCTCCTTCTCTTTCTGGGTGGTGATCAACCTGGGAGATGCTCAGGTGACAAGCCTTGCACTCTCAGTCCACTCCGATGGACTCAGGGTGGCTGAGATCTAGAGCCTGGAAGGCCACAGGTGGAACAGGTTCAGCCAGAAACTGCACTCTGTATGTGTAAAAGCAACAGGCGTTTCCCCAAGTAGAAATGGCAGGGTAAGTGAGCTCGCTGACATTTATTTTAAAAATAAACATGTTCTCATTCATTGTTTCTTTATGTGGAATGGCTTCCTGGATCCCGTGAGCCTGTGCTCTTCCTACTTTCCTATCAAGGCTTAGTTATTTGTACCTCAGGACCTCAGAGCTGGAAGAGAAGTAGAAGTCACCTAGCCTCCCCTCCATCCCTTGTCACTCATCCTTGGCCTTGGATTGCATAGGCCCAGGGAACAGCGAAGACTGGAGGGCCATTTCATGTGTTTGAATCATTAGAAAATGCTTTCTCTCAAAGGTCCTAGCTGGGCCATGTAGAGTAGCTCTTTAGATAATCGATGACCATTGTATGACCCCTGAGCTTTCTCTTTTCTCAGGCTAAACTTGCCCAGTTACTTTAACTGTTATGGAGGTATCATTTTCCCTTGTTTTTGTTGTGTATCATAACATGTGCAAAGGAAAGTACCCCAGATATATGTGCAGCTCGATTAATAATTATAAAGAGAATGCCTATGGATGGCTAAAACTTTGGTAGCTTTCCCTGGTGCTACTACCCTAATTAGGATCCTGCCTCCCCAGAGTAACTACTCTCTTGACCTCCATGACAATCATTTTATTGCTCTTCTTCAAAAATGGGTAATTTATACATCCATTTCCAAACCATAGGGTTTAGTTTTGCCAATTTGAAATCTTTATATGGAGGAAATTATACCGTGTGTATTCTTTAGTGCCTTCTTTTTCTCCTTAGCATTATGTTGATGAAACTCACCCATCTTGTTACTATAGCTTGTTCATTTTTATTGATATATAATGTATACCTTTTTTATGAATATATTGATATAATTTTATTGTTACATAATTTATTGGTTATTCCACTATATGACTGCCATAATTTACTTGTGTGTTCTATCACTGACGAACTTTTGACATGTTTCCAGTTTGGCTCCATTACAATGTTGGGGTGGATGTTTATCTTAATACACCCAGGAATGCATTTCAGTAGGACACATATCCAGGAGTACAGTGCTGATCATAGGGAATGCACATTCTCAACTGTACCAAACTGGTGTCCAAAATAATTGGGTTAAGTAACAACACAATCAATAGAGTGTGCTTGTTCCTAAAGTGTGTCAGACGGATCCCCCTTCCAGAAAGAATTACTATCCAGCTTAGCAACTTCAGGGACCGCCTTGGCTCTAGGAAACACCCTTCCCAGGACAGCCTGGCTCTGTGGACTGTGGGGTGCAGGAACAAAGGCGTGGCCATTCTGGACTACTATGGGACAGCTCTGATGGGCAATTCTCCAGAGCACCCCATCAAGGCTGTCTGAAGCCTGTGTCTCTAGTTCCCTTCCTGCTTCTTCCCCCTTCCTTTTAATAGAGGCTGATCCCTAATAAACTCCTACGCCAGGCTTCATCTCACACAGTCTGCTTCCTGAGAAGCTTCTGCAGCTCCTCATCGTTGCTAACATTTGGTATCAACAGACTCTTAAAATTTTGCCAATCCGGTCGGTATTTAAGGATATCTCATTGTGTGTTTTTTTTTTTCTTTAGTTAACATTTCAAAAATCAGATTTATTGGAGTATAATTTACATACGATCAATTTCCTTTTTTTTTGAAGTGTACGGTTTGATGACTTTTGACAACTGTATTCCATCATGTACTCACCACCACCTGTATTCACCACCATAACCGAGAGAGCATTTTCATCATCCACAAAGTTCCCTCCTGCACCTTTGCTGTAAGTCTTCTACCTCTATCACTGATGTGTTTTCTGTCACTATAGGTTTGCCTTTTCCAGATGTTCGATAAATGGAATCCTCCAGAGAATATCCTTTTGTGCCTGGTTCCTTTTACTTATCAAAATGCTTTCATTTGCGTTTTTGGATATATCATTAATTTGTTCCTTTTTATTGCTGAGTAGTATTCTGTTGTATGACTATGTAACTGTTTATCCATTCTCTGGTTGATGGGTAATTGGAATATTTCCAGTTTTGGGCAATTCTGACGAAAGCTCTCAAGCCATACTTAGTACAAGTCTTTTTGTGGGTTTATGTTTTTACTGTTCTCGGAGAAATATATAGCATTGGCATCTTGGGTCATAAAGTAGATGTAATTTTGACTTTATAAGAAACTACCAAATAGTTTTACAAAGTGGTTTTTACCATTTTTTATTTAACGTATCAGCAATCTACAAGAGTTCTAGTTGCCTCACATCTCTGTCTTGATATAGTCCATTTTTTAAATTTTAGTTATTCTGGTATATGTAATGAGGTCTTGTATTATAATTTACATTTTTTTTTTCTGGTGGCTAATGATGTTGAGAATCTTTTTAAATGCTCTTTGGCCATTTGTATGTTGACTCTGGTAAAGTGTCTGTTTAAATCTTTTACCCACTTAAAAATTTTGTTGTTTTCTTATAATGGAATTGTTAAGAGTTCTATATATTCTGAACAAATTCTTTAACAGCTATGTGTTTTGCAAATACTTTCTCCCAGGCCATGGCTTGTGCTTTTATTTTCTTAAGAGTGTCTTTTGAATTTTAATTTTAATGAGTATCTTTCTCATGTATTAAAAGATTTTTTCATGGGTTGAGTCTTTTGTGCCCTATCTAAAAAAGTTTTTTGTCTACCTCAAATCACAAAGAATTTTCTTTATGTTTTCTTCTAGAAGTTTTATAGTTTTATTTTCTCAGTGTGCTTTAGTTTGTATTTTGCTCATTTCTAGTGAGAATAAGCACTTTTTCATAAGTTCATTTGCCATTTGGATTTCCTATTTTATAATGTGTATAAGTCTTTTGCTCATTTTTTTCTATAACGTTGTCATTACATGATTGATTTGTAGAAATTTTTATATATTCTGGAGAGTGTATTTTTGTTAGTT
Source organism: Pteropus medius (assembly GCF_902729225.1). Lineage (NCBI taxonomy): Eukaryota > Metazoa > Chordata > Mammalia > Chiroptera > Pteropodidae > Pteropus > Pteropus medius. The sequence continues at coordinate 27,424,123 of NW_024354502.1, read as the reverse complement.
TTATTTATTATTTATATCTTCTCCCACTATGTGACTTGCCTTTTCAGTATCTTTGTGGTATCATTTGATGAATAGAAGTTCTTAATATTAAGAAATTTGAATTTATGTTTTATTTCATGATTAGGGCTTTATGTCTCCTGTTTAAGAAATTCTTTCTTACTCTGAAGTCACATATATATTCTCTATCAAAGTTTCTCAACTTTCTTAATTCATGATACCTTTTAATGTCAGCTATTTTTCATGATGTGCTTAGATTTAAGAATACCCAACACTTTTATTTATTAGGTAATTAGGTCCAAATAACTTAATAAGCATTTATGTTTTAACTATTTTGTAGTCATTTGAAAACATAATAAATATATAAAGAAAAAATAATATACTTTTAATTTTTAAAGAATTGCAATTATTTATTAAGAGATGTGTGTACCTGTTGGCCTTGCACAACTTCTCAATCCTGGAAATCAGATTTCCTGTTTCATTTAGATTTTTAGGGGATATTTGCTTTAAATGACAGCAACTGTTAAAAACCTAGCTTCACAAAGATATGATGTCATTGAAAGGACTGTGGCTTGATCTAATGTTGGAACTGGCTAGAGCTAGTCATTTGTTCAGTGTATGACAAGTGTCAAGTATCTCTGTGTTTCCCTTCACAGATTTAAAATACCCTACCACATCACCGTGAGTTTGACGCAGTGTCCTAGGGCAACTTGGTGAATAGTCTGGGACTCATGGTCCTATAACCTGTGTAATAATCTCTGTTGTTTTGCTTTTTGTAGGTATGTCTTTACTCCACCCCGATTTAGTTTTTGTGTGTGGTGTGAATTAGAGATCTAATTTAATTTTTTCTAAATGGATATGTAGTTATCTCAGATCATCTCATCTATTTCTCATTGATCTGCAATTACACCTCTGTCATCAAGTGTCTGTATATGTGGAAGTCTATTCTGTACAATATTATATGATCTTAATTACTATAGATTTATAACAATTCTGATACAGCAGGTCCTCCACCTTTTCTTCCTCTTCTAAAGTGTTTTACTTAATCTTGGCTTTTTGCATTTCCATTTGAATTTTAGAATCAACTTGTTACGTCTAAAAAAATCCTGTTAGAAGTATGATTTAAATAGCAATAAATTTACACAAAAAAATTGAGAGTATTTAAACTTTTATAATATTGAGTCTTATAGTTAATGAATATGATATAACTATTAGATTTTCTTTGATGTCTTTCAACGAAGTTTTGTAATTCTCTTCATAAGACTTAGGTACTTTGCTATAAATGGTGTCTTTTAAACATTTCATTTTCCATTTGCTGGCATATAGAGATACTTAACATTTTTTTGTTATAATTTCAAACTTGCAGACACTTGTAAGAATAGTACAAGGAACTCCCATATATCTTTAAACCAGAGTCACAAATTGTTTACATTTTTGACCATTTGCTTTATCAAATAAAACTATACATACATTTGTAAATATATATGTATATGTACATATATAGGTATATAGTCCAAAATTATTGTAGTAAGTCACAAGCCAGTGAGTGTATTTGATTCAAATTCTCAGGGTAGACCTGAAAATATGTTGCATAGGTCCCCCTTCAAGTTTTTGAAATGTACTGAGCCTTGATTTATGGCCCTATATATTGTCTATCTCAGTGACAGTTCTATGTAGCCTTTCCATCTATTTTCTTTTGTTTCTTTAATATGTCTCTTTTGTGTTGCTTTTTAGAGATTTTTCTAATGATTACAATATGCATCCTCATCAGAGTATTTTTAGAATTAACATTTTCTCAGTTTGCATAAAATTTACGAATCTTACAAGAGTATAGTTCTGAATCCTTTGTGCTATCGATATCTTATATATCATATCTATGTATGTTATTAATCCCACAATACAATGTCATAATTTTTCTTAAATAGTTATATGCCTTTAAAAGAAATTAAAAGAAAGAAAAATAGAGTCTTTCATCTATTAACCATTTTGGGTGCTTTTAATTTTTTCCAGTAATTCTAAATTTACGTCTGATATTATTTCCCTCAAATCTGAAGAAGTTTTTGCATTTCTTATAGTTCAGATTTATTGCTGATTATTTCCTTCAGCCTTTTTTGTTCTAAAAATGTTTCTATTTCATCATCATTTTTTGAAAAAATTATTTTCATTTGCTATAACATTTTGAGATGATACATTTCCCCCAACTTTGACCCTTTATAGATATATTTACATGGTTTTCTGGCTTTCTCTGTTTTTCATGAGCAGCTCAGCCATAATTTCTATTATTCATTCTCTGTATGCAATAAATCATATTTCTCTGATTGCTTTCAAGATTATCTATTTATCATTAGTTTCAACAGTTTTACTATAAATGTGATTCTTATTGTAATTATTCTTACCAGGATATGCTGACATCCTTGGATGCATAAGCCTACGTTTTTCACATAAATTTGGGAAAAATTTGACTGTATTACTTTAAATATTTATTCTTCCTTAGGCTTTCTCTCTTGTCCTTCTGAGACTCAAATAACATATATGTTAGATCTTTTGATATTGTTTTACAGGTTATTGCGGTTCTAGTTCTCTCACAAAAACATTTTCTTCTTTTTTCTTCTTTTTTGGATACTTTCTAAAGATTTATCAATAAATTCACTGGCCCTCTCTTCTCCTGTTTCCAATGTGCAGTTCAGGCTATCTAGTCCTTTCTTCACTTCAGAGATTGTGATTTTCAATTCTAAATTTTCATTTAGTTATTTTCTAAAGTTTCTCTTTCTCTGCTGACATTCCTATCTGTTTATTATGACATTAGTTCCTTAAAGGTCTTGAACATATTTATAATGGTTTCTTTAAGTTCTTATCTGCTAATGCTAGCATCTAGTCATCTAGAGGTTGGTATATATAGAGATTTATTTTCTTGACTCTATGACACATTTTTCTGTTAATGTATCCCATCATATATATTAATTTTTTATTGTACATTAGATATTGTTGAGGACAAATTGTAGAGACTCTGGATTCTGTTATCTTTCTTTGAAGAATGTTTATTTTTCTTCTAGTAAGTAGTTAAGTTGGCTGTGCTCAAACTCCAGACTCTTTCCCTGGGAGTAAGCAATAGCTGAAATCTTTGCTCAATTCTTTCATCCATACAGCTATTGTTTCGCATTGGTCTCCTTAGAATTTCTTCTGTATATTTGCAGTTCAGGGGTTGGTCAAGGACTTGGGTGGAAAAATTTGGAGGTTCTTCTCATGCTTCACTCTTTTTCAGAATTTCTCTTTTTACTATCTAGCTGCTCTGGAAGCCCATTTACTAAGCCCATGACTTCTTAAGCCATGAGCCAGAAGATTTCTGTTTGACATCTAGATGTCTCATGCTGTGTAAACCATAGAGGCAAAAACAGATCCGGGACAATTCTCTTATTTTAAGGAAATAAAATAGACTCTTCACCAGTTTCCAACTGCTTTTGGTTGTCCTCTATGACTTCAAATAGTTGGTTTAAAAGACATTTTATAAATTTTATTTGTGGGAGTATTGGTTTAATACAAACTACTCTGTCTTGTATCAGAGTGGTTTTTACAATTGAGTTTCATATATTGATTTTGTATACAGAAACCTTGAAATTTTAAAATTAATTCTAAAAGTTTTTCTGTAGATTCTTTAAGATTTTTTAATGTATGTAATCATATTATCTGTGTAAAATGACATTATAATTTCCTCTTTTCCATTTATTATCCCTTTTATTTCTGTGCTTTGCCTTATAGCATTGGCTGACACTCCTAATACAGTGTTGAAGAGAAATAGTTATAGAAGAATCTTTTATTTTGTCCATATCTTAAAAGAAAAACTTTCAAAGTTTAACCCTTAAGTACTACATTATATTATCTATAATTTTTTAATAGATAAACTTTATCATACTAAGCAAATTACTTCTATTAGCACCAAAATATTTAAAGAATTTATGAGTGGACATTAAATTTTATTAAGTGCTCATGCTTTTTCTCCATCTATTGAGATATTTGAATCATATTTTCTTTAATATGTTAGTGTGTTGAATTACACTAATTGATTTTCTAATATTTAAGCAACAATGCATTTTTGAAATATATCTAATTTGGTAAGGTTTACAATTTTTTATATTGCTGAATTCATCTTACTAGTATTTTGTTTAGGATTTTTGTATCTATGTTCATCAATGAAATATAAATATAATTTTTCTTTTGGACTATCCTTGTTGAGTTTGCTATCAAAGTTATGTTAGCCTCATATAATGAGTTAGGAAGAGGTTTGTATGATTGAAATTATTTTTTTCTTGACTAATAGATAGAACCTGCTGGTGAAATCATCTGGATTTGTAGGTTGCTTTGGAGGAAGATCTCTGACTTTTGCCTAATATTTTAAGTGGTCAGAGTATACAGGCATTTTGTGTGTGTCAGTTTTAATAAGATGTATTTGTAATAGTTATTAAGCTGCTGCCTTTTATTTCCAAGTACACCTGTGTAGTTTTTGTTCTGTGATGTCAGCGCTAGGTCTCTGCAAACGACTTTTCTCCTTTGTCATCTGAATCCCTGTTAAGTTCTGCAGTAGAGAATTCTAGAAGGAGATTGAAAGGCAGGAGAAAAGGTACTTCTGCTTTCTAATTTACTTTTTGTACCTATCAGCAATGCTCGGTGGGAATACTTCACCCTGGAGGAAGCAATTAGTTTCATCCTTTGGCTCCTTTCAGTACTCCTGGAACCAGCTTTATTGCGACTCTTCACAGGTGCCACCAGTAGCTGGACAAGGTAAATAGCCGCAGACCTTTTCTGAGGTCTAAGCGGCAGCTCTCTTGGTTACTCTTACAAACTCCTAAGGAACTAGCAGCATCCAACTATGCCCTCTCCTTAGTGAAGCAAACCCTAGCTTCTTGAGATTTCTACTCCAGGCTTCTAGTTTTGAGAACCTCAACCTCTTTCCTTTGTCCATTACCCCTAGCTGCGGTAGCTGCTTCCTCTAGTTATTGGCTATATGATAGTTCAATGTTTTCTTTTTGCTTTATCAGCCCTTTAGTAATCAATTAATTTTTTTTTTCTCTTGACATACCTACGTTGGTTTATTTTTCTGATTGGACATTGGCTGGTACAATACTTGATAATGGAAATGGTCATAGGAAAAACATCCTCAAAAATGTCTGGGCTTGGTTTGTTTTTTTTTTACCCCTAGCCTTGAACACAGTGTGGAACTCTGCTAATGGAAAATGGGTTACTACTAATCCATAGCATGCAGTAGTAATATGGTAAAATTTTCACCTGCGGTTGATTGTGATAAAGTGCTTACTGCACCAAGTGCCTTGGGGACGTAGTAGCTACTAGACTTGACTAATATGGCAATAACTATAAGAACCCTGATGTGAAATAGTTGTTTCAACTACACTGGAGAACTCACATACAGACAATGATAAGTTTAAACTCTCAACTCAAATGCTCAGACAACCAGAGTGCTATTGACATCCTAGAAGAATCTCTTTCCATGTACAGGGCCAACTTTGATGAAAAATAGATTTGGAATTCGGCTATGTGGGTTGTAGAATTATAACATAAGTTGAAGTCACAGACATACCAATTTCTACCTGAGTTGACTTGTTTGAAATTGAGAATCTTGAACTCCCAAGTCTCCCTAAACCTCCCTTGTTAGAGGAAGCATACTGCTCTTCTAGGACTGAGGAAATCAGCTTTCCTTTCATGAAGGCCCAGTAATAACCTCATCCACACACGGAGCCTTGCAAAAGGATGCTTATTCTCCTCAAGCCTCTCAGCTTCCATCCCTTGTTGCCTCTGTCTGATCCAGAAAAAAAAAGTCTATATTTTAAAATTAATGCAAGATGTACTAATTTATATCAGCATCAGTCTGGGGCGGGGGGAACACATGTAGAATGGATCCTAAGGATCTTAACACAAGGGAGACAGAATATAAAACTGGATCAAACAAAATTCATTACATAGGTACACTTACCAGAGATGATGGATCTAATGTTAGAAGCGGCTCTGAAAATTAGTTTACTGATTAGTTGACTGAAACTTTGATTCACTAGTGGCCTATGTTTAGTGATATTGAAGCATAACATAAAAGATTGACTCCAAATGTTTGATGAGATAGGAATATGGTAATGGCTTTATCATATGCAAACTGCATACCCTTCTTTCCCATCCTCACTATATCTCCCAAGAGGTCCTAGAAGACATTAGCTTTATTAAGGGGAGAAATTGGGAAATGTATTAGTGACAAGAGAATCAGCATCTTTAAAGAGCATTATGGTGGCTTCCTCTGTATACGTGAGATGCAGCTAGTAAATGGCCATTTACTAGGCTTACTAGACGTGCTCCCTGATTTCCATTGGGATTCTGAGAATTAATGGCCAAGAAATAGCTCTTACTGCTAGAGACAAAGTAGACACAATTACTGTAATGGGCAGGAGGGATAAACAGGTAAACAGAATGAGCTGTTGGGTCTTTGGCTATGCCTAATTGATTACTGTGTTCCTAGATGGGCAGCCTACTAAACTATTGCTTCCTCTGTATAACAGAAACACTCTAGGTCTGACATCCAGGAACTTAATTCAACTGGACACAATGGAGAGTCTTAGCTTCTTACCTAGTGTTGAGACATATACCAGATCACAGAGCCTGAGCCCCTGGGCTGAAGGTGAGGTTGGCCTCCTTGAGGACTAATATACAACTCTGCTACAACTATATTCTGTAAATACTTCTCCAAGCCAGCCCCAAAGGGGCTTTTGGCCATTTACTAGGCTTACTGTGCACTGGGGAAAAGGAAGTCTTCAGACCTTTCAGGGATTTACTAGCACTGAATTGGCTCTGAGTTGACACTGGTAACTAGGTTTCCAAATGCCACTCTGACCCACGAGTCAAAGTGGAAACTCTTGGTGATAAGGTGAGAAATTAAGTTTTGGCATAAATTTATTCCACAGAAGGCTCAGTGGGCCTGTGGACCCTCCCTGTAGTTTTCCTCCTTTTTTCTGAATATATTAATGGAATAGACATACTCAGCATTTTGGTAGATGTCTCACATTAGCTCTCTGACCCTTGGAATGAAGGCTATTGTTTTATAACCCTCTCTAGCGGTTTAGTTTTGTCTCCCCAAATAAACTGTAAGCTCCTGAGTATTGTAAATATTACTTAGTTAACTATATTCCCCTAATGTTTGGGAGAGTGCTCTAGTATTAGATGCTCGACATAAATTTATTGATAGTAGTTTTATGAAGTCATATCAATATCTCCAAGTATTTAGGAGTAAAGTAATGTGGCTTGGGTGGAAGAAAAACTGATGTTCTAGATAGAGAGAAAAAATATTTAGCTTTGGGAAAGATAAAAGTCTTTACTCTAATCAAATGGTATTTGCTCTTCCAGGGTCTGAGTCAGTAGATGCCTACTCTAATACAAGCCATTCTATTTGGGTTTACAGTTTGAAATTTTATTCAATCTTTATGATATCACTATGAAGTTGTTCACTTTGGAGGAGGCAGGATTTCCTAGCTACCACCTCAGCTTACTAATGCCAGGCCTGCTAGCCCTGTGACTTCTTTGCCTTGGAAGAGAGCCTTGACAGCTTTCTGTCTTTGTTATCTTCTTGGTTCAAGGACAAGACATTTTAAGGACATATCAATTTAAGTACATGTCGATTTAAGGACATATCAATTTAAACATGTTTCACTAGAAAAGTGGTTTCAGTAGAAAAAAGATGTGTGGTAGGATACAACTGGACCTCAGGAAGACTTGAAAAGTAGGGACATAAATGTTTTCCAGATTCTCAAACAGAATCTGTTCCATGGGAATTAAGAATTGGTCCCATGCTATACTTTCTTCAGTAGATGTTGATTAAATGCACTTTATGATTTCAGTACTGGCCAATAGGTTGTGAGATATAATAGAAACCTCAGGCTCTGTCTTTGCTCTCAAGGAGTTCACTGGCTAGTTATGAGACTAGACTTCTCTCCACATTGAACTCCAAGAGTGTTTGGCAGACTGAGTGCATTAGTCCTGGAAGTATTTCACATTATTGAGAGATCCCTGTGTCCTGGGGTAAACTCAGAAAGGCTTCATTTAGGAGAAAATGTTTTATTTCTTTTTTCCACCCAGGAACTATAGAATTTGCATCGCAGATAGAAGGAAAGATGAGGAAGACAAAGTCCTGGAGATGTGAGTTAATCTGATAGTGGCATTGAAGAGCAGAAGGACGGCAATAGGGAATTCCCACTAGAGGAAGGAACCCACGTTAGGCAGAAGTGAGAAAGAAGCTGTGCCCAGCTGGGGAAGGGCTTAAAAATGCCGAGCTGATGAGTTTAAACTTAATGGAGCAATATGGAGACACTACAGATCCTTTTTAAAATTTAAAATTTTTAACGACATAGTTAATTTATACAAATACACACAGGTGTATGTGTGTGAACATAAGGTATAAAGAACAAAACAAAATCAGTGTTCCACTTAAAAATTAGAAAGTAACTAATACCCTAGAAGCCCTTCTATATTCTCCTTCTCTATTCCCCAAGAGTGATCATTATTCTGAATTTTATATTCTTTATTCCTTTGTATTTGCATTTCATTTTATTACATGTATATTAAGCTTCATATAATTTTTAAATATCATATATACAAATTTCTACTTTGTTATTTTGTATTATTAATCTTGTATTTGCTATGACGCCCTCCCTTTTCTTGCTTTCTTTTGGATCGTTTGTTCTTTACTTTGTATTTAAAGATAAGCCTTTAAATTTTATTTTGCGCACTTAACAGTCTAAAATAACATCTTAACCTCACTTTCCTCAAGAACAAGGATCTTGGTATTTCTCATCTCCCATCAACTTCACTCTCTCCAGCACTGCCCGTGTATTTTAGTTCTTGTTTTTAAGCCCACAAAATTATTACTTTTGTTTTATTTGTTTAGATTTATATACATGTTATCATTTTTATTTCTCACATTTTCTTCTTGCATTGCAGAACTTTTTCTGGGATTATTTTACCTCTTAAAGTAAGCCTTTTAGTGAGGACACTGTGATAGTAAACTATTTATTTTCTCTGAAAAGAACTCGAGATATGAATATTCTGGATACACTGTGCAAGGCTGACATTTACTGTTTCCAGCACATTAAGATATTATTCCATTATACTCTAAATTTCATCATCAGAAGTGAGAAGTCTGTTGTTAATCTAATTATTAATTTCCTTTCTGTATTTTTATTTTTGGTGATCAGTCCTTCTTTTGGATGTTTAGAAAGATATTTCATTTTCTTTACTGTTCTGAAGTTTCAGTACAAGGTGTATAGGTATGCATTTCATTTTCTTTATACTACTTCATATGGTGGTGTTTTCTTTATGTACAGATTTATGTCTTTCACAAATTCTGGAAAATTCTTAGTCATCTCTTTGGCTACTGTCCCACTTCCATTTTCTGTTTGTATAACTTAAATTACACGTGTGCTATGCCTTCTAATTCTACCCTTCATGTTTCTTCTCTTTCATTCATATTTTTCATCTCCAATACTAGGTTCTGCATAATCATCAGCTCTCTTCCATTTCACTAATTTATTCTTCGGGAGTGTCTAATCTGATGTTAAACTTTGCTTTGAGTTTTTAATTTCAGTGGTTGTATTTTAAATATAAATTCAAAAGTTCTTGTAATTTTATGATACTCTCTTGCACTTTGTCCATTTCCCCAATTTTATCACTTTTCTTTAAAAATTGCATAATTATATTATATTTACTCTCAAATTTGTTGAGGGGGCATAAATTTGTCATTTATCATTTCTGCCAACATTAGCTTATGGCAGCTTGTTTCTTCTTGTGTTTGACATATTTTTTTTTTACTTGAGCTATTATATACTTGAACATAATCTGTGGGGTCTGGGCTGAGGATTTTCTTTTTCCGGAAAGGTTTGTATTTGCTTCTGCTTGGAATTAGGGGCACTACCAAGTTAGAATCACTTTTATTTACTTTCTCAGTTTGATGTTTCTTTTCCATGTGGGTAGTATAAGTTCAAACTGCTGACCCCCAGTGAGAACAGATCTAGGTTATAAATTCCAAAGAAAGATTATTTTATATATATAAAAAATATTTAAAGCCACCATAGAGACAGTTTTCCTTTGTTAGAAGGTGGTCTGTTTTCCTTCAGTTTGCCTTTTCACTGAGGATGTAGCTTTTATGTGGAGGCCTTGTGTTTAGCTCCTCAACCTTGTATGAGGCCAAGGCCTGGCCCCTATTTCTCATTCACATCAGAACCATATTAATCTCCAAACTTCAGGTTTTGACATTTGCCTCCAGGCTGTCACTTCTTTTGCTTCAGCTTACTCTTTACATTTAAAAGAGTGTTTGCTGTAAATTATTCAGTATGTAAGTGTTAGGATCAGAAGATATTTTTAGAATGCTTAGTCTGCCAAGTTGTTAGACGTAAAAGTGCCATTGTAGACTCTTATGAAGAAAAGTAAAATGAAAAAAAAAAAAGGTCCTGGACTAGAAGTCAGAAGACATTTTAGTTTATTTACCCTCAAATCAGACCCCGAGACAAAAATCCTAGGAAGCAACTGAGGGGGTAAGGACATGTGATAGGAACTGGAGAAAAGCCAGTGAAGATACACTAATCAATATGTTACTGCTATGGGCAATTGACTTTCAATTTTGCTGGGACCCTCTGTGGAACCATGTAGAATACACCTCAGGATTTTCTACCCAATAGATAGAAAAGTGTAATATTTATATACCAATTCACATCTTCCATTGGTGAGGGTTGCTTTTGGGAATGTTAAGTGTCCAGTAGTTCTGTTCTTTGCATACAAGCTAAGCAAGCTCCCAAGGCAACAAAGAAAACCCTCAGGTGATGAAGCAGAAAGCTGTGGGCTCAGGTGGGAAGCTATCAGTGCTCCTGGGAACCCTCCCTTGAGGCTGCAGGTAAACTCAGAAATAGGTTAAGGAAACATACAGCAGCGTGTCAACAGTGCCTACCATGGAAGCCTAGAATTCAAGTCTTATTTCTGGACCTAATTATATATTTCCTGGAAAACACAAAAATGGTAAGAACTATGATGGTTAGGGAAGATTAATACAAGAATAATATAAAACAGGGGTTGACAAACTGCAGTGCATATGCCAAACTCAGCCTGCCAACTGTTTTATAAATAAAGATTTATTAGAACATAGCCATGCCCATTCATTTATATTTGTCTTTGGCTGCTTTGACATTACAACAGCAGAGCTGAGTAGTTGCAACAACATGACCAGTATTATTGGTATGACTAGTGAGGGCCATAAGTGGCAGTTCGTGGGAGGGACTTGAGTGCTGCCAAATTTTCAAAATAGTTTTAAAGTGTAATTAAACAAAACAGTAGAGGTTTTGTTTGTTTATTTAATATTTATTAGATAGGCTGATGTTTTATAAAGAAAGGGCAGTAGTCTGGGAGAAGACCTAGGTTTGAGTCCCAGCTTTGTAACTTGATAATTGCATGACCTTAAGAAATGACTTTGTTTTCAGTTTCCTTCTCTGTTAGGTGGGAATGGTTGTCAATGAGATGTAAGATAACGTATGTGCAAGGGCTTTGTAAATATAAACTATCATTCAAATTGTTGTAAGAATAAAAAAAATATGGTGAGGTAGAATAATTATAAATTGTTCTTAAAGCTAACAATTATTACGCAGGTCAATGGTCTAGTTTTTTCCATTCATTAGCTCACTCAGTCCTCCGAGTCACCCAATTGATGATTCATTTTCCCTGCTTCAGATGAGGAAACTTAAGCTTGGAGATTTTAAGTTGCTTAAAGAGGTAAAACAATGCAACTAAAGTATGATGGGGCTCATGAAGGCTTGCTGGCTACACAGACAGAGCCCAAGTTGGTGGTAGCATGGTGTGATTGCCAAGATCTAGGACCTCAGCCTCAGAAATTTGATTGCTAGTATATGCAGGAGTGAACTGGATTTAAGAATTTATTTACCCAACCCACCTCATATCATGACTGATAAAATCTAGAAGGTCAATTTATTAATTTGCAATAAGAAACATAGCAATGAGCCAATGAATTTTCCTGTTAACAGATCAGAGGAGCCTTTTCTTACAGGGAAGCCAAAGTATAATGAATAGGTTGCTAGATGGGGATGAAATCAGAGCACAGCAAATTGATAATAGTAATAATTATAGCAATGATCACTATGGGCCAGGCACAATGCCAAGTGTTCTACATGAATGATCACATTAAATTTTTATAAAACCTCAGGTAGGAACTATTTGGTTCCCATTACAGGTGAGGAAACTGAGATATAGCAAGGTTAAGTAACTTACCTCAGGCCATGAATGTCACAAATAGTAGAGCTAGGATTTGAACCCAGGGACTTATCTCCACTGAGAAATGATTTGCTTCCTAGAGACACATGGGAAGATTTCTATTCCAAGCCCAGTAGGAAGGTCAGGGTGCAATATATATCCAGTAGCAGAAAGTAGTTGGTGATAAGGGCCACATGGGAGGACAAACAGGAGAGAACAGGGGAAGTTCCTGTGATCAGGAAATTCTGCATGGGATGGGGAAAGGAGATGAAGCTTGAGACAGGACCCAAAAGGTGAGAAGGATTCAGAAGGGCAAGATTCTTTGGAAGAGAGCAAGCAGAGTGAGCAAGAATGTGGATGGTGGAATGTGCTAGCACATCTAGAGTAGAGGATTTGTGCGGGGAAGCAGTGGGAGGAAATCCTGAAAAACGGTTCTGAAAGAGGGACTGTAGGTGAACCTCAAATGCTGAGTTGGGGTTTTTATCTCAATCTTGGGAAACACAGATGACTCCATGCTTGCCTACAACTCTGAATCAAGTGCCAGCTCTGTGCTAAGCATTGCAGGAGAAGTCGGGGATAGAAAGGTTGCTTAGGTCCGGTCCCTGCCTGCAAGGTGCTCACAGTTTAGCAGAGGAGCGTGCAGGACCCAACAGAAGAGCATCGGCATGTGGGGTAATGGCGGTCACAGAGGGATAAACGAGCAGCTGGGGAAGCCCAGACAACCAGACTCCCAGCGCTTCTCACATGGTGACCTTAAAACAAGATCGTGATGAACAGGAAACCAAACCTGTCAGGGCGCAAGGCTGGAAGTGAGGGTTATTAGAGTGAGTGAGAGCGAGAACCAAGGTGCTTAGTTTTTGCAGGGGCTACGTGCCCATTGAATGGGGATGTGTATCGTGAGGGGCTAGCGGCCTGGGCATAGAGAACAGTGACTTGTGGGTAGAGAAGTGACATTCTTAACTATTTATCCCAAATATTTACCCAGGCTTCTACAGGTGCATGGCATAGAGCTAGATGGGGAGGGGCACACGGATAAATAAGTTACGGTCTTTGCCCTGCAGGTGTCATCGATCTAGGAAGGACAGAAGGCCAGACTGCAGGCTCCTTGGGGAGCAAGACCACATCTTGTTCATTTATTATTATTATTTTTTAATTCTCTAGAGTAGTGAGCAGGGTGCCTGGCACATAAGTTCTCATCTATTGTTCACTGAACGAATCAATGAACATAAATAATTTTCATATAATGCAGAAATGAATAAATGCTATACGAAGGTGAATATAAACGGAGCAGGGATCAGCTCTGACGATAGGATTCTGAGAGTTCAGATTTAGGGAATACGGCGGGGCGGGGTGGGGGATAACTGGTTCCGTCTCTGGGTGGGCGTGAGAAGGGACCATCTGAGCAGTCCTCACTGCTTGCCCTTCGCCTCTCCTCACTCCATTCCCTCCCCTTCCTGCCCAAGTGGCCTGGGACTGAAAATCAGCCTGGGCAGCACAAGAAGAGCTCTGCAGACGAGATTAAAAGCAAATCAAAGAAGAAAAATTGTGGCTCGGTTTATGTCTTCCTAATTAAAACCCCGCCAGTCTCCCTTCTTTTTCTTTCCAGCTAATGTTACACTAACGAGCTGAGTTTAGTGGCATTTATGTAGATAAAAGTCCCAATGATTGATCTCAATGGCTTGTTAAAATTAGTTTCAGTCCACCATATTGATTTAATTCCATTGCTTGAAAGTGCTAATTAATAATGATAATAAAAGTGTCTCGGCCCATTATTATCAGTGGGCAGGCGGGGGAAGGAGGGGTGGAGGGTGGGGGAGAATTACTGTTTTTAGTGTCACTTACTCTGTCCAAGGGTGGCCTTTGAAAGCTTGCTGAGGGGCACGGGAGGCTTGGGGTGGGGCAGGAAGGGGTGTTCCATCCTCCTAGTGGTTTGGTAGGTTCCTCATGGGGTGCTAGAGGGGATTGGGGCAGAAAGGAGTGTTCCATCCCTTTCTGGTGGTTTGGTAGGTTCCTCATGGGGGTGCTAGAGGCTGCTAGGAGGAGTGAGAGAAGAATGGGGGTGCAGGTCCTGGATGAACAGTGCATCCTGCTTCTCCTCTAAGCCTTCTTGACTCCCTCTAGAGGTGGGGACGCTGCCTGATCATTCTTGAAAAAGGTCAAGGGTTTAAACTTTAGACTGTTCTAAAGGGTGATGAAGCCAGAAGGGCACCGGGTTATGGGCTCGCTCTTTAGATACTGATGAACAGCAGAGAGGTTAGGCCCTGGAACCTGAGCTCCAAACCTCAGCTGCCCAGACCTCATGCTGTAGGAGGGGAAGGAGGAACTTGGGACAAGAAGGTCAATTAATGAAGAGTCTGGCGGATGGGGAAAGGAGAAGGGTTTTAGAGAACAAAGAGAAAAAGGGTCTAGGTAAATTGAGTTAACAAAGAAGAGTTGGAAGTCTCTCCTAAAGTAATGAATTAACTTAGTTTTAAAGAATCTTCTTGCCTGAGATAAAGCCCTATGACCCTGGAAAAGATTCTGCCAGCCACTCTGGGGAATAGGGTATGGGGAGAGGGAATGGTGGTGCCAGGAATGAAAACAGCACCTGGAGGAATGAGCAGGAATGACAGTGGCCAGGGCCCTATGTATGAAACACCTGCCAAGTGCTGGTGAGAAGAGATGCGGGCAAAAGGGGATGGCTCCTGTGATTTGGCTAGCCCTCCGCCAACCCGAAATCCTCTCAGATTCACCTGTAAACCTACCAGATCTCTTCTTCTCCATCTCTTCTCCGCACCCCCCATCCCCACCACAGACCCTGCTTTATATAGAGATTCGAGTTCCATTAACTAGGGATGAGTTGTGTTTTGGAGTAGCTAGAGACCTGTAATTCTTCTTCTATTGAACTTTCTGACCATCGATGTTCCATGGATTGTACTTTGAGAACCAGGAAGGGAGTGGAAAGAACTTTCAGTTTCCAGAGGATGTGATAGACAAAGGTGAGAGAGACAGATTAAGGACATTCAGCCTCTAGAGATGAGGGGTCAGGGACCCACGGAAACAGCTCACAGAGCCCATATAATGCCCCAGCAAGCGACCAGAGGACCAAGAGGTGGCCTTAATTCTCAGGCAGTTTCTGGCTCAGGCCATAGCTGCCCCTTCTCTGGGCTGGGCTATTACGTAGAAATAATCCATTTAAGGTAGAGGCCTGTAAGGGCTGCAGCCCCTGAGTCTGGCAATTCTGAGCATCGTAGTCTTGAAGGTAGTATCTAAAAGACCTAGCTGATATATGTATATTCCTGGAGATGTCCTTTATCAAAGGACCATAATAAGCACCCTTCCCTCCTCCAAAAAGATTAATTGAAAACTCACACCATAGAATGCAAACTATATATGATTTACTCTACAGTTAACTCAGCATAATTATATGCAATAATTATACTGTGTAGTTCTGATATTAATTACAATCCATCCTCATTAAGGAATTAACCAAACCATGTGTGACTGGGGGTGGAAAGGAGAAGGTAGTTTTTATTATGATTTACTCTCTATTTTTCTTCTTCCAGGTTACGCTTTTTTTTTTTCCTCCTCCTGTGTTTTGTGCTGTACTTGTTCCCACAGTGGTTTGGGGTGGGATATTGTGTTTCTTGTATTAAGGTCCCCATTACTAACCACAGATGCCATCTATCTCTGTTTATGCAATTCCTCCAGGCTCATTTAAGTAAAGAATCTTCACCAGCGATACTCCTTAGGAAGGGTGCTTCCTCAAATATGATCAGCCCAATGCCAACTGCTAGCTTTACTTTATATGGGATTTCTATTTGAATGATCCCAGCTTTGTTTCTCACTGCCTACTCCCTGCCTGCTGCTCCTGTATTCAGCAGAGTGCCCTACACTGTGATAGGGTAAAGGGGTTTGAGCTTGACTCATTTTGGGGGAAGAGTAACTTCCAGATTGAGTCCAAGCTTAGAATAGATTTCCTTTGGTAAAAAATATGGGGATCCATATGCTTCCTTGTAACACTGTTAAGCACCCTCTTTTCTTCAACTCAGGAATATTCCTGTTAACTATTTCATACACATGTTTGGATGGGTTAACAATGCACTTAGCTGGAATATGGATCCTAAAAGCAATCCATCCATTTCTCTGTTTTTAGGTAGAAGCCATTATTTATGTTTTTTAAAGTCTGGAATTCTAATGGGATATTGAAGAACATAAGGCATTCTGTCATCCTCTGCTACCTTCTACTGTTTCTTTCCATTTTGCCATATCATTTTTTTCCTTTCTCTATTTTCTTTTCCTCTTATGTTTTTCACTTTTGCCCTCTTCTTCTGCACTCCCAGCTTATTCATCCTAG
The DNA here is from genome assembly GCF_902729225.1 of Pteropus medius. Taxonomy (NCBI): domain Eukaryota; kingdom Metazoa; phylum Chordata; class Mammalia; order Chiroptera; family Pteropodidae; genus Pteropus; species Pteropus medius. The sequence goes on along the minus strand of NW_024354502.1, from coordinate 27,407,496 downwards.
CTGAGATTGTCCATGTGGACTATGGAAGGGAAAGCAAGCAACAGGGTCAGAGCGGGGCCTTCTCCAGGAGGACAAGAGTGTTTTCTTGTTGAGACTCCTAACATTAGAAAGGCAAATTCCACTTGTCCTTCATGGCATGGCTTGGGTGGCATTTGGGATTTCTCAAGGGGACTAAGTGACTTCCACTTGTAATTTTGGAATATGCGGCCATGGGTTATCTAGTAGCACACAGCAAGATGTTCCAGCTAAGAGTTCAGTTTGGAAGTCTGATGGCCTCAAGCCTGAAGTTAAGAATCTCTGATCATACTCAGTTGAGGACACATTAGGCAGTGTCTGGTCCAGAGAGTGGAAGGCTGGCAGGGTACCAGGGCCTTCTCATGGACTTGAGGGACTGTTCGACCCTCAGTGGATGTGTACATGTTCATGGGTTGAGGTTGGAGTGGAAAGGGGTTTGGCAAAGGAAGCTTCTGCAACAGCCAGAGAGAGAAAAAATGACTTAAAAATTTCATCCAATTTGGTTCATGAATGTGGAAATTGAATTTGTCATCGGGTCCGTGGAGTAAATGCTGGGTTAGAAACTGGAGGCAATAAAGGAGGTCAGGAGCTCGGTTAGTATCGAAGTGGAGTGGGAGGTAAAGAGCTGGCAGGGGAGAGGACATGAAGCAAGATAGTCCAAGACTTTGTGGCTGGAGCAGAGAGGATGGGGTTGGGGGAACAGCTGCACAGTGGGGTCAGCCTGAGTTGATGGCACAGGGCTAAGGTTTCTATGGGCTAGAGTACTTGGCAGTTGAATCCTATGGACCTCTGCAGTGAATCGAGCTGAAGTCCCAGTCTAGGATGAGAGTAAACAACACTGCAGCTCAGGGACTGTGTGAGTACTAGGGGCCTACCTGCCTGGTATCCTGGATTGGGGGTGTGGATGAAAGTGGAAGAGAATCCAGACAGGGATGGGGAGTCATGTAGGGAGGAGAAAAGGGAGAAATTCAGTGGACCAGCAACTGTGGCTGGGCAGCGTTTTTTGGAGCCAGACCCTATTGGCTCACAAGAGCCAGTTCAGTGATGTTATATTGGTAGATTGTTACCTCGAAGTCAGCCAGAGTGAGAGTATTTACACCACAGAAAGTGGCAAATGCTGCTAATCAGGGCTTTTCCCCCAGGAGAGCTGGTCATTAAGCACTTACCAGCACCCTAACGGGGCAGGGCTTCTTTTCATGTCCTCTAGTGTTGGGAGCATGGAGTATTGGTGTGGGCTTTATTCTGTGTGACTACCTCTGAAACTGCACAGACCGGAGCCACTTAGGAGTCTGTGTTTGAGGAGCTGGGAGAGAAAGAAGCAGAAGAAGAAGAGTAGAGGAGCTGACATCAGATTCGACAGATGCAAAGGCTGTCACCAGAGGCGCTGCTAATGAAGGCTGATGAAAGTAGCCATCAGCAGTCCCCCTTTTAGCCTTTTGGCCAATCATCTCTCTCTGGGTGTGGTGTGTGGGCCCTGTCACACTCCGCTGGGTAGTGAAAATAGATACAGACCTGTTGAAACACAAGTTGGCACCATGTATCATGAACTTAAAACATTAATACCCTTTGACCCAGTAATTCTCCTTCTGGGAATCTGTCCTAAGAAATTAATTCCAAACACATTTTCATTTTTTTTAAAAAAATTCTGCACTGCAGAAAGATGTTAGTTACAGCTTTATTTATATTTGCAAAAAGTTGAAATTAATCTAAATGTCAACTGTGGCAGAATGGTTGGTTAGGTGATCTACAGCACAGCTTCTTAGTAGATTATTATGCAGTGATTTAAAAGGATATGAAGAAAGTTTATGAAAAAAATATGGAAATGCTTATGATAAATAGAAAACAAAATTGCAGAGTAGCATTTTTCCAAAGTGAGATTTTTGGAGTACTACTCCTTGTCAAATATATTTGGGAAATGCTTGGTATCATATGCCCCTCACAGGACTTCACAATGCACATCAACACTGAAGATTCTAAGAAGTTTTGTGATTTAACCTATTGTTTTTTGAACTTATTTCATCCCAGAATTCTTTATTCAACCAACATCTCTTACCATCCTCAAGTGTTAGGGTTCTGCAGAACAGAGTTTTGGGAAATGGTGACACATTGAATGGTTATAATTACATTAAAATGTCCATTGGAATACAGAGAAAGGACTGGAAAAAACATGACAAAATCCAAGTAGGGACTATGGATAGCAGTGACTGTGAAAGGTTATTTTTAAAAATCTTTCTTCTTCGTTTTCTATATTTGCCAGAAATTGTTTAACATGCATATTATTTTGTTAAATAATTGTATAAGGTCCTCTTTCTAAGCAAGTTTGTGTCTTTCTGCAGCTTATAACATAGATTCAGAATTTTTGTTTTCTGCCTAGTGGGTGAAATGTCTGTATAATCCGGTACGATATCTGGTAAGAAGAAGCCTAGTGGCTGATATTTATTATAGCACGATGACTGAATTTCAGAGTGTGAATGTAGATTTGAGATCGACTTAGTTTATTACAACTAAAAATAAATAGTCTTTAAAAAAAATTGTGAACACTTATTGAATAGTTAAGACATGCCAGGCTGAATTGGAACACTATGCATATTACCTTATTTAATCCTCATAGCAACTCTGCAAGGTAGGTCCTATGATTGTCCCTATTTTATGGATGAGTAAATTGAGCCACAGAGAGGTTAGGTGACTTGCCCATGGTTCCAAGCTCTCTATCTCCAGGGATGAGATTCTTCATCACTACCCAGCGCTGTCTCCTGTTGAGGGATCAGTGCTGACGCTGTATCAACAGACAGGATTTCATGGCTGTTGATTTAGCTTAGACACAAAACCACGCCTGCCCATGGGAATGATAGAGCCCTTTCCTCTTGGGCTGGTATATTGGAATCACAGGCCCTTCAGCATCTCTGGCCATATTGTCTCCCATGTGGAGAAGGCCAGAAGGTACAGACAAGAGGAAGAAAAAGTATGAATCTCCAGTTCTGGTCCTCAAGGGCCCAGAAGCTAACCTCGCTTCTATAACTCTTCCTGTGGACTCTGGGAGATATTTTGTATCCTCTTTCTAATACATCTTTCACCTCACTACATTTTAAGTTTTATATTTTCATTTACAAGGTGTTAAGACATGATCGTATGTCTTTCTGTGCTGATGTATTTGAACCAGATGACAGTGTAGATATGTTGCAAAGCTCATATCTCAAGTTTAGAGATCCATTTCAGAGAGTTGAGATGCCCAGAGGCAGAGGGATGGACAGAATGACTGCTCCAGGTCACTTCTATTCTCCGTATTCTGGAGTGTTTTGGACATCAGGTGTCAGTGGAGTGTGGCCGACGCAAGTTCCATCTAAGTCCAGTGTTGCTCTGGGTGTTAGAGACAGGAAAGTGAGGTAAGGAAACAAGAAAAGAAACCTGTTCAACACAGATTTTAAAGCCAGCAATTCCAAGGAGACAAATTTCAGGTTGGTGTGTCCTTGCTGTAGTTATGTCAAAACCCATTCCTTGCTTTTTTTCCCTCAGAGGACATGAGAAGACCAGCTGGATACCATTGTCTGAGAGGAAGGGCTTCTCACTGGCTTGAAGCCTGTTGCTAAATCAATTCAGTCTTACTCATCTTCTTCCTCCTAGACTCTTCCAGTCTAGACTAAATAATTCTGGGGTGTGAAATCTTTTCGTAGGCCCTGCTCTTTAACCCTTTATATCACTTCTCCATTCACATTTTCTTTTAGCCGGTCAGCTCCAAATGAGATGCCGTGCCTAATCAAGGCTGACTCCATATTCTCATAATATAGTTGCTTGCTATGTTTTTTTCACCTATATTTCCTATTCTGCCATCACACTTCCTGTTCTTAACAGATATGTAGCACACAGCAGGCATACTTCCACTGTACAGCAAAGCATTAGCCTTTTCCTCTCATTTCACAGTCACCTTGCTGTTCATTCTGCATTTGTTGGTCTCTCCCTATTAGACTTTATTTTTTTCCACTTTTCCATTTATTTGATGGTATCACTTTTTTTTTCTCTTTCTTTCCATAGGTTTAAAACTGTACACTAATTACTACTGAACCTCATTTGGTCTGTTTTGGACCAAGGACCCAATTTGTCAAATCAACCTTTGTATTAATTTAAAATTCATTCTGTATTTACAGCTCCTGGGCCATTGGTGAGTCTGGCTTTCATAGAAGGGTCTTACCTTGTGTAAAACTCCTCTATAGCAGTACATGATCCAAATTATTGATGGCTAAATTGACAAGAAAAATGGAGCCAATATCATGGTGAAGGGACTTTTACAATATCCTTTAGCTCCTTGTGATCCAGGTGCTTGAAGAACAATAAATATTTCAACTCACCACTCTACCACCTCAGAGAAAAGAAAGCACAATTGAGAAGGAGAGGCTACCATTTAGTTGTGTGGATTCTGCATGTGAGCACAGTCTTGGCTTTGTCACTGACTGGGAGGCCTGGCCTGAGCAATGCTTATTATTGCCATCATGATTAAAAAAAAAAATATTGCAGAGAAAAGGAGTCTTAAGATGAATGGTCGTGGCTTAGGCCACTGGAAAAAAATATTACATTTTGGCAATCCCTTAATCTCTCAGTGACTTTCCTTGTTCAGCTATGTGTTATGTGTAACAGAGCTACCCTGGGCAATTCCACAGGGACCCTGGGAGGACAATTTAGGGCAGAATACTAACACTAATAATGGTTAACAAGAGCCAAGAGTGATGAGTACTTTTTCTATGCTAGGCCCTGTCTGTTTTGAGTGCTCCGTAACAGACCCAGAGTGATCATTTCTACTACATAATGTTGAGTTATTGTGTGTTCATCTGCTATTCTTTCTGTCCTTTCTCTTACCAGGTTCCATTCTCTTTTATATACTTCTTCCTAGCAGTTCCCCATGTCCATCCAAATTGAACACTTTATGACCACTTACTCTTGCCATGGTTCCCTGGCCTCCCTGGCCTCAGTATATCCCTTGTCTAACCTTCCTGCAGGTGCCCCCGGCTGACCCTTTGAAAATGCCACTTCTATTAAACCCCACCCCCTCTCCTATTTACAAATTATTCCATGTCTCCCTATTTCCTGCTCTAGTATTCAGGACTCTCCATATTCTGACTCTAAACAACCTTCTCAGACTCTCTTCTGCTCCTCTCTAGGGACATCTGCCATTGCCCATGTGATTTCCTCACTGTCCTAGACCTTGCTCTCTGTGTTCCTTCCTCCAGGACTGCACTCACCCTTTTCCATCTGCTTCTGCTCCACAACTTCACCTGTACCAATCCCGCCCTTCCTTCATGGTCCAGCCCAAGCTCTTGTTTCTACACTAAGTCTTCCTGAACACTATTGCAATCTCCTCTTCCGCTAATGTTCACATCAGCAGAGGCTCCTTTTGCTATCTTTGGTATTATTGCTTTGTGTTGTTATTTAATTCCTCTCTTAAAAACAAAACAAAAACATTTGGGCATCTATATTCTTCCCTGAACTAGATTATAAATTCTTTGATGACAGGGATCATGATATATATAAAATTTCTCATAATCTCTAGTCCATAGTAGATACTCAATAGCTCTTTGATTAGTGGAAGGATGCAAATATATAAATGTCATGCCTAGCTCCAAAAGTTTTAGTTTCCTTCTCAGATTTATAAAAGTATGAATCTTCTTTGTATAGTGGAGTGGGAGATAAAGAGGGAGACTGAGGCACACTGAGGCAATGGAGGATAATGGCCTTGAACAGAGTCTTAAACAGAAATTTGAATATATCAGGGCTTTGGTGTTCAATCTAAGATTTTCTGGGACTTTGCTTAAATAATTCAGAGTTCGGGACCCTCATATAGTTGGGAAAAATAACCAATAGTAGAGTAGCTGGAGCATGCTGCAAAGAGGTTGTGTGCTACTCAACACTGGAGCAATAACAACAATTATAATGATGATGATGATGATGATGATGATGACGACGACGACACTAATGATTAGGCAGCAGCCCTGGCCGAGCCTGTCTCCTGGGTGGCAAATCCTCCACCGTGTAGGTAGGATTCTGTTTCCTTTTTCTGTTGGAGAGAGGTCTCCAGCAGGCAATATTGCCCATGACCCAAGGTTTCCTAAGCCACAGGGCTGGGAGAGACAGGTCAGGAAGCCTGACCGATAAGTTTCTGGCTGCAGAAGGGAGGGAAATCATTTCCTGTCCCTTTGGTCTTGACTGAAAACAAAGCGAGGGTCCCTGAGTTCTCCTATAAACGGTAATGATAACACAATTATCATGCAAAACAAAAATTAAGTTTAATGGTGCAAAGCCAGGGTGTACTGGGGAGGTAATTCATATTAATTATGTTTGGATTAAAAGCTTATTTCTTTTGTTAGCATCTGCAAGTAGAAACTTAGCTGTTAGAAAAAAAAAATCCGCATATAATTATGGCCTCTTATGGAGGAGCAGTGTTGGGTTTAATGGAGCATCTCTGCTCTCTTCAAGCTCCTGGAGAATGGTAATATTTCACATTTTATGAAACACAGAAGAAATAAATTACAGGTTTAATGATAAGAACTACTTGGGCTCATAATGAAATCTGATTGGCCAGTTAATCCACCGAGACCCTCAGATGTGAACCATCCAAAAGGGGTAAAAATGATGAAAAATGAAATTAAATGGAAAACCTTTACCCACAGCCTCTTTTGTAAAGGCTGGGGAAGGGAAGAGCAGGAGAGAAGCCCTGGGGCTGAGGAGAAAAATCACTTTCTTGGGGCTGGGGAGAGCAGAACAAGTGAAAAAATTTTCCTCTCACCTTCCCTAGGTTTCCTATGGAAATGAAACTGGGAGACTTCCTGTGGGGAGAGAGGGAAAGGGGCTGGGAGGAAGGAAGGTGATTTTTCCTGGTGAGAAAACTCGTGAGACCCAGAGAAGGTCCTTTCCTTAAGCAGGAAAGACAATGACAGAACGTAGGTTAACTGGAGTTGGGCTGAATTGATAACATTTTTTCACAAACAAGGAAATATTTTGCTAGGAGAGGAAGGTAAAAGTCTCTGTTTGTAAGTTCAGGAAGCACTTCTGGGCCTGAGGCACCTTCTCATGAAGGACATTACAAAAACCCTCCCTACAGGGCCAGCTCGGTGGTCTCTGCTGCCTCTCCTTGATCTGCGTTTGTTGTTTTCTCCCTCTGTGGACCCTCAGGGTGTAGGCCCACCTCAGCTGGATAAAGCACTGTGAAGTCTTTCCATTGCATTTTGAGGGGCACAGCAGAAAGACTTTGGGCTTTGGAATTGGACAGGCTTGGGCTTTAATTCCTGTTCTGATACTTATTTGCCTGATGACCTTGGATGGGATATTTCACTTCTCAGTCTCAAATTCCTCATCCGCAAACCAGAATTGTTGTTCTAGCTGGAAGGATCCTGGGGATCACCTGATTCTTCCCCTTCACTGCACAAGAGGGACAAATTTAACTCTTGAACAATGCCTAGCATAGGGCCTGAAACATGTAGATACTCAATACACGTGTTTGGCTATGATATTTTATTAAATACTTGATTCTGGAAAAGACAGTTTCTCAGAATTTCAGTTTATTTAGTTGTAAAATGTAGATAATGTTAATACATATTCTGTATACCACCTGAGATTGTTTTGAAGAGAAATCGAGGTAAGATATATGAGAGGAAAACATTACAGAATTTTAAACATAAAGTGATTAAATAGCGACCCTTCCTCACAAAGGCAGAACAAAAATTCTGGCTATGTATGAGAATCTTCCGCCATAGAAAACCAACGCTCAATGAAAAATTACCAAATATTTTGTGGAAAGCCATCAAAATGACAGAGAGATGGTAAATGAAATGAGTTCTTACACAGAAGGAAACAAATAATACAGCCATCAGTACAAGTCTTTAAAACAATTATATTTAATATCCTTAAAGAGATAAAAGGACATTATATCTATGAAACACAAACAGGAGTTCATGAAACAAGGATAAATTGTTTTACAAAAGAACTACTAGAGAGCTTGTAAATGAACAATGTGATTACTGAAGAGCAGAATGGATACAGCCAAATATTTATTAGGAGACCATCAGGTGCTGGATGCTGGACTACAATGATGACCAAAAGCAGACATGTCATATACTCACAAATGGGGTGGTGGTGGTGGGGGGGAACATTTGTAAAATAACCACTCCAACAAATTTAAAACTGAATGTGATGCTACCAGAGCTTGTTGAGGGGTAGGAGTGGGGTTTTACGTGATTAGAGAAATCAGAGAGAGCTTCCCTAAGGAGGTGACAAGTGAGTTGAGATCTCAAGAATGAGTGGGAGTGAACCAGGCAAAAAGGGAGAGTGAGAGTTCCAGGTAGAGGGCAGCCTGTGTAGATGTACAAGTAGAAGAGCGTGAAGAAAGGCCGAGGTGGGTGGGCCCAGGAGAGAAAGCAGGAGCCTTAGAGAGAAGCTGAGGGTGGGGAAGGGGTGGAGCGGGGAGCAGATCTTGCCAATAAGAAGCTATTTCAAGTTTGGACTTTAAGGAAACTTTAGTCAGGAAGGTAGGAAAAAAAAATCTCTTCTGGCTAAAAGAGCTTTAAAATCCTCCTCCCATTACCCAGTGCTCAGAATACTTTTGGTCAGAGAGAAAATGCAGGCTTCAGGTTTGAGGAGGAAAGTTTTATTATCACACAGCTCACAGTCAGCATTTCGCTGGGCACAGGGGGAAGTAAAACCACCCACAGAAATCAACTGACAATAACACTAAGAGACTGGGCGACTAGGAATGGCAGATAGAAGTCATGTCAAACTGAGGCTGGATAACCACTGTAAGTCATGTGTGTACTGGAGTGAAACAGAGCCTAGGCAGTGGAGAGAGGAAAGTAAAGCCACCTCTGAAAGAAGCAGGTACAGCAAGAGGAAGGAGAAAGGGAGCCAGGCAGGGAGCCAGGGAGAGGGAGCGAGAAGGGGGTCGGGTGCGGGGAGAGAGAGAGCATGCTTAGTTCATCATGCCTTTTTAGTTCTCTATTCCAGTTCCTGTGGGGCCTTGCTGAGCTAATGTTCTGCTTCTCAGGTTTCTATGAACTTCCCTGTAAGATTCTGCTTGGATTCTTACAACGAACAACCCCTTTTTAATCTCCTAAGAAAAGAAAGAAAACTAAAGAGAATGATAACTCTTTTGTACTTAAAGACTGCCCTGTTCATGTTCGCAGAGAATAAGTCAAGTCCGAGATTTATAACAGTGGTCTTCAAAGAAGAGGCTTAATATTTTAGCCTGAAACGAAGGGTAGGAGCAGAAGAAAATTTTGCCTAGACCATATCTAGGGGAAAAAAAGGAACTGAAATTTGATAATCCTATAACCTATAGAGTCAGCTGCATATCGATATGTTTGGAACTCTGTGTGGTGTTTAGTTTTTACCATAAAGTGTGAGTTCAGTCATTGTAACAACCTTTTAACATCTTCTTCATGAAGACACTAAAAGAACTTTTTAAAGTATTGCTGTAGATAAGCATTTCTATGTATATATAAATAGAGGAAATGAGAATGAGGCTTGGAAGGAAGGAAGACCTTGGAATGACACAGTGATATAAGAATTGGTTGTGTGGATGAAAAAAGGGATTCTATAGAAATTAACCTCACAGGGTGATCTGATCATAAATTCCTAACTGGGCAGGTCACGCCCAGGCATATAACTTTTTTACTAAAAGATTTATCCTTGCCTCATGCAAGCCCTGTCCATTGTTTCTGTGCATCTAGGTTAACACACCTTCCAATGCCCTCTTTCAGGCCCTTCCTCCTTCTAAAGTGTGCAAGAGGTAACCCAATTTCCAGCCTGCATTCTCTCACCTTCGTGTAATCTTCCTTCTGTTCTGTCCTTAATCTCAAGTGCATGAAAGAAACCGAAAACTTATTCTCCAAAGCATTTATCTCAGTCTGTTGAGATCTTGTTTTCAGGTATATTCGCCATTTGGCTCAAATACATTTTTATAAAAATTCTCTACAGGTTTGGATGTTCTGATGTTGACATTTACTGAGACTATTTTCCGTAGGACCTTTTTGTTGTCTACAGTTGCAATCTCGAAATTGGTTGGTTTGTATAAGAGAGATGTGCTCTTGGTAAGTCCTTTGCTATCTCTAAGAAAGATCCAGTCCCAGAGGGATCATTTCTCCCTGGCCAGCAAGCTTTTAAATATATCAAAACATCATAAAATACTTGATAAATACAGTTATAAAATAAAAAAACTTGATTAATACAGTTATGTAGAGACATTTTGGAAGAGCGTACCCAAATTGACTCTTAAACTCAAGAATTTGGAGACTAACGTGGACAAAACCAGGTGAGTGATTCCTCATAAAGAACTGTTTGTTTGTTTCAATCAGCGTCTAGTCAGGAAAATAGAAACCAACCTAAGCATTTAAAACTGAAGATATTTAAGACAGTATAGATTACAAAGATTTCAGATAGCCAAAGAGTCAAAAGAAGAGGTTAAGGTAATTCAGAGATTATATGAAGTTGATTCAGAGATTATCTAGGGCTGGAGACAACAGAGTAGTGATGGGGTTTCCAGAACCTAAGATCATAGATAGTAGGTCACAGCTTCAGAAACTGGAATAATGAAAAGCATTACTAGAAGAAGGAAGAAAAGAAAAGAGTTGGGGTAGCGGGGTGCGGGGAAGAGAGATTGTGTGTGTGTGTGATAGAGAGAGAGAGAGAG
>NW_024354502.1:27187318-27396467 GCF_902729225.1 Pteropus medius | reverse complement strand
ATTGAGAAAGAGAGAGAGAGATTCCCCTTCCTCTTATGCCTTGATTTTTTTGCTATCTGGCAGCATTTAATAGGAAGCCCACTGCCAATGGAATCTGGGAAATGTAGTTTGCAAACTTCCAGCCCCATTACCATAGAGGGTGAATGTGAAACTAACAGGTAACAGGCAAAAAACTATCATGCTTAACACAGCTTATTTTTTTTTTTCAGAGTAGTATTGTAATGAGCTTCACAATTACTGGTTATTATTATGAGGCTATCGTTCTAGTTTCAGTGGATCTTTCACTTTAACCCATACCTTCCTCTAAATTAATCAGTAGTTCGACCAATCAGTGTGATTAAGGTCAAGGTACTCTAAAAGGAGAACTTGTATAAATGAGTTTTCTTGAATTATTCAAATGAAAAAAAAATGTAGATGTACAAAGAAGTTCTTGGCAGTAAAACTTATTAGAGAAAAAAAATCACCTGAAAACAATCTAAATGTTTAATAATAGGTGATGAGCTAAGAGATTTTAGTATTTTACTTTGACTATAATGTAGCTATTACAAATAATGAATATTGTTACTATATAACAAAATCCAATTGTTCAACCAATATATATTGAGCACCTGGTATGTTCCAGCACCATAATTAATGATAAATGTAAAAAGATGAATGGGACTTGGTACCTATTATTATGGTGCCCATAATCCTATGGAGGAGATAGCCTTAAAAAGAGTTTACAAATTATATAAGAAATTAGAATAACAAATTTTTACATATACAAATTTTCTATAATGAACCTGTATAATAAAAGTAGTAAATTTTTGTAATATAGTTTACTACAACTATGTAAAATGAATATAATTATTGGAAAATAACACAAAAGGATGAAAATAGTTGTGTAGGGTAACCTTACCATATGTTTAGTTTTATGTGTCAAATTGGCCAGGCTATAGCACCCTAAGATTTACTAAAACACAAATCTAAGTGTTGCCGTGGAGGCATTTTTAAGATGTGGTTAACATCTACAATCAGTGGACCTATGTAAAGGATATTACTATTGATAATGTAGGTGGGCCTTATCCAATCAGTTGAAGGTCTTAAGAGCAAAAACTAAGGTTTCTTGGGAAGATATTCTGCCTCAAAACTGAAGTATTAACTCTTGGTTTCCAGCCTACTGGCTTGCACTACAGATTTTTCACTTTCCAGCCTTCACAATTGTGTGAACCAATGTCTTAAAAGGTATCTCTTTATTTTATATATATATTTTACACATACACACACACACATCTCCTATTGGCTCTGTTTCACTGGGGAACCCTCACTGATACACCTACTAAACTTTTTTTTTCCAAACAGTCCTTAATTTAATAGTGGTTTTTACTCATATATAATTTCTTTATAGCCTCTTCCATCCTTACTGTAACTGGACTCCTCTTCAACTTTTTTCTCTCAACCCTCCAACAACTTCTACCTACAGTGACCCACAGATTTCTAAAGGCTGTCTGTAGAAGCAGAATCTAATGTAGATGAAGTTCAGAATGCATTAGCTTGCATGGTTTCTTTTTTCCCTCCAACCTGGCTATTGAGCAATGCCAGTGGCTGCTTTCAGTCTCATGGCCAGAGCTGTCTCATGTATGCTTCCATTAGCCCTCTGCTAGAATCCAGACAGCTGTGCTCCCGTCAAGGTACATCTTTTTGATGACATAGAGAAGTTTGGCTAAGACAAGTATGGAAGTCCCAGGAGTACTGGTGAGCGTGACATCTTTGGTGTTCTCCATCTTGCCTAGAAGGGGATTGGAGAGTGAACTCTGTTCAATTTTCTCTAGCCCAAAGCACAGTCTGTATTTCTTGAGAGGTAGCACTATCAAAAGAGTGCAGGCTTTGGGGACAGAACATTGGATTGCAGTCTCAACTCAACTACTTTCTGGCTGTGTGACTATATCCAAGTTACTTTACCTCTTTGTGACTCAGTTTCTTCACTTGTAAAATAAAGATGATTATTCAACTAAACTTGCAGGGTTGTGGTGAAGATGTCAACTATAATATGTACATTTTCTAGCACATAGTTATGGTTGCACAAATGGTAATCACTATTGCTGTGTCCTTGAGGGTGAGGGTGGACTTTGGAAAAGATTTTTGATGCATGTCAACCACCTAAGTAGTTAAGATCCTGGTCCATCCTTACCTTCCAGATCTGACAGAGAGTAATGAAATCATGCTGGCAGAGCACCCTGAACTCTCAAAAGAAACACAGATTTTTTTTTGGTCATTTAATATCACTACCATGTTGCAGAGAAAAATAGATTAATCAACTCTACAAATAAGTAGAGAAATTTTACCATCACACTGAAATTTTGTTTTTGTAGCTTTCCTCTTTTCCCAGAAAGTATTCAGGCAGTAAATAAACAGGCTTTTCTCCCCTTCCTCCCTCAACTTGGCACTCTATTTATAATTACATTGGGCAGGTGGGCAGGTACCTGTTTGACCTACGATAACCAGATTCTTTTAGGCCAAGGACTCAATTCTAGTCAGTTTTCATGTATCTGCATGTAGATTATCCACTTAATGAAGCATCTGCCAGGAAAGTTTTAATCTCAACCCAGCTTTCTCCTAGCACCCCCCTCCCACTTCTCCCTCCCTCAGCCCTCACCCAGCTGATGTGTGCTTAGGAAATGCAAACTAATTTTAAAATTTGCTGGAGCAAAACATGATTAGAATGGTTAAGTCTGCTGCCAAAAATAAAATCAGCTAATGCATTCCATATATTTAGATTTCCAAAATTAAGTTGATACTTAGTTCATCTAAAGTTTGGGTTTATTCACATCACTCTGTATCTCTGCTCTTGGACTCTGCTTTTTCTGGCAGCAATAAATTTGGTTCTCCTATAAATTGCATCACCTTTTCCATAGCCCAGGGCAATGCTTTTATTCTCTCATCCTGCCGAAAGTGAGGTCACAAGCCCTGTAGAAGATGGTAGAGAAGAAACTCCTTAGCATTGGGGAGAAGGTTAAGGCCAGAGACACTGCAGCTCTGTCTAGATTAAGGCTCTCCCATTCTCTAGTCCCTTCTACCTAGCCTGGCTAGACAGTCAGAAGTCCAGTGAAGGTGCTCTAGGTGCTGACACAGAAAGAGATACGATTAAGGCTCCAAAGCTATGTTTGCTACCTTCAGGTTGCTTATTAGCATAGCAACATAACATACATTACAAAATAAAATTAATTTCTAAATTTTGTGGCATAGACTAGTAGGATACACTCAAGAGAGAGACCATCAATGAGTGCTGGAGTGGTTTTCATGGTGGAGGAGACTTTTGAATTAGAAGTGGGCTAGATCATGGGAAAAGAGAGGGCATTTCTGGTGAAAGAATTAATCTGAGCAGATGTGAGAATTGTAGAAAGGAGCAAGGCCTGATTGTGGGAGAACCAAAGAAGTTAGCCTGACTGGAATAGCAGCACTATGGCAGGGATTTGTGGGAAATACAGGTTTCTTAAGACTCTTTTGTTTCCAAAGAACAGGAAACAATCTGATTTACTTTAAGAAAATAGAAGAATTTATTTTAAGGGTGAAAGGGGATCTCCTATGACTCCACAAAGGACGATTCCAGCTCACCACAATTGGAACTTGGACATATTGATATCTTTTATGACAAAATTTTACTCTTACAATTTTACTCCTCCACATTTTCTAACTTTTCTTTTTTTTAATTTTCTTAATTTTTTTTCTCCTTGATAAAGAGGCCTATTTGGGTAACACATTTTATGCCTTTATAGTTTCTCTCTCCTTCTGTTGACTAACTTTGATCTTTTCCCCTCTCTTGATCCATTAGAAAAATGCCCCATGCATCTTATCTTCTAGTCAACACAAGACTTCCTTTACATGGAATTGAAATTCAGCCTTTGTTTGAATAATGGAGAGCTCCTTGCTTTGTAAGGTGTCCATTTCACTGTTAGCTTAACTTGTTAAGAAGTTTGTTCTAAAATTATAATAATTTAATTATGTGAATCTCCACTCGTTTATATATCAAAAGAGAGATTTGAGTTTGTCACTTTTTAACTCAAACTACCCAAATGGTACCCAACCACCTTGTGAATAAAAAAAAAAAAAGAAGAAGAATAAAAGAAAAAAAAAAGGAAAAAGGGGAATTTATTTTAAGGATACAAGGGCGTTTCATGGCACTCAAGGACTCAAGAGACCAGGTACTGTAGGCGTAAAAAAATAAAAAAATAAGGGATTATAAGATGACACGTTTTTTAATCTGTGAGGTCAACCAAGGTTGCCTTTTTAAAAGGACTCAAGGGGTGCATGAGAAATCACATCAGGATCCAGGGGTCTCTTAGCATCTCTTGACTTTATTCTCTCCATATGGATCTGCTCCTGTATTATTTTTCCATTCTTATTGTCTGTTATAGCTGCCTTTAGCATCTTGAGTTCTCTCATTCCTTTTCCAGCCTACTGGCTGTTATTCTGTCTCAATTCCAAATACTTGGGAGAGAGAGAGGACCCTATTTGTCTAGGCCTGGTCCAATCAATTATGATGGGGGTGGGGTGTCACGTAGTGCAAGTGAAAACATAGTGGCTGCAGACCTTCCTGTGGAGGAAAGAGTTGAAGGAGGAAAAGAGTTGATTCATCAGGTGAGTGAGATTAGCTAAGACAGACCTACTGCCATTATGTTCTTCTTCCTGAGTCTTTGTGGAAAACCAGGTTAAAATATTTCAGTTGGCTGGAATTCTAGAGGGTTACTTCACTTTCAGCAAATATTGAAGAATCCAGATTTTCAAAGCAGAGCAATGGAATTGTGATTATTCACTTTATAAAAAGGATTATTCACTTTTAGGCAACATACCAGGATTCCTTTCAGCTTTAAATGATACTTTCCCATTATACCTCTAATTATGCTCATCTGATCTGTGATGAATCTGCTTCCCTCGATTTGGAGAACTTCCTTTAGTGTCCAAGATCCCTCCTCTGGCACCTTCAATGCTGGGAGGACCTGCCTTTGGCCAATGGCTGCCCATTGGCTAGAATGTGAGCTTCTTGAGGGCATAAATAGGCCCTTCGTTCACCTCCTCATCCACCTACTGTCTGACACAGTGTCTGTTATATAGCCATGCTAATAAATGCCATGGAACTGAATAAATAAATCCAATTTCCAGATGGAAGCAATTCATAGCCAAGGAGTACCTTAAGGAGAATATAGCTTTACTGTAAGTAAGGGAAAAATAATAATAAGTACCTTCCTGCAAAAACATTATATATGGCACTACTTCTTCTAGTCTTGCCAGCAGCGTTTTGTAGGAACTGGATGACCCCACTCCTGTGTAGTCTCAGGGCACGCTTCGACTTGATCCATCTCAAATAATGTCCTGAGACCTAAGTTATGTCCCCTTCCCAAAGGGGAGCCTTGTGCCAAGAAGACCAAGGTGCCGCTGCCTCCCTTTGGGAAAGGCAAGAAGCTGGCTCCAGTCACATTCGAGAAAAATCCACCCATTCCATGGTGGTCTGGTGGAGGCTGGGTAGCAAGGAGGAGGACTAGCCACCTTCCACCTGCCAGCCCCCAGGGTTAGCCCTCCAAACAGAGCTCGAGGTGACAGGCTGTCCAGAGTATGGCCCACCCTGGCGAACTCCTTGCCTTGGATCAGGAGAAGGCGACAAATGAGACAAAATGAAAAATATAATGATGCATATTATATTAATCATCCTTCCTTTTTCTGACACAATAAATCTTCTCTTTAAACTCATGGTGGCGATTGCATCATCTCCCTCTCTCCTCGAAACAGCACAGATTAAGATAAAGTGATAGTGCTGTGTCAAAGAGAGCTTTACTGCCACACTTGGGATACAAAGAGAGAGGTTAATTTATCATCGCTGGGGAGAACTGACAGAAGAGAGATATACTACCGAAAGGGGATTTAGCACAGGGCCAAGAAACTTCACACTATTTTTACCATCTGTCACATGCTCTAATAAAGCAGGGCAAAATATGAAGAAAGGAAAAATGAACTATCAAACACTGATGTAATGCAGCCCATAAATCTAATTTAATTACTTTGCATGGAGACAGGTCCTCGAGTCTGTGTGAATATACTGGATTTTCTTGGCAACTTAACAACTAAGTGTTTTAATAACATCACACTATAATTTATTCTGCTTGAAACACAAAACCCCTTTTGTGAGAGTTTCATTTTTGAGAACTGTTAATTTTTTCGGCTAATGTCAAAACTGGCATAAATTCACATGTGAACTTGAAGCCTGACTGTGAAAAAGGCTTAGGTTACTGCATGCCTTTTTATTGTTTGGCACTTTTTCCCCTTTCTGCATGCATTAGAAATAATTGGGCTTTGTTGATGACTTAGGTGAGGAGAGTTGTCTTGCAATTAGATTTTAATATAATGACAAAGGGTGTGTGAGGGGGAAATCTTTGTAAAATATAAAGAAGTAAGGAAATGCAGTGGGAAAAAGAAATCCCAATTTTCCAGCAGAATAGCAAAACCCAGAGTGTAGTATTCTGGGAACCAGGCTGTTTCCAGACCATGCGAATTTTACTCTGGAGGATGTAAGCTCTCAGGGCAAAAGGGACGCTGGGAATGCAGGTCTGCCCTAGAGGGAGCCACTGGGAGCAGAAAATAAATCAAAAATAAAATTAATATTCAACGGGTGTCTTCCCGAATTTGGATGCAGTTACAGAAATTATTGTTAATAATGAAAGCCATATATCAAAGGTTATAAAATTCATCGGTGCTAGGACACTATTTTTTTAGGCTTTGTTCTGAACCATTAAAGATGACATATTGCATTTGTGTGCCTCTTTGTATAATAAGATACATTTAAGCCTGATTCTAACCTAAACTGGCAATTTTGGCATTGAACTCAAGTTCTTAAATGGGGGCTGTGACACTACCATCCAGAGGAGGTCGACTGAACCCATCCATTCTCCCATGACCTCACTCAGTAGGGCAGGATGGATGCGTAATTAATTTGTTAGATCATCAGTGATTCATGTTGGGAAAATAAAACTTTGAGCCTCTTGACAAATTTAATTGAAATATAATGGGGGATAAAAAGATAAAAAAACCAAAAACAAAACCCTATTCCCTTACTCGCCTCAAAACCCCAAGCCCTCACACTAAAAGAAAACTTAAATGTAGAGATATACAGTCTGTTAAGTTCATTTTTCAGTCCTTCAGCAACAATTAATAAATCCTTACTATATAGAAATCTCCGTAGGACACACTTTGGGGCATATGCAATCTGGTAGCAAGCAGAGAGACACAGGATAGAAAAATGACTCCAGTTCAGGACATTCTAAGGACGTTTAACCTGGTGGGCAATATCCGTGGGGTTCATGGAAAGGGAAGATATAGAACTGGTCATGGTGTGGACTTTGGATAAAACAGAAGTGATTCATCTGGAATATTCTAACAAGTAGTAGACCCATCAGGAAAGTGACCACAATATGCATATTGTTGGATATTTATTGACTGCTGCTGGTGATGTGGTGTATGTTAAATATCTAAAGTGATTCAAGGGCCTTGAAGCCAGGAAACTGAGGTGCAAAGTTTTTCAGAGAAGTACTTCAAATAAATTTCTCCTCATGGCTTTTTTTCTGAAGTTCATATTCCCCTGTTCAGACTTGGAAAGCACTCAATTCTTGTGGTTTCTTGTTCTGTTGAATTTGTGTGGGAGAAAAATGTACAACCTTGAACTCTGAATGAAGCTCAGTGTGGAAAGTAGTGGTTTTCAGCTGTGCTATTTCAAATGCCCTCATTGGTATTTTTAAAGACTTCCCACGTATTCGGTTACTGACCTGGGGCTTGGAATAGTGAACATTAAAAATTAAAAAATGAAAAAAATCAAACTGCCAGTATTTACTTATGAAATGACTTGGTTATAGCCCAGCAATCCAAATCCTTAAAATTAGTGTACAAATTGAAAGTTTGAAGGGTTTCTTTTTTGGCATTTTGATTTCTTCATCTGAAAAATGGGGATATTAATACCTACCGCCTGGGGTTGTTGTGAGGATGAAATGTGCCTACATATGTAAAGCATCGAGCACACTGAAATGATGACTGCAATTATTATTTTATGATTATTATTTTGATTTTGCTACCCCTCCTTTGCTTCCTCTGTGTATTTCCACCCACCCCCTCTCCCATCATTCCCCACCCCACACACCCCATTAAGTACTTTTTTAAATAGACTTGCAGGAATCCACTTCATTCAGCCTCCCCCTTCTGGCCCAGCTGCAGACTGCAGCCAAGTCACTTTTCTTTAAGGTTACACTCATAATAGGAAATGTGAAAAAAAAAATCATATCGGGGTGGACCCAGGCTGTGTTCTTAAAATGAAGCACTGGGCAGAAACAAAAGGAGCATCCAACTCAGTGTGTGCTCTGTGGCAAAGGAAGAAATTTCAAAGACGTCCATGTACTCAGAAGCCTAGGAGTCTTCCCAATCAAGGGGATGGGGAGGGGAGCATACCAGGAGTTAAAAAGCCAGTAAAATTTATGGTATTGTCTCCTTTAATCAGTAATTGTTAGCCCAAGTGCACGACACAAGGTGAACTTGATCTTTCATATAAAGCAGTTATACTCGAATTCTCCACGCTGCTCCTCGGCTCTTCATATTCTTCTTTTAACAGGTTCCTTGCTTTAACCTTGCTGGTCAAGATGACAGATCGTTTACATTAACAGATTATACAGGAATGCTCCAGGTCTAACCTGGAAGTGCGTTAGCACCCGGTGACTTGAGCAGCCAAGAGTGAGGACCTGAAGAGAAGCTCAAAAAGCCAACACCCACATCTGGAAGGAGTGAGACTTTAAGGAAAGACCTTAAAACCACATTGGTCCCTGTTGTGACACCCAAGAGATGCTGGGCCACACTGAATTTTAAAAATTGTCTTCACTCTCTTCCCAGTTGCTTGCTAATGTATGTTTTTTTTTTTAAAAATTAATTTAAGCATTAAACATTTGGTGCATCTTTATTGTGTGCCAAGCATTGTGGTAGGTGCTGAGAATGCTAAGAAAGAGCAGATTGGCTTTGCCTTCAAGGTTCATTGAGTAGAGGAAAGAACACAGACACAAACTCCCTTAACTATCATACAGTACGAAAACCATGATACAATGAAAGTCTGATCAAAGTTCTGCAGTGGAGGAGGAGACCCCTTGTAGAGGAAACAGGGAAGGTTTCCAAGGGTATCATTCGAGCTGGGTATAGAAAGATGCATAGCATTTGTCTCAGGTGTAGAAGTGGAAGAAATGGCATTTCTGGTGGGGGACAGAGCATAAACAAAAGTTTAGGAGAGTGACTAGTGTACAGGAAAGTCAAACTGATCTTGATGGCTTAGGGGCCACAATAATCTGTGGTTCCTTTTTAGGTATGGTCACAGGCAGGTGAGTTAAAGAGCCAGTAAATCTCTAGCCGCCCAGTTATCTAGACCTTTTTCTTCAAATTCCAGGGTCGAAGAGCAGATGAAATGGAAAGTTCTGTTGGTTCTGCCCATCACACAAGTATTAGCTCTAGAAAGTCTTGTGAATGTCATCTAATTCCAGAAGGAGATCCTGAGGGTTCATAGCCAAGCTTGACAGTGTCCTTTTGGATAGAAAGAGTTTGTTTTGATACATCTGGGTGGAGCTGAAAGTCCTCAGTCACAGCAAGTGTATTCCTGTTAACCAGAGCAAATCACTTTATTGAGGCATCATCTAGATATTCCCAGGGAAAGGTCATAATCACAACTGACATTTATTGAATACTCTCGTTGGGCCCACCACTATTCTAAGTGCCTCAATGAATCCTCAAAACAAACCTAGAGAGTAGGTCTATTATCATGCCCATTTTACCAAGGATGAAACTGTGGCATAGACGGGTAGAGTGATTTGCTCGAGGTCACACAAATAAGAAGTGGCAGAGCATCATTCTATCTGTCCCAGAGTCTGTACTCTTAACCAGCTTCCTATACCCACCCAAGAGAGCGAAACCATCATGATACATTTACTAACTAGGTGCTCCATTCATGTACATTGTCTCATGATATCATAGCATGATAACTATGAAACAGGCATGACCTTCATTTTGCAGATGAGGACGCTGAGGCTCAGAAAGATTAATTAACTTATTACCAAACAGCCAGCAACTGACAGAGGTGACATTTAAACTTAGATGTGCTTGACCTCAAAGCTGATGTCCTTTCTGCTCTACTGTGTTGAATTTTCAAGAAAGAATTTTGTCAGGTGCTATTTCTTCTTCTGCCATTCATGGAGGCAGGCATTGACCATGCATTTCACAGAACAACTGCTTCCTGAACTCCATTTCCATTCTCTGTCCAGAATGTAAGACTGATCTTTACTGCTAATATAGTATATTTTGGACACAGGTGATTTTTCCCTCAAGCATCTTTCCCAATAGGGCGAAGGCAAACTCCATCCAGTTATTGTGTGTGGGAATAGATAAATACAGAGGTACCTTAGTTTGAAAGAACTCAAGAGCCAAAGTGAACTAGAGTTTTTCACCTTAGAGCAGTATTCATAGACTTCTATAAGTACGTAACTCCTATAGTGTGTTTAGGGGAAAGGTCAGCAAATATTTCCTGTAAATGCCGGGACTGCAAATATTTCAGGCCTTGTGTGACATACAGTCTCTGTCACACCCACTCAGTTCTTCACAGTAGAGCAAAAACAGTAGAGCATAGACAGTACCTAAATGAATTAGCATGACTGTGTTCCAGTAAACACTTATTTATGAACGCTGACATGTGAATTTCACATAATTTTTATGTGACATAAAATATTCTCTTTTTGATTTTTTTTCTAGCCACTAAAAAATTTAAAAACTATTTTTAGTTCATAGGCTGTGAAACAACTCACAGTGAGCTGGGTTTGACCCGGAGGTCATAGCTTGCACGGAGTTTATAACATTTTATTATGAACTTGTTAGGAAATCTAGTGTGTAAATCAAAACACAGGATACATCTCATGTAAACTGTTTAAATACTCATCTACTCTTTTGGAAAACAATGCCTCATTGAGTTGAGTCCTCTGAATATCCTTTTTTCCTGGTACAGGCAGAAAGATAAAAATTATACTCTATTGAAGATAAGTTGACACTTTCTACATAAAACATCTCGTCATGGCCGAGATAGTTGTAGCAGAAAATAAGGAAGGAAAGTTTGCCTTTTGTTACATTCCCTTTGCCCCATTTCCCTCTTTCTCTGGATGTCCAGGGCTTGCATGCTGCCTTTGTTTCTTCCCACTATATAATTCCACCCTGGCTGATCCTATTTGTAGGAAAGTAAACTCTCCACCTTTAGGATATGTTTTGAGAACTACCAGAGGCTCTTGTATCAGTAAGTCAGTGTCACAAAAACACCGCGTAACAACTACCCCAAATGCAGCTGCTTAAAATAACAATCATTTATTCTCATGACCCTGCAGACTTGCTGGATGTACATTGGGCTTTTGTGGGTCTTCTTGACTTTGCTCTATGTGTCTCTCGTCTTCCTTATAGGACCAGTGGACTAGCCTGGACACGTTCCCTGCTTGATAATGTCAAAAATGCAAGAGCACAAGTGGAAATACTCA
Source organism: Pteropus medius (assembly GCF_902729225.1). Taxonomy (NCBI): domain Eukaryota; kingdom Metazoa; phylum Chordata; class Mammalia; order Chiroptera; family Pteropodidae; genus Pteropus; species Pteropus medius. The sequence continues at coordinate 27,384,909 of NW_024354502.1, read as the reverse complement.
AGGTTTATTGGCCAAAGCAAATCACAGGGCCAAACCCGATGTCAAGGAGCCCCCAAAACGGGGAGGGACTGCAAAGTTATAACGCAAAGACCACCAATACAGTAAAAAGATACAGAATTAGAGCCCAAAACACAATCTACCAGAATCCCTCTACCAAAAATATCACCCCCCAAAGACCTTTGACATTGACATGGCTTAAAATTCCTGCTATTAAAATTACTCTTTTGAATTAAAATATTATCTGTAGAAAGCCTGGTGAGAGGTAGGGCGTTTATGCATAACTCCTTAACTCCTCAGCAGCATTAGGCAATTAGCCAGCAGACTAAGGGGTTCTGAGGGCATGGGGCTCAGGACAGATGCATTATGCAGGGAAAGTTGGGAGATGGGGTGGGCCGAAGTCACCCTGCCTTTCCTAGTCGAGTCCTTCATACCTACTCACCCTTATTTCCACTATGTTAGGAGAGAGCTACAGAAATTCTTCATCTGCCCAAGGAAGCATTAAATCATTTTAGGTGGCTAGACGATTCTTAGGTTGGAAACATTCAGAAAACAGCAGTTAACTTTGTCGGAAACACATCCTTGGCTTTTCAGTGATGTCAGTATGTTCGTCTCTTTTTGTTTCTGTTTGGGCACATAAAACACGTGAGGATGGTGGGTGGCTGAGTGGGAGTGTGGAGGTCTGTGTTTGTATGCATGTGTGTTGTGTTCATGTTTTTGCCAATATGCCCGTCTCAGTTGTGCTCAAAAATCTGTCTTCTTAGGCTGGGAACAGAAAGAGGTTTTCATTATTAGACAGTATTATCACCAAATAGTTTTTATTTTTTATTTTTTTTTTTACTGCGAGTTTGGAGAAGCAGACCCTTTCCAAATCCACTTAATAAAAGGTGTGTGTGTGTGTGTACACACGTGTGCGTGTGCATTATGCATTGTGTGCTGTGCTGTGTGTTGGGGGTAATGTGTAAATAGAGATGTCTTTCACCCTACAACCTCTCAGATTCTATTTCTGCTACTACTAAAATAAATTAGGTAAATTATCTTAGAAATTACACAGTTATAGAAAAACTGCACATCTTAATTAATTACATATTACTCCTAGAAATAGACTCTATCTAGCTACATATCCATCTATATGTAATTTTTAGTCTATTTACTATCTCGTATTGCTGATCTTTTTTTTTTATAAGTGGGGGATGGGGAGGAAGGATTGGCTGATGTTCTTTTACTCACTCTAATGCAATGAATCCTCTTGTATTTAAATTCAGTTGTAGTTCATAGCTGGGTAGATTGGTTCCTGGTGAGTACACCATCCCCAGTACCATCCCCTAAAAAAACCTCAGAGCATGTATGGATAAAGGAGATGGTAGATTAGTTTACTGGGAAAGGAAATGTACAAATGTATCTTTTGCAAGAAGATTAACTGATGGTAGCAGCAAGTTGCTGATGAAGGCAGTTTGTGTAAGAGCAGGCCCTAGCTGCTGGGGCCCATCTGTCTCTGCTGTCATTCTCTCCCTGGATGCCTATGCAGCAGGCGAATGGGCCTGGACTCCCTGTGTCTTTCTCCTTCCTCTTCCTCTTTCCTCTACATGAATCTTGCCTCATTGGGCCCCAGAGGCAGGAACTTCCTAATGGAGGAGAATCGGAGAGGAGCTGATAAGTTTAAGGGTTTTCTGTTTGTTCAGCAAGCTGGGCGTCACTTTTCCAAAGTGACTTTTGAGGTCATCAGAGGCCCAGAGCCTTCCTCTGTGCAGGCTGTAGCAAATGTGGGTTGTACCCGCCACTCATCTTTGGCCAACGTGGCAACCAAAGCCCCTCTCAGGAAATCATAGTCACGCCTCTGGGAGCTGGTCAACTCAGGAGGCAGGGGTGGTAAGACCCACTTGCATTTCAGGCCCTTTCAGATTACAGTTCTCTGATCTACACACATTACCGATATACATGTTACTAGTAAATATACAGAAACAAGTGTTGGCATCTAAGAAGCAATTCTTTGCTACTCTTAAATTCTCTCCAGGGTGCTACTCAGTTCTGTGGTTTTGCTCCTTGTTAATTCCCTCTCCACACACACACACACACACACACACAGAGTCTCATTTGATACTTCCCTACTGCATCTCCCTCCAATTAAAAGCAATAACTACCAACCTCTCTAAAGTCTCTCCAAAGTAAAATATACGAGTCCACCTCTTATACCATATTGTGTGTATTTGTAATGCTAGTAAGATGGACAGATAATCTGATGACATTCAGCACTGAGCCTAGTGTGGAGTTTACCTGTATGTTCTTACCTAGGAAGTAGGATCTCTGATACATAGAAAGTACATGGGTGCTTCACAGACATGAGGTTTAGTTCTATAGCTTTCACAGTTCTTGGGAAGGTCTCCACTCTTTGAGAGGAGTACAACCTTTTCAATGATCAGAGTTACTTGCTAAATTAGCCAATTTATTTCTTATGGGAGAGTCTCTGTCCTTATCTACTCTTCTCAGTTCAATAACCTTACTAAGAGACCCCTTGGTTCTGCTGTGTGTGTTTAAGGTAGGATCTTATTAAAGGCTGACTTTAGTCTGCTATTTCTAGTTTTATTGGGAAAAAGTAGACTTTGTTTCTTGATGTATCCCAGTCTGCGATAATATATCATAAGATAAAAGTGTGCAATTATGACGTTGCGCAAATACTTCAGTTAGCTCAGTGGCTAGAAAGTCTGGGGAAGGCTGGGCTGATGGATTGGGGATGAATGGATCCAAGTTGGTCGCACTTCAGAAAGGTTCCACTTCCGAAGAATAATACTGCCTTCCATCAACAGCTCTATACTATGGAGTAATGACCTTTCTTCAGCTTCGCAGATGGACAAACGGAGGCCTGGTCGGTGGCATGCCCCTGGTCAGAAGGCCCTGCGACTAGCACCACAGAGAATGGAGCCAGGAGTTCTGGCTTCCAGCCTGTGCTCTGGCCCTGTCTGTGGTCTGTACCCCTGCGGGTGAAAGCACCTCACCATGGCTGCGTGTGCTGTACTCTTAGTCCGCTTATACTTTTCTTCTGTTTTAATGTGAGTGTGTGCAAATAAAACAATGTTTGCTATTCCACAACCCACAAGACTTCTTAGTTGTTGAACATACCCCAGGAAACACATGCGTGCACTGAAGCTTGAGCGTGTGTATACACACACACACACACACACACACACACACACACACACAGAAGTTTTCATATTAGTTTCTTGAGTTCATGGATAAAGTCCAGAGCTGCCAAAGCTCCCACTACTTTGCCATGTCACACTAATAGCTTCCAGATCCCATCACATATTAAATTCATGCGGCTTCAGCGAAGCCATCTATTTAATGCAATTCGCTAAATGCCTGCGCAGCCCCGCTGACAGTGACATATTAGTTTTGCAGTCTTTTGCAATCTGATATCTCTGAATTTGCCACCGTACTAAAGATTTGATTAATGTGGTTCCATTTGGATGCAGTAATTGGCTGCGACTGTTGTAGAAAATAATCAGGCTTTCATTCCTTACAAGTGCACGGACATGCTAATGAGAGAGTGGGTTAATTAAGCCCGCGGCAGAAAGCGACAGTTACTGATGACTGTTATGACAAACCACCGACTCGGCATTTGGGAGCAGGACAGCAAATTTGCACTTTATGAAATTACAGGAAAACTAGGACATAAGGAATAAATAGTTACATCTGTTTGGTGAAAGGGGGAAAAGGGTGGGGAGAAAAAAAGAGGGGCTCAAGAGAAAGAGAAAAGAACAAGCGCAAGATGGTCTCCCCAGGAACAGGGCCCGAGTCACGAAATTCAGGCACCCATGGGAGAAGTCTCCTGTTCTTCAGTGGTTGCCTTTGATTGTAGTTGGATGTAAAGGTGCTGGCTGAATCTGACATGCCCAGTCCAGCACTTGTGTTATGGACTTTCTGCCAAAGGACCAGGCAGTAGCTCCGTTGCCTAGAAACGGATTTGGGAAAAGAGAGGGAGAGGTAAAGGGAGGGAGGGGCACACCTGTGGCAGCACATGGAGGGAGCCTGGGTCCTGGGGAGGTTACATGGCTGTTTTTGCTTTCCTGAGAAGCTAGTCTACAAATGTCTAGGGCGAATCAAAGGCCCAGGTCTATTTTTATTGGCTCTTCAACTCACTTTCCCAAAATGAAGTCCTGCTTCTGGATTTCACTCCAAGAGCCAAACTCAGGCTCCTCCCTTCTTCACACTGGCCAGGGTTTCTTTCAGTTCTGTTGGTCCCTCCTAGGTTCTCTGTTGTCCCTTCTTTTGTCTCTTTAAGCCATTTTGTCTCAAGGGACAGGGAGTCCTATTCCCCTCGGAGTTCTGCCATCGTACATGAACTCATCAACACTTCCTCTCCCCCAGCCAGCCTGGGGACTCCAGGGTTTCTCTGCTCAGGCCTAGCATTACCTCCTTCATTTCGGTCTATGTTCATCTTACCCCGCCCCCCCTCCCCCAATTAACCAATATATATTGAGCACCCATTAGACAGAAAGCCCTGGATCTGAGGAGGAGGAAATACAAGAGAATCTAACTTACGTCCTGCCTTTCAGGAGATTATAGACTTGAGAAAGCCACCGGTGGATAGTGATGAGTGTCATGAGAGAAGACTAGAGAAACCTGTGGGAATTCAGAAGGACAGAGATCACTTCTGTTCGGGCACACGAGAAGCTTGAGAAACGAAGGCTATGAACCTGTGGCAGTGGAGGAAAGGGCACTGCAGGCAAAGCAAACTGCAGGAGCAAAATAATGGAGCGAGAGTGATATAGATGTGTTTGGGGGAGAAACGAGAAATAGAGCCGAACACTCATCCGGGGACAAATGGCAATGAGTTTTCCTAGGGAGTTTGAAGTTATTCTGAAAATGACGAGGCATTATTGAATATTGAGTCCAGAATGTCATAATCAGAACCGTGTAAGGGAGAGCCTGTGGGAGGCAGAGGTGTGGTGTAAGCTGTAGGGTAGAGAGGCCTGGGAATATACTGGAAGCCAGAGATTAGGGAGGAGGTCACCCCGGGCATTCGGGGAAGGTGGAGAGAACTGGACAGGAGCAGGGGCTGTGAGCACAGATGGGAGCGGATCCTTCTTACTGTGGTGGTGCAACACTCCATGAGAAGCTGTCTTTTGAGGCATCTCTTGAGCTCAGGGCTGGGGAGGAGGATTCCTGGAATGAATTTCTGAGTGGAGACAACTAAGTATCATAGTTGAACTTTCCTCTGATGGTGAGCATCCTCAGATACATGAAAAGAAGATTTCACTTAGCACTTGTATCTGCTTCTATGTTTAGGAAATGGTGCAGCAGAAGGCTCACTGAGATGGCAAACTTGTGGAATATAATTCAGTCCAGAAAAACCTAGTTTATAGATGACAGTTCCAGGAAACTCATTGTTGCACCATGGGAAGGTATCTCCACATTGGTCACTTATTCCTTAGGTGTCATCAGCTCTCCCACCCTTTATCACTGCTAACTACCAAAAAATACAATTTACGTGTATGAAATACATTATTCAACATAAGTAGCCACAGGAACAGAAGGAAATTCTGTTTATTGAAGGCCTACTATGGCCAGTACTTTACATACATTATCTGTGATAATTCTTATAAAAATTACTGATGAAGACAGTAAGGCTCAGAGATGTAAATTAGGAGCCTAAGTTCACGCAGCTAGTAAGTGGCAGGCAAGAGCCAGGTATGAAAACCGGATCTGTCTGACACTAAAACTGCTCTTTCTCTGGACCCCTAAGACTCCTTTTTATTACATGGGAACTTATGAAACAGTAAATTTCTTGATTAGGACCAGTATCTGCTCAGGTGGAGCATATGTTTGCCCTTAGGCTCTGGCATGAAGCTGCCCTGCTCCTGCCCGCTTCTCATTCCTTCCAGTACAACATGTTGTTGGACGTGGCACTTAGAAACAAGAAGTCCACGAGTTTTGCAACGTGCCACGATCTAGGTGCTTAATACTGACATATGAAAAGGGTTCCATTGCTCCAGCACAAGGTATTAAAAATGAGTTTTCATGGAGGTCTTTGCTCTTGGCTGGAAGGAGACTGGAAAGTACAGACCCAAAGATGTAGACTTTGGCCAACGAGGTTGGACATGTCATGTGCGAGGTTTGTTGTTTTCATGTTTCCCATAACTGTGCCACCCTTCTTGGAAAGAGCTGCAGAGAAAGGGAGAAAAGTAGCAGCAAATCAGTCTGTAAGTTGAGCAGGTGCCTAGAAAAATTGAGAAAGGCTGCTCTCCAATCACCGGGAAGAATCATCACTCATTTGCCAGATTAGCTGGAGACTCCCAAACCTGCCAGCCTCCATCTGGGGGAGGTTCTGCAGCCTGAGCACCGGGCCTGCCTGGGAGCTGGTGATTTAGACCAGAGGATTTTATGGTCTGAAAATGGCTCTAAAATTTGTTTGGAATTACCCAGAGCACATTTTAAACACTTAAATTGCCGTCTTCATATTTTTTAGTATTTGCAATTTACCTTAGTACAATTCTTCTCCTGTCTCCCTCAGCACTTCCCTTACGCCCTGGTCTTTCCTCTCTGTGGAAAGGCTCCACACTTTAGCATTTCTCCAGCTCATTTGGGATCAGGAAGGGTTTCACTCTGACGCCTGGAGCCACTCCCTCTCCTCTGCTGTTTTACCACCTTAATTTATTCTGGGTTGAATAGTGTTCCCTTGAAAATTCGCGTCTCCTTGGAACCTTGGAATATGACTTTACAGTGGTTCCCCACTTATCCACAGTTTCACTTTCCATGATTTCAGTTACCTGTGGTCAATGGTGGCCTAAAAATATTAAATGGAAAATTCCAGAAATAAACAATGCATATGTTTTAAATTGTGGGCCGTTCTGAGTGGTGTGATGAAATCCTGTGCCTTCCTGCTCCGTCTCGCCTGAGACGCGAATCATCCATTAGTCCAGCACATTCATGCCGTATATACTCCCCGCATGTTAGTCATGTAGCTGTCTCGGTTATCAGGTCAACTGTCATGGTATCACAGTGCTTGTTTTCAAGTAACCTTTATTTTACTTAATAATGGCCCCAAAACACAAAAGTAGTGACGCTGGCAACTCCGATACACCAAGAGAAGCTGCAAGTACTTCCTTTAAGTAAAAAGGTGAGTATATATAAGAAAAAACAGCGTATATAGAGTTTGGTAAAATCCGCAGTTTCAGGCGTCTGCTGGAGGTCTTGGAACATATATCCCAGGGATAAGCGGGGGACTATTATATTTAGAAATAGGGTCTTACAGGTATAATTAGTTAAGATGAGGTCCTACTGGATTAGAGTGGTCTCTAAATTCAATGATTGGTGTTCTTTTAAGAAGAGAAGATGGCACAAAGACACACGGGGAAGGTGGCCTTGTGAAGATGGAGGCAGAGATGGAGCGTTGCAGCAGCCAGCCAAGGCACGCAGGCCAAGGCTCGCTGGGAGCCACCAGAAGCTGGAAAAGGCAAGGGAGGATGTTTCCCTAGAGGCTTCTGAGGGACCACGGGATGTGTGGACAGCTAGATTTTAAATTTCCGGCCTCTACAACTGTGAGGGAATAAAATTCTGTTGTTGTAAGCCACACGGTTTGTGGTCATTTGTTCCTGCATCCTTAGGAAGCTAATACACCCTCTCAGATCACTTATGGCTCTATTACCTCTTCTGAGTGGCCCAGCTCAAGCTTCCCAGAGGAAACCCAGGAAAGTCTCCATCGTCTCATTTCCTAGAGGCAGGGCTTAGAGGTTAGTTGGGTTTAAGATCCAGTCATTTCCAGCCAATGGCTCATTTCTTCCTTCATTCTGTTGGTTAATTCATAAATCCAAGTTTATTCCCTTCAGCAAGGCTGTCACTTTGACTTCCTGGAGATAGCATCGAGAGCAGAACTATATTGTTTATATGAATTGAACATATCCTAATTTTCAGGCCTCTTCACGATTTATGTTATCAGTTTTTCTTACACAAAACAGTCACTTAACAAATGCTTGATGCCTGACTCTGATGTTAGGCCCCACCTCCCTGTGTATTGGAAACAGGAGGAGACTGATTTTGCTTTCAACCAATCCGAGCTCTTCCTCCTGCTCCTCTTAATACCAATGCCGGAGGTTCCAGAAAATTCTGCACAATCCTCCAAATGCGATGGGACCCCAACTCCTTTTTGCCACCAGCAAGCTTGCCTCTTCCTCCAGGCATTCCCTCCTCCTCCCTGCCCTGTCCCCCTTTTTTAATTGTGAAGGCCTCACTTCTGTGGGCTGTCAGAGGGGTTCTGCACATTTTATACCTGACAGGACCTCTCTCAGAAACCCCTGAGGGAGACACCGTTAAAGTGTTTTATGTTGGGGAATAGGTTGGTTTCTGTGCAATAAAAACCAAAGCCATTGAACAAGCAAGCTCCTGGGTAATTACTGGGACAGAGGAGATAGCTTCCATATGCCGGGTGGGTGCTTGGAGGCCAAGCCTGCATCTGTTCCCTTTGTTCTGTCAGAGAACAGAGCCAGGAGGGGGTCTGACCTCCCGATAAACCCTGAACCAGAACCCTCTGCTGAGCTTCAGGGAGAAGAGCGGGGCTGGGGGCCGTGGAAGGAGGTCAGAGGGCAGCAACATCTGGGAGAAGGAGGGGTTGGTCGGGAGCTGGGTGAAAGCGTAGGGGAAAGGGTTTGGGGCCAGCTGCCCCTTCCATAATCAATAAACCTAGCTACCAGAGGAGATCAGAGAACCATTCATTAACGAGCTCGTTAAGTGATTGATAGGCTTAATTTTCCTGTCAAATGTGGACTTCCCTTGTAAACATGTCAATTGAGGAAAGTTCAAGCTTGTCACTTGGATTTATAGCTGGAATAACATGTAGGTGGAAAAGAGGGGGCAGGTCCCCAGTGACCATGCTGGCTGCTATGAAATGGTAAGGCCAGTGTATCCAGGTGCCTGCAAAGCCCTCCTCTTCTTCCTACAGCTGAGATAACAATCACAGTCTTGGGGTCTTACTCTCTCATCCTCAAAGGAATGAAGACATGGCAGTCCCCAGTCTCTGCCGAACCCCACTCCCATCTCATAAGGACTCTCTGGGAGTTATTCGCCGATTCACCTTCAGATCCAGAGGGACAATCCCATGCTGGAAAGAGGCACCTGAACTGTGCTCTTGGAAAACAGACCTCCTTTTCCTTTCTCATCGTCCTAGAAGACCAAGACTAAATGAAAGCAGAAGCTGAAAGGCCCAGTGTGTGACACAAACAAGCCATCAGCTCCTCGGTGATCTGGAAAATTGCTGGTGGCACTTGGGGACAGGTTGGAGGGGAGGTGGTCACAGAAGGAGTGGCCTATTCAGAACAAGTGGAGGGAGGGTGGAGGGCAGCTGCAGCCAACAGCCTAATGGGTGGTCCTGTGGGGAGCCCTTTGCTAACTGGCTTGTGTTTAATGCTCTGTGTTAAATTAGCCAAGCACAGCTACACTCCCCAGATGTGTAAGAAATGCAGACACGATACAAGTGGGCATTTTGGATAATTGAAAATACCGTTCAAAATCCACTCTAATCCATTAGCGTTATTATCACAAAGCACTGGACGTAGCAGAGAAGCTTTCCAGGACCTGGCAGTGGTCTGCTTCAACTAGCACAGTGATGGAATTTGGCCTCAGAGATGCTCTGCCCTCTTCAGTATTAAAATATACTTGGTTTTGTATCGTGCACTTTCCTCTCTAGCATGGCTGTGGACCACCTGAAAGCAGGGCCTGTGGCTTTCATGCCTTTGTATTTCCTGCAACATCTGCTAGAGGGCCTGAGTATACGAGCTGCTGCCCACTGGGTGCAGATGGGCCAGGTGGTGCCAGGGATCCCATGCCTGCTGGACTGGACCTCATCAGCACTTGCAGCCTTTTGTTCTGTGGCACCAGGAGCTTCATCACTGGGATCTTCAGTGCAGAGTGAGTTAGGGATGGACTTAGGGGTCGGATTATCTCTAGACGAAAACTCCGTGAAAGTCTTGCCCCAGCAGCACTTACCAAGTTGGGGTGTGTGTGTGTATGTGTGTGGAGGGGAGGGGTGGTGATGTTCAGCCAGGTTCTTACAAACGACAGACCTTCTATAAACCCTCCTGGCCTTTCATATCATAGTACATTATTATTCATCTCAAAATGTGCTACACAGAGAAACACAACCAAAGTATAATTTTCTGCAATGACACCAAACATGTCAGGCTCTCAGTCCTCAGGGAAGAAATCAGGAGAAATACCTGCCTACTCCGGTCAGTGGCTGCCCTGTCATGTTCTCTCTTTTTCTAGAGCTGCAAATTTAGTTTATTTGTATGGGCTTGCTGATGCTTCACCATCCTCTAAGGGAGACAGCAACAATAATGATAATAATAATAAGGGCAAAGCCATCACTTTTCTTGAGCACTTACCTTATGCTAAGCACACTGATCAGGGTTCTGCAAATATCTCCTCTAATTTCATGACAAGCCCACCATTCTGCTCAAGGCCACACAGATGGCCGGGATGGAGCCTGGCCAGTCTTTGGACTCTAGAGGCTGGACTTGTGGACCACACTGCTGCGTTACTTCAGAGCAGTCCATGGCCACGTTAATTTTATGAAATGGCAATGTGTTTGGTGTTTTGGTCAGAAATCTGTATGTTCATTTTTATGGTAGGTTCTCAGAGCACCTAATGGCAGGGATTTTCTGAAATATATTTAGGTTCAGACACAAAGGGCGATTTTTCTTCCTTATCTAAGTGCTGGTGTATAATAGGAGTTATATTATTGCTATAATGTTCTCTTGAATTGAGCTTCTGGAGAGGTGCCAGGACCAAGTTTGGACACAAGTAAAAGCCTTGTTGGAAAGAGTTGGGTGGGGCTAGGAGGCTCATTCGTCACAGAGCTACCTCTTGCCAGGTTACTGGACCCTTACTTTCCTTTAATGCAGTCAAGGCCATCGAACCAGGCCCAGATGGCCTCCAGCCCTATGCTATTGCCTTCAGCCCGTAATTATTAATTATTATTATTAAAGTAATATCTATAATTTATTGAGCACCTACTAAGTGCCAAAGACAGCCCAAGCTACTTTACATATGCTTTTATTAATCATCACAATAACTATGTCCTATGGAAACTTTCATTATCTCTGTTTACAGATAAAGAAACTGAGACTTAGAGAGTGTAAGTAACTTCCTCAAGGTTAGTAGGTAAATGTCTGGTTGACTCTGGAACCTGCACTATTCTACCAGACCCAACTATTTCAGGCAGTCAGTGTCTCACATTTTCTCCATCTCCCCAATCCTCTCATCTCAACCTCCTCTACAGCGATATAGTTCCCAAAGCAGCCATGTGCACAGAACACAGCCCCACAGCTGCTTTCCCTGTGGTGTCTTGTGTTCTGACCTAGCATCTGGTCAGAGCAGACACAGGATTCTTTGCGCTGTGCTACGACAGGCAGGGAGCTTGTCTGAACTTTCCTTGTGTGTCTGTGGAGTGTCTGTGGCAGGCTTTTCCCAGAATTGAGAGATTCCTTCTATCCAAAGGAGTCAGCCCCAGAGGAAGCAGACATGCCTCATGAACAGGTTTCCTCATTCTGTAAAAAGCAGTGAGACGTCCAAACTCTGCAGCCCCAGGACTCTGGTCTGCACCTCCCTGAGCACCCGCTACTGCTTCTGCGTGCCTGCTGTACCTGGATGTAGCACTCAGTTTTGAGCACCAGCTTCCCCTCTCCCTGGATTTTCCTTTTAGAGAAAGAAGCAAGAATTTGTGCTCTGTGTTTAGTAAAAATATATCTTTCTGCCTTGCTCAGCCCTCTATGTCCTTGAATTCAGGCGTTTTCAGAATAAAGAAGACTTTGATCAACTGCCCCATTTCACAGAGATGGGGAGGTTCTTTAGCTTGCAGGAAGAACAAGCCTGTCTGTGCTGGAAAGTCCCCAGCTCCGGCTGGCAGTGCTGGCACTAGCCCCTGGGAACCCGCAAGTGAGATAAATTAGGAGCCTAGAGCAAAATATTTAGTTTCATGCAATTTAGTTTCTTTCTACTACTTGCTTAAAATTCTTTGGAACAATTAAATCTTAATAGCGTCTTGTGACTGCCCTGGGCTCCCTTCTCCTCAGGTTTGTTGATTGTATTTGATATCACTCACAAGAGCAAGATTTTTTTTAGAAAACATTTAATAAGACCATTTGATTGGAACCCAGAAAGAGAAAGGCCATAAAGTGGTAAAGCATCTAAAGATGGCAGTGGGCCCAGCAGGTGGAAAACCTCACATCATTCTATCAACAATCTTCTTGAGGTCATCTTTGAATTCAGGGCCTTAGCTAGGCCTAGTGAGGAAACAGTTATGAATGAATGCTTGGTATCCTGCCCATGAATAGCAAGGACTATCACTGGGAATGAGGCAGGTAACTCCCCAGACAGAAAGCCTTAAGGTCCCTTTAAGAAGATAGAGGAATAAAAACAAATGATTATAAGGATCTTCTCCCTCCCTGCCCGCAAGCAGAGTTACTGATGGCTGATTGACTTGTAAACATTGGCAGCACATCCAGAGAGGAACTTGTAACTTTCAGTACCAGTTAAGCAAACTGAGTGTCTTCACTCCAGGGAATTCAGGAGTAAAGGAGGTTTTGAAGGTAGAAAACCATCATAAGCAAGTATTCATTTCATTTTTTAATGACCACCTCTTGACAAGTGGTTTACTCATTCTTCTTTGGAAGGGTTGGCTTCTAGATGGCTGAGCTGAAGAGGACCTAAACGAATTCATAGTCTCAGTACAGCTGATTAAGGCAGGACTTGCTGCCTGAGCTTTTGAAAAATCCAGGTGAAAAGATGCTTTAGAATAATAAAAAAGAAGAGCTGCCTCCTGTCTATCCCAGAAGATGGGCTGCCTTCCCACTCCACTTTGGCATGGAGGTGTCAGGAGAAGCTTAAAAACTCATGGCCCCTGCAAAGATGAAAATGAATATTTCCCAGCAAAAGAGGAAACGAGAGGGTGAAGAGAAGGCAGAGGAAGAAGTGTGATTGCGCAGTGCTTTGATGGCCTCGTGTTTCCAAGCCCTGAGAAGGAAGGATTTGAGCTGCAGAACTCAATACAGAGCCGCGATCTGTGGTCGGGGAAAAGCAGCACATCTGCCTTTTATAGGTTTGGGATGAAAAATGTTTTTAATTAAGGAGTGGAATTGGGGCATTTACTCTTGCTACATGCTGTGTACCTGTCAAACCTGCTGGGTGGGAACTTAATTCTGACCTCTCACCCCCACCTACTTTAACCAAAGGACTCTTGGGAACTCAGAAACCTTGAGCACCTGAGAAAATCAGAGGCCCCTTCTGGGGTCACACTCATTATACAGAATACACCCCAATGCAGAGAACCTTCCCCTCCCCAACACGGTGACTTACAACATGATTCCAACTGCCAGGCTCGGGAAGGAAGTGTGGGTCCGTGTCATTGTTGGCTATGGACGGAGACCACGAGCCAGAAAGGCTTAGGGACCCAAAAAAGCTAGAAAAACAAAGAAGAAAATTAATGACAGTAAAAACCTAGTAATAAAAAAATTTTAAGCAAAGCAAAACCAGAAAGATAATGCTCTGTTACAATACTCTTGTCTGAAATAAGAGCTCCCCCCACCCGCCGCCAATCCCTCTCCCTCAAAAACAAAATCTCTGTAAAGGGAAGAAAAATTAGTCTGTGGAGGTGCAGCCCTCCCATGAGGACACCAGGAGGCAGAGAGGCTTGGTAGCATCTTTGTGAAATTTCAGAAGCCAACAAAGGAGAGGAACTACAGTAAGAAACCACTGTTCCCTCCTGGTGATAATCTAGATGGTTGCCTGAGCTTAATTTCTGGGCTTGCTCTCTCTCTTTTTTTTTTTTCCTTTTCACATGCCTCTCAGCTCTAAGATACTTTCATATGAGATGCGAGTCCTTCCCCAAATACTGGAAAGAGCCTCTTGGGAGTTAAGTCAAGAGCTAGCAATCCTTTTGGAAAGTCTGAGTCAGGCTCTAAAACAGAAGATTGGTCCAAGTGACATCTCCATGCTTTTTCTGGCCCTAACATACTACAGATTTCTAAGGGTTCCCTTTGGTTGACTGGTCTTTTTGCCTTTTCTGCCTTGTAAAAATCCTATTTTGATCCCTGAAGATCCAGCGAGGGTGCATCAATTCCTTTCGAGGTCCTAAGTATGAACCATCACCCTTTCAAACTTTAATACAGTTAAAATATTTTTTTTGGTATGACATTAAACATATGCATGCTGAAATTAACCTTCTTCCACATTTTCTAATTAAATTTTTGAGTAAATTCATCATAGCTGAACTCTTCTTTTTCCTTCCTCTCTCTTTCCCTCTGTGTTTCTGCTTTGTTGGTTCCCTAAACAAGTGTGTAGCCCACATACTGGTAAACTAGCTCTGTGTTTAGTTCAAACTTCACCTCCTTGGTAAAGTTCCACTCTCACTAGGCAGAAATAATTGCTCCTCTGTTTTGCTTTGGCAGTCCAGCCCTTCCTTTGTTCCCTCCTCCTCTCCTGCATCCATCATTCACAATCTAGAGGGTGTAGCAGGCATCACCTTGTATTACATTTAGCTCTTTTTGTGTCTGTCTTCTCTTATCTGCCAGCTACCTCTGGGCAGAGATGCTACCATTCTTCTTTGCATCTCCAGTGCTAAGTTAGCACAGTTCCTGGCACCTCAAAAATGCTCAATTGATGTCAAAAGGAACTGAATTCAGAATAGAGGAATGAAAAGAATCAGAAGAACATGTGGTAGAGTTTTGGAGTCCCAGTGAAGAAGAGTGACTTTCGCTTGTGAACTGAAGATATTCTAGATATTCTGCCACAACTGAAGGCGCGAATGGTAGTGACCAGTTAACTACATATCCCTCACATATAAATTATTTATATATATCATGTTATTTATGAACATGCCTAGATATACACCCATGGTAATTGTTCACAGTTCAGAAGGTTATGAAACAAATTAAATTATACTGTTCCCTTTCAGTTATTAGGCTTACTGTATTTCTTTTATAATTATGTATAGGAAATTATTAACTGATTTTTTTTTATCACATTTAGTATCAGCCATTGTGTTATAGCCATTGCATTTAGTTAATAACTGCTAACATTTATTGAGCCCTTACTATGTGCCAGACACTCTTTTAGCACTTCATATATTTTAACTTATTTGCCTCATACAACCAACCAATATGCAGCTCCAACGTGATCTATAATTAATATTATTATCTTGCCTGGATGTAAATAAAAATTTCATCATATCTTGTAAGCATATGGGTAACAATACAGTTGGGAATATGAGTAGAAGATACTGAACTGTCGTGATTTAGTGAGAGTATTTACATAATTCACACAATCATAGATTCAGTTTGATGGCTTAAGAAAAAAATACTGGCCTTGGATGCATCAGCATTATCACTTGGGGAAATGGAGCTCGATGTCATCATTGTGGTGTCAGAGATTTGGCCAGAGTCTCAACAAGAGTGTGGGAAGGAGAAGAAGGCCCCACCCTTTGTCTCCAGCACATTCTGCACATCTGATAGGAAGGAGCTGTCATGGACCCCATTAATTCATTTGGCACCAATGATGAACACGGTCTATGTGTCTAAAGGACAAGAGAAGTGATGACTTGCTGAAGCTTCCTTCACTGAGCTCCTGGGAGAGATGTGTATTATGTCCCTTGCCATTATTACTATTTGATGATTCCTGCTATTAAGTCAAAACATGGAGGTTGAAGGGTTCATAGATTCAAGGAGGCTGTGATACCTCACTTTCTGTTCTTGCACCAAATTAATTTTGATGATAAGAAAAAAGGAGGTGGCCTTTGTGCTTGACCTATAACAGGACCTTAATATATACTTGTTGAGTGAATCAGCAGATTTCTCTCTAGCCTACGCTGGCACAATGACAGCAATTTGCTATCATATTATATTAGGTTCACACCCTATTAGTATTTATTTTAGTTAATATAGTGCAATTAGAGTGTAATCATATCAGTAGTTTTCAGGTCATGTCAAAAAATAAAAGTTATTGAAATAACAGTGCCAATGTAAAGTGATGAAAAATAGTTAACGTATTGAAATGCTTGGACTGAGTTAGGCACGGAAAGGAAGTTGGGGAGTGGGAGGAGTGGGAGAATCAGATCTTCAACTTCTTCTGATTCTCCTTCCTGTCCAGAGCTCATGGACTCGGGGATGCCTTGCCACTGCATTCCCTCCCTGATGGGGCTTTGACCCTTTTACTATTTCTTGAGATAAAGTTTTTGGTTCGGGTGTGTCCAGAAAGGTGGTCTTGAGGTCGATAACGGGAAGACTGAGATCGAGATCTAATTCCCACTCTTCTCTAAGTGGCTGTGTGACTTAGGCAAGCCTCCTACCCTCTCTGGGCCCTTAGTTCTCATCTGTAAAACAAGGAGGGTGACCTAGGTGATAATAAGGTCCCCTGGCTCTGTTGTTATGTTTAGTATACCATGACTTCTCAGAGCCTAAGGTGAGCGATGAGGCATAGGCTAACCCGAATTTCTTTTTTTTTCCTGCCAGGAGCAAACCCCAAAGCAGCCCAATGGCCACAGAGGACCAGCACTTTGCACTGTGCAAACTGTTGGGTACAACTCGTTGCTTGCAGCCCTATTCTACCAAGTCTTCTGGGACCTGGGTGGTTAGGTGTAGGTAAGCATTTGCTTCAGAGTGTATCAAACTTTTATGAAGACTGAGTTTGTCATGATTCCTATTGTTCAGCCTTTCCCTGGCCCCTTGGCTGACCCTGCTTTTCCTCAGAGGGTGGGTGGGGGATTTGGGCAGGTAGAAAATTCTGGAAATGAAGCCAAATAAAGAAGAAAAAGCAGTCTAAGACCCAGATATTGTTTCCCAATGATGCTTTCGATAGAGAGGCCACCGGACACCCCAG
The DNA here is from genome assembly GCF_902729225.1 of Pteropus medius. NCBI lineage: Eukaryota > Metazoa > Chordata > Mammalia > Chiroptera > Pteropodidae > Pteropus > Pteropus medius. Next base: position 27,368,049 of record NW_024354502.1, on the reverse strand, counting down.
TGGTGGCTCTAGCTCTGGTTCTCTCATGGAAGGCAGAGACCATCTCTAGGCCCTTGTCCAACTTTTTGATTCTTTGGTGTCTCTGAAACATTACTTTGCGGTTTGTTAGGTATGGTGCTGGTGGTGCAACTCTGAGGAAATAATTAACACTTATTTCTGAGGAGAAGCTTCCAGCCGGATCTGCACTTGTGGTGGTGCATACATCTCGCAAAGAATTGTTATTTAAGCAATAATCTTTGAGAAATTGGTCGTTACCCGCATTAAACGACTCAGCCCATTGCCAAGGATGGTTAACGCTCTAATAAACTGGTCATTAACTGCAGTAACAATGAATTTCGAGGGGATTATTGCTATTATAAACCTTAATCAATGGTTTATAACAGCAATAATGTGGTCCTTTCTCTTAATGGTAAGTAGGGCAGCTTGTGCCATTGCCTTGAAAATGTTTTTGTGGTGGCTGATAAGTCAGAGGGGAGATCTTCCAAGTGCTGCCCACTCTTCAGGAACACACCAGGGAAGGGAGAATACATGTCAGGGGCTCTTGATTGCCCAGGCTCTATTCACCAGGGATCAGTTGTGGAACAAGGAGCAGAAGATTCTCCTCCGACCTCCACAGTCTTTCCTCATTACAGACCCAGTGAGGCTCTGGGCATGGGGACTCCTGAGCATGTCTGTCCAGCATGAGACTCTGGATCGAGGACATGATTCAGCAGGGACTTCCTCATGGTAGGTAGTAATAAAGAAGAGGAAGCGCCACCTGCTTAGTGGGATGGAGTCTGGTCCAGGCTCAGTTCTGTCCCTAACTTGTGATGTGACTCCAGATAAATCATGTCCCTTTTATGAGCCTCTGAAAGATGGAGATTGGACTCAATGAATTCTCAAGTCCTTTTCTGGGATAACACTCTGTGGTCCTTTTCATAATATTGACTCCTTATATTAATATATCATTATAGAATAATAATAATAATAATAACATCATGCTTGGTATTGTTCTTAGATTTTTACAAAAACTAACTCATTGAATCCTTGCAACAATCCAGCTTCTACTATAGAGGACCTCAAGGCAAAAGAGGCTAAAACTTGTCTGAGTCACCTAGCTAAACCAGGGTGGAGCTGGGACTTGAACACAGGGAACCCAGAGTCTGTGCTGTTACTCCTACATTCTACCATCTCTTTAGAAGTCTCTCTTCATTATTTAATTTGATCCTCGCACCCTTTGAAGAAGCTGGTTGGGGCTACCACACTGGTTTTATAAATAAGGAAGCCAAAGCTCTAAGAAATGAAGGGACCTGCTCAAGTTGACTTGTAGGGCTGAGTTCTGCCCAGGTGCACTTTTTGCCTTTGGCTGTGTATGTACCAGGGAGCTGTGCCAGGAGCTTCCAGACCAGAAGTTTCTTTCCCTAGCGCAGTGGCCTGGGCACATCCTGATACCATCCTGATGCCAGGCTTCTCCAAAGGGAAGGGTTAAAGTTCATATGCTCCCACATTGCTGGAAGCATGCCCCGGAGACAGGGGCTTGATCTTGTTTCTGGCCTGACATTGCTGAGAATGCATGGGAAAATGGACACTGCAGCAGACAATATGGACAAGGACATTTGGGTATTTTACTTTTATTTCCTTTATTATAGAAAATTGAAAACATATGCAGAGAATAGCATAATGAATTCACACGTGACTATCACCAGCTTTAGCAATTACCAACTCATGGCCTATTTTGTTTTATCCAACCAGCCTCTCATCTCTTCCCACTCTAGATAGTTTTGGAGTAAACCACAGATATCATACCATTTCATCTGTTATCACTTCAGTATGTATCTCTAAAAGTTAAGGAGTCTTTAAAAAACTAATAGTAATACTGCTATTAGACCTTAAAAATGAACAATAATCCTTAATAACCTCAAATATCCAGTCAGATTTTAGGTTTCCCAGGTTGCCTTACAAATGTATTTGGATTTTCTCCTTGCTCCAGCTATGCATGAGTAGTGTGACGTAAGAGAAATCCCTTCCCAGGTTTGTTCCCATTGGCTCATCTGTAGACTGGAATGTACAGTTGATTCCGTTTCTCTTTGGTCACTGGGGAGTTGAAGAGAGGCCTCTGAGGTGCTGGAAGGCCTTTTAATAACAGTGTCTCTTAATAAGCCACATCATCATGCCTGAGTCTCCTTTGCACATCCCTGGGATGAAGCTTCTAGTGGATGCCCTGGTAGTGTGTCCTTTTGAGTGTGACCTTCTTTTCATCTGACAGACTCCAGAGAGAAGATTTGTTCTGGGAAATGAAGGAAACGAGAGAGCAATGCCTCCCTGCCAGGCAGCCTGTCTGCAGAAGGAAGAGGCACATCTTGGGGACCCTTCTCTAGAACGGGACCCTTCTCTAGAACGAGAGGGTGCTGGCTGCGTTTATATCATCGGTGAAGTGATGCTGTCTGTCCAAAGCTGGCTTTGGGGTAGTCTGGCCATATTAGATGAAAAAACTCCACTCTCCTCTTATCCTTGGTCCTGTGAGTTATAATTCCAGTTCTGCTGCTGCCCGTCGGGCCTCCATTTCTTCATGTGCAAAGTGAGAGGGCTGAGCTAGATATGCCCTCGAATGGTCTATAAGAAACACCTGGAGGCTTTTCCAAACTTTACATTTTTTTTCTGGAATGTATATACGTCTGGGAGTCGAAACTTCCCTTGAGTTTTCTCTCCCCACCTCCCTACCTCTCCTCCCACGATGGAAGTTTTAGGACTAACAAATGGCTAAGGTCTCTTGATGTGCAAACATCTCGTGAAGCCAGGGTTTTTCCAAACTCAGCAGTATGTTTCCTGTCCTGCAGGACTAAGCAGGTCATCTCTGCCAGAGAGATCTTGGGCCAATTCCTCTTGGAGCAGGTTGCCTTAAATGACTCTTGGCTCCTTTTAGGTGTTTCCTGGAGCTTCAGGTTCTTTTCTTTAAGATGTATTTAACCACAGTGACTGGTGTCTTGGAATATTGAGAGGAAATAATTCATAAACATGATGGACCAAGGCATTGAAATAAAGGTGCTTTAACAATGAAAATCCCACCAAATTTCAACTTGTCCTTTTCTCTTTAGGACTCTTACTTGAGCCAGGACAATTGGTCCAGTTTCCTGGTGATCATTTCACCCACTGTGCAGCCCAATCCCCACCCAAAGTCTGGTACACCTGGCTTTGCCACCAATGTTCTGCTGGATGAATCAGCCTCGGTGCCCAGCTGCCAGTGGGTCAGGGAATGTCTCTAGAGGGACTAAAGTTTTAAAAAAGAGTCCTTTCTCCCTGCAGGTGGGAAACTTTATGGGATTTATTTAAGACGTACATTTAGAAACCCTGCCCGGGGCTGACTCTTCTGACCCCGCCTCTGGGCCATGTCTGGTGGGGTCAGTCTTACCAGGCTGCTCTTCCAGGCATTTACCAGGGGCCCCAGTCTTTTGTTGCTTCTTTGTCCCCAGCCTGTGGAAAGAGGAGCCGGTTAGGCTAGGAGCAGAGGGAGGGGACATAAAAAGACCGATTTGGAATAAACGGAAAAGTTTACTCTGTGCAGCACTGAAATAAAAAAGCTCATTCAGAAAGTTAATGATTTATTTTATAGTTTCATTATCAGGGTCACATTACTCAATAGCATTTCAAACATGTCATTTGTACAAACTATGGTAATTAAAATTTATAACATACTTCATCAGCAGCATATGAATCTTTTAGCCGGCACTCTGCTGTCATATAAACAGTGTAATTTCAGCTGCAATTCACCCTTTATTGGCTCTCATTTGTGATTTAACAGCCATCAATGACTGTGCTATAAAGAATAAATTAACCATCCGTAAACCTTATGATGACAGGGACAGTCAAATAGACTTAAACGCCTTCCGCCCAGCTCTCTGAGCCTACAGAGAGCAGGTGAAGGCCAGGTATGTACCAGGCCCACTGCTCAAAGGACTTTTCTGACACTGCTGTTTCCTCTTACTGGGAGGGCTCCTGGCTGGCCCTGAGGTCCCTCTAGCTGCCATACGCAGGCATATTAGTTTTTCTGCTTCCAGGGTCGGAAAATGGAGAGAGAAACAGCTCCTTCACAGACCCGCCTGGGATGTCTGTGTCCAGGGAGGGACCTTAGATATTACCTACCAGTAATTGTCACGTGAGAGCCTTTGGAAATGTGTCGGGGCACTTCTGATTGATCTCACGACTGGGTGGGGGAAGTACTGGTATATGATAGTTGGGACTAGAGATGTCAAGTCCCACAAAGACTAGGATTTGTCCTTCCCCAAATGCCTCTAGTGCTGGCATTGAGCAATGCTGGGAGTCCAGCGTCCTCCTTCTGCAATGAGGAAACAGTCCTGGAGAGGAAGGGCCTTGCTGAAAACTGTTGGGTCTCAGGGCAGAGCCAGAATGAGAACCTAGGATGGGCGGTCGGAAGGTGACTCGTCCTAGAACAGGTCTAGCTGGCTCACAGGGAGTGAGGGGTCAGATTGGGAATGTTGCTTCCCTGAGGGTCTCGCTCCTGGGCGCCCCCTGGGAGAGGAGGTCAGGGCTCTCTCGCCGGGCTCTGTGGACGACAAGGTACATAGCTCATAAATGAAGTGGATTGGATTTGTTACTGAGCTGTCTCCACGGAGCCTGGGTCATGCAGGCCAATAAAACTGGCCTCATAAATTCATCCTGACATGCAGGGTTACTCCATCCTGCTGAGGTCACCTTCCTGCCCTGATTTATGGCCAGCCTATGGGTTAATAATACTGTTTACTGAGTGTTCCCTTCTTGATCTTCCACTTGCCCTCCTCTTCTTGGAGCAGATACTGATCAAAGCATCTCTTTGGAAGGGTGTGGTGGAGGGAACGGAGGAGGAGGAAGACGATGTGGGTGGGGTGTTTCATTCTGTGCTGTTTGAAAGCAATCCTTTTTTTTTTTTCCTGAGAAGTTACCTGCAGACATTCCTGTTCAGGGCCCTATTTGGAGTTTCACCTGAAGAAAGGTGGTTTGGGGACGGGTGGTTGCTCTCCCCCTGTCGCCTGTGTGCTTATGACATAGATAAGAAGTGACTTTCTTGTTTCTCTTCTGGCTGACTTGTGGGCTATTCACGCATGGGAAAGTGCTTGTCAGTGGTCAGTCTCTGCTTAGAGACGTTATGGAAGTAGTGCTGATATAGAAAAGATGGGGCTCATGTGTCCGTGCTTTCTCTTCTAACATCAGAAGGTCTAGGTAGTAACAATGTGGAGAAAGCCTCGTGTGGATTTTAAAGACCCTCCTAAACCTGAGCTTCTCCAACTCCATGTTTTGCCATTGACAAGCTCATAAGTATTAAATTCTGGGCTCACTTGCTACAGCTTGAATGATCAAACAGAAAAAGTAAAAATGAATTGGGTTTGCTCTTAAAATATGTCTTTACATACAACAAAGAGGCTGGACAATGGAGCCAGCTTGGGTCTCCTCTGACTTTCATGTAGTGACGCTTCTGAGGTAAAACTTCTAAAGAGACCTTTTGGTGACATATGCTAAAGATCAAGCACAGATGCTCCTCGACTTATGATAGAGTTATGTCCAGGTAAACCTACTGTAAGTTGAAAATATCTTAAGTCAAAAATGCATTCAATACACCTAACTTTCTAAACAGCATAGCTTAGTCTAGCCTACCTTAAACGTGCTCAAAACACTTACATTAGCTTACAGTTGGGCAAAATCATCTAACACAAAGCTCATTTTATAATAATGCTTTGAATGTCTCATGTAATTTATTATGCATATCGCCTTTGCACCATCGTATAGTTGAAAAATTGTAAGTCGGGACCATCTGTACTTGATCATTACACAATAAATAAACAAATGAAATTGGGAGCCCTGAAGCATCTGACTTCAGTGTTTCAAGGATGACTTTAATCAGGAGTAAATGCCCCAGGAACTTGGAGGCCTGTGAGAACTCAGTGGCAGGGCTCTAGGTGGGACATATGTATTACCTTTAAATAAATCAGCAATTACTAAACAATTTCTCTGTGAGTTTTGAACCTCAGGAATTAAACAGACTCTGCCCTCGAGGTACTTACCGTCTTACTGAAGAATCAGAATGAATGACTGTTCAGTGTAGGCCTGACAGTAGAGGCACAAAGAACTATAGTGAAATAGGGGAGGGAGAGAGTGATTCCAACTGGGGCACGTTCTGAATGTGGTTTGGGGGCTGGGAATGTATTATGCAATCATCGAACACTTCTGAAGTCCTGCTTTTAACCAGACGCTGGCTTCCCACTGTTTGAAAACTTTTCTTGCTGGTGCTTTGGGGCCAATTGTAGAGCAAGTCAAAACCCTTTTCCAGTCAAGTGACCTTTTTTTTGCTCCCTCTCTCCAGTCTCTTCCCTATCCTGGGCTTTCATCCAGCCTCATCCATCGTCTTGCTGATGGGCCCTGAGAGAGCATTCGGAAGACCAAATCTCTTTTAGAGAATCTGGGTCTGCCTCCATGATTTGAAGGCTGAAGAGGGCTGAGCTCTGAATCCACGTGGTGGTGGATAGGATGCAGCTGTTATTGGCCAAGTCCGGCCCTGGAGAGAGTATTGGCCCTCCTGGCCACAGCCACAGCCACAGAGCCTGCTTCTTTCTCCCCGTGGTCTCTGGCTGCCCGGTGTCATGGGGCTTTGAGTATTTGTCTTTGGATACTCTGCCAGGCCCTGGAGAAGGGAGGAAAGAGAAGAAATGGAGGGGTTGGGGCTTTGCCATATAAAGAGCGAGCCAGCTGGGTAGTGGTTGTGGTGGCACCGGAGCACACAAATCCCATCAATTGGCTTATAGTTGTCACCAGCCCTGCCTCCTGCTCTTCTTCTCCTTCTTACCATACATATGCTATGCCAAAGAGGGAGGAAGACAAATCAATGCCTAGGGGATGCGATAGACCCTTTCACAAATGCTACCTCATTTCCTGTCACAGTGCACAGTGCCCATTGATAGGCAGGCATTTTTAGCTCTTTTATTTTATTTTATTTTTTATTTTTTTCTGATGAGGAGATCTACTTTGGGAAGCTGTGCAATGAGGTCAAGGTCATGTATCTACTAAGAGATTTGGACCAAGGCCTGTCTGACCCTAAAGCCTATGCTTTTCAAAACCATATCAGGCAGCTTCTCAACTCTCTGAAGAAGGTGACACTATGACCTTTAGAAGCTTGGCCTGTTGCAGAACTGGTCTTGAACCTGAGTCTTCTCTCGCTTCACTCTGCTGCTTCCCACTTGACCCACAGGAAGTCTATTAAAAATAAGTACTTGTCCTTCCCAGAACATTCACTCATTCTGATAAATAAAAAGTTTTGAGAAATTTGGAGATTTATGGAGGAGAGCAAATACTGCCTCTATGGGGAGATATATATATACATATACGTATACATATACATATACATATACATATACATATACATATACATATACATATACATATACATATACATATACATATACATACATATACATTTATTTATTATATATATTTATATTTATTTATTCATCATTGGAAACAAGGCTGGCTATAGTCCCTGGGACCAGGTGGCCTAAATCCAGAGTTAATTCTTGGCACGGTGGTACAGTAGCTGAGGTCTTCAGTGCCTTGTCTGCACCTTCTGTCTCCAAAGCTTTGTCAAGAAAGTCTCTGTTGGCTGTGAATTTTCACAGCCCTGCATCTTATGCCTACTGATGTCACCAGTCAAATTCCCCTCTTTCTGTGTTTGCCAGAGCAGCACAATTGTTCTCTCATACCTATTGGCCCATTGTAATCTCTCCAACAGAAGGGCTGTGTATAAAGAGTCTTCTGTTAAAACCACCCAACCAACCACCCAACCAACCAACCAATGAACAAAACAAAGCAAAACCAAAACAAGATCCAGGGAGATGGTTCTTCTAGGCCTAGCATCAGGGCAGGTTGCACAAACAAATTGGTGGACAGCATTCACCGTTCCAACTGTGCACAGTGCTGTGCTAGACACAGTGGGGGAGGGAGAGAGGGAGATGGCAAGCAGGCAGGCCAGCCACATGTCGCAGTCAGCAGGCTTGCCCTGAAGGCACTTACATGTCTGACATGGGCACCTTCTGCCCTCTTTGGCATGTGCTCCTTCTAGAGGTGGTGAAAACCAAGGCGACAGTGCAGAGTCACACACCGAGGTTCCAGACCTAGTTATTTCTATTGCTCACTACTACCTGCATGACTTGAGTAAGTCCCTCTTTCCTGTTTCCCCACTCAGTTTTTCCATTTGTCAGTTGCGGGCTGAGATGGGACTCTGAAAACAAAGCACTATTACGATACAGAGGAAGGTGTTATTTTTGGAGATGGGGAGCCACATCCCTCCTGGTCTGACTTTGAGACATCTTTAAAATTATACAAAGTGTATTAGTGCTTTTAATGACATGGTGTTATGGGCCGAATCGTGTCCCTCCCAAATTTATATGTTGAAGTCCTCACACCCTGTGCTTCAGAATGTGACTGTATTTGGAAATAGAGTCCATAAAGAGGTGATTAAGTAAAAACGAAGCTGTTGGGGGGACCCTGATAAAATATGACTGGTATCCTTATAAGAAAGAGATTAAGACATAGACACACAGAATAAAGACTATGTGAAGACACGGGGAGAAGATGGCCAAACATAAGCCCTGGAGAGAGACCTCAGAAGAAACCAACCCTGCTGACACCTTGATCTTGGACTTCTTTCCAGCCTCCAGAATTGTGAGAAAATAATTTCTGCTGTTTAAGCCACCCAGTCTGTGGTACTTTGTTATGGCAGCTTGAGCAAAGTAATATATGCAACAAGATCACTTAATATTCATCTCATTTAGAGCCACTTTGGGGAATTTCAGAGCAACCATTGAGAGAACTGGAGCTAACCGAAGGCACCATCCAATGAGGGTGTGGTCAGAGTATAGGCCTAAGGTATGTGTGTGTTTGTGTGTGTGTGTGTGTGTGTGTGTGTGTGTGTTTAATTCGGGGACTAGATTGGGGTTTAATGCATGGGTCTTACCTATAGTTTTCTGTGGACATAGGAAGAGGAATTCTCATTTATGCTCTTTTATTTAACCCTCCCATTAACTCTGTGAAGTAGGGATTACAATTTCCATTTTACTAATTGGAACTTGAAGCCGGAGGCTTAGGTGACTTGACCCAAGCCACACTGCTAATTTCAGCAGAACCAGGAGCTCTGACAGTTGGATTGCTTAAACGCTTTGCTTGGGACCAGCCCAGAAAGCATAACTTGAGATTTGCACCCAGCTGCAAAGGTGACCTGCTGGAAGAGCAATTTGAAAAAAAACAAAGAAGGTGAGGCACGGGGAAGAATTTCAAAGCCTTTTCATAATCAGGACAAATGGCCGTGAGCCTGAGCTTCGTACAGATCTCCTGCCGCATCTCAGAACGCAGCTCTTGCCACAAGCCGATGCCTCACTGGCTCTGAAATTTATGCTGGAATTTAGACAGAAGACACAAATCATTGTAATCTCCCGATGAAAGATCACTGTCTCTGCAAATGCATTACCTGCTTGGAAAGCGACATGTTAAAAAATACTGATAATATATGGGCACAGGGAGAGCGATTTCCATGCCTGGGCTCCTCCAGCTAAAATACGCACACCTGCACTAGAGGCAGCAGATGACAAAGTAAGTCACCGGGGCCCAGGAACAGCTTCTGTATTGGGCTGTGGCTCTGACACGCCAAACAAAAGACTCTGTAAGCCTTTCTAGCGGCCTCCTCCCCTCCCTTCTCCAACATGGGGCATATTGGATGCAGAGGCCTGAGTGGGGGCATTTGATCTTATCCTTTTCATCCCAGAATCAAAATGCTCTTGGGGTTTACAGTGTGAGGGAAGATGTGGAGGAGGAATTAGACCAAGTAAGTGGGACTTAACTGCTGGAGGAAGCTCAAAGTATGAGTTAGAGAAACCATCCATTATCTTCTTTCCCTTTCATCCCCCTGGACTTGTAATTGCTCCCAACAAGCTCCATCAGCAACCCTCTGTGAGCCACTTCCACATGGAGATAAGATACAAAGAAAGCCCTTGGCTTGTAGGGGCACAGACCTATGACTTTGCTGTAAAGGCTTCCCTCCTCTCCCTACTTTTTTCTTTCCCTGGCAGCTCCAAGATATAACAAGGTAGAGAGAGTGTGGGCTTGGAGCCAGACAGACTAGCTTTCTGTGTTGTAACTCCCGCTTCATGACTAATTGGCAGTGTGACCTTGGGCATGTTCCTTTTCTCTCTAAGCCTCAGCCTCCTTCCAGGCACCGCCCGCCTCCCTCTCCCAGCCCCAAAGCACTCCGTGTTATGGCTCAAGGTTACAGAGCGGTCTTCTGGGCACCACGCACTCCCATCTACTGCAGTGTGGTTCGAGTGCCAGGGCCAGTTTTCCTATATGCCTCCACTCAAGAGAGCAGCCATTCCGAATCTAATGGGTCTGTGGAACAGGTGCGTCCCTCTTGCTGTAATGATTACTGGATAAACAAAGCGAAAAGAACCCAAACCCAAGTACATTGTCCTAAAGGGGGAAATAATACTTTGAAATGGCCAGGATGTTTACCGACCCAAGGAAAGAGAAACAGCAATGCTGCACTGAAAAGCACTTTCTCCCGCTGTGGCGGCGGCAGCTCCCAGGGCAGTCCTTGTCCTCCGGAGGCGTGCCATGGTGGAAGAGCAATTCAAGGATATATTCCCTGATATTTTTCCTTCTTTCTTGACAGAAATGAATAAGAACCCAAGAAAGTCCATCTTAGAAATATCTGTGTTTACAGCAAAGGAGGGAAGCTGTCAGAAGATGGCCTTGAGAGGTCTCTAATTGGCCTGTTTGGAGGACCTGACTGGGACGTGCCCATGGTGAGGGACTTGAATGCAGGGCAGCTGAATCAGTGTCTGGTGGAATGGTTCAGGCTTTCCAAGTGCTGCGCTGGAAAGGAGCAATTCTACCTAATGAAACTGTGCAACAGGTGCACAAGTGCACCTGCCCCTCCCCCTTCCTGGATCCCCTTCCTCGGTCACCATCATTCTCCAAAATGGTTTTTGGTTCCATAAAACCGAAGGCATTTGGAGCATAAAACCAAAAGCTTTTTGTGTGATGGCCTTCTTTTCATGAGTTAATAACATATGGAATTTGCTAAGCACAGTCTCTGAACTCCTAGTTTCCCTAGAAATTGGAAACTGGATGGGGCAGTCATTACTAACACCCTGGGTTCCTTTTTGTTTTTCAGACCTGGTCCTTTTCCATTTTACTTTTTTCTCCTATGGAATAAAAAGTTTTTCAAACAGGCACGTGGGTACTAAATTCTTTCCTTGGGTCTGATAATGCTTATAGAAAATAGGGAAGAGAGAAGGATGCAAGAAGAGGTGTGGATAAAGACAGCAAATGAAGTGGGGAGCGGGAGAGGGGAAGCGTTAAAGGGCATGACCAGGACTGCATTTTGAGCCTGCGTGAAATAACATACATGCAAATGTAACATTTATTCGTTCATATAAAAATATTTATTGAGGACTTATCATGTATCGATTACAATAGATAAACTATAAACAAAAAGTCTTTTTCCTTGTGGAGCATACAATTAAAAATCACAAAAATACACGTAAAGATGATAGCTGTAAGATTGCTAAGGAGTGTTACTTCATCCTATGAGGGCATAAAATAGTAGCAGTTGATCAAACCAGGGAAATTAGAGAAGACTTCCCTGAGGAAGTCGTAGTTGCGGTAAGATCTGAAGGATGAGAAGGAGTTCACCAGGTGAAGTGGAGAAGGAAGAGCATCCCAGTTGGGCAGGGCAGCAAATGTAAAGGCCTGGAGCTTGAGAACATATTTATAACAGACACACACAACAGGGGGCCAGAATGAGGAGTACATAAAGGACTCTTACAAATCAACTAGAACACACAAAAAAATCGCATAAAAACGGCCAAAAAAAAAAAAAAAGACTTTTTTTAGGGGAGAAAACATATTTTGGCTAATAAATATATACAGAGATGTTCAATGTAATTAGTGATTAGGGAGTGGCAGATACCATTTTACACCATTTGATTGGCAATGGTTAAAAGATTGACAACTTATACATGGAATCTGAGAAAAGCAAAAACAAAAAACCAAGCTTGTAGATACAGAGAACAGGTCGGTGATTGCCAGAGGTGGGGGTGGGATGGGTTGAAATGGGTGAAGGAAGTCAAAAGGTACAAACTTCCAGTTATGAGATAAGTAAGTCATGGGAATGTGATGTATGGCACAGCAACTATAAGAATACTGTATTGCATATTTGAAAATTGGTACTAAGAGAGTAGATCTTAAAAGTTCTTGCCATAACAACAAAAAATTTTTGTAACTATTCATGGTGATGGATGTTAATTAGATTTACTGTGGTGATCATTTTGCAATACATACATATATCAAATTATTATGTTGTATACCTGAAATTAATATAATGTTATATTATAATGTCATAATATTATGTTAATTATAACTCTACAGAGATAAACTATAGTGTGTTCACACGATGGAATATTGTATATTAGTTAAAATAGATGAACTACCATGACATGCAACAATATGGATAATCTTTAGTAATATAATATTACATAAAAAGAAAGTCCCAAAAAGTTACCTACAGTATGAATCTTTTATTACAAAATTAAAAACAAGTAAAAATTATATATATATATATAATGAATCTGAGCATGGCCTCTGCTCTCTTAGTTTCCCTAGAAAATGACAACTGGGTGGAAGAGTCATATATATATATACACACATATATATAAAATCTGCCAAGCCATGTATGGCCAATTATGACGGTGGGTCATTAAGTAAAGATTATGATTAATACAATTCTGTTTCTCTAATATTAGAAAAAAAGGCTTGCATTTGGAGAGGGAAATTTTTTCCAGAAGTTGAAAGAAAGCCGTGGTCTACAATGCAGAGAAAAATGGGGGGTGCGACATGAAGTGGAATTGGAGGGGGAGGTGGGGAATAGACCACATAGGATCTCATAGGTCTTGTTAATGATTTTGGATTTAGTGGGGTGGTATGATGACATGATGATATTTATACTTCAAAAATCTCATTGTGGCTGCACTGTGGATATTTTATTAATGGCGGTCAGAGAGAATGTTGGGAAGGCTGGTTGGGAGGCTATTATCAACACTCTATATCAGAGATGTTGGTAGCTTGAATTGAGAGAAGTTAGATGAACTTAAAAAACATTGGAAAGTAAAATTGATATTGTTGGATTGAATATGGGACATGAGAGAAAGAATCAATGATGATGCTTATGTTTTATTTGTGAAGTAAACAGTTAGTAGATATTTACTGAGACAAGTTAGGAAGGAGGTGAGTTTGTTTTTGACCATATTGCATTTAGGATGTTATTGAGACATCCAGTGGGCAGGTGGATATGGAGCTCTGTTACTTATATGGGATGTGAGTTAGCTGAGGATGTACAAGGAAGTCACGAATATCTAGGTGGTGACTGAAGTTGTGGAAGTTGATGAGCTTGCCTAGAAAGAAACAGTGAAGTGAGAAGAGAGTCATCATAAAGACAAAATAAAACAAAACAACCTTAGGAGTTAACTAAATAACGTGGGCCATGTATATTTCATAAAGAGAGTACATTTTTATATTTAGGTTTATGTCACATGTTGAGTCAATGTTTGTGAGTGGTGTGAGGTAAGTGTTGGTGTTTATTAAAAAACATGGAAACGACCATCCTTTCCCTGCTCAATTATATTTCTCTGTGTTAAAAATTAACTGACCATATATGGGTGAGTCTATTTCTGTATTCTCTATTCTGTACCACGGATCTATATATATTATTCTGAGTCCTTTGAATTTCCATACATTTTAAAATCAGGTTGTCAATTTCTACAGAAAAAGCCAGCTTCAATTTTATTTGGGATTGCTGTGCATCTGTAGACCAATCTGGGGAACAATGAACATCTTAACAATATTGGATCTTCAAATGAGTGAATATCGTATATTTTTACATCGATATGTCCTCTTTAATTCTTTCAGCCATGTCTTATAATTTTTAGTATATAGGGATTGCACAAACTTTGTTAAGTTTATTTCTAAATGTTTCATATTTTTATGCTGTTGTAAATGATATTTTTAAAATTTCATTTTCATGTTGAACTTGCTACCATAAAACATACAACCAATTTTTGTATATTGACCTTGTATCATTTGACCTAGCTCAATTAATGTATTATTAATAATTCAAAATATCTTGAACGTTTATTTAAATTTGAACATTTCCTCTGGGTTGCCAAATTATTAATATAAAGTTCAGAATATTTTTCAATTATGTTTTTAATGTCTGCAGGATCTGTAGTAATATGCTTTTTCAAAAAAGTCATATTGGTTATTTGTGTCTTTCATATTTACCCACATTTCTTTATCACTGGTTTTATCAATTGTACTTTTGTGTTGTTTTCTTTGTGTTTGTCCTGCTTTGTGTTATTGAGCTTCCTGGATTTGTGGGTTCACAGTTTTCATCAATTTTGGAAAAAATTTGACCGTAATTTCTTTAAATGTTTTTTCTACCCTCCACATCCTTCTGGAATTCTAGCGACTGTTTGATATTGCTCACCGAATCATCGAGGTACTGTTTACTTTTCCCCAGCCTTCCCCACTTCTATCCTTTAGTTTGAATAATTTCTATTGCTATTTTTTTTAGTTCACTGCTCTTTACTCTTACAGTGTCTAATCTCCAGTGAAATTTTTTATTTAGATTATTATATTTTTTTATTTCTACAAGTTACATTTAGTTACTTTTTAATATTTTCTTTAAAAATATTAAAATATTTTTAATATTTTAATATTTTCTTTAGTTACTTTTTAGTATTAATATTCATAATATTAGTATGAGCCAGGGAACCAGCCTCCTTCCTTTTTATGGTTGTATCATCGCTTAGTGGGACCTCTTCATTGCAGTTGTCTGCATCAAACCTGTCAAAGAAGAAGCAGTATGGAGAAGGCTACCTCTTAAAGCTTTTACCTAGAAATCACACACAATTTTTGCTCCTATTTCATTGGTAGAACTAATAACATGGCTATAACTAGATGTAAGAGATGCTGGAAATATAGTCTCTGCCTGGGCAGACACCAACTCTGCAGTAGAAAGAGGGATGTGACTGTTGGGCAACAAACCAGCTCTGCCACAGTAGAGATAACGCTTTGAGAAGTTTGGTTTGAATGTCAGGAGAGCGAATGGTTCAAAGTTGGATAGAGGTGAGGTGTTAAAGGCATTTCTCTCTTTAATTTGAAAGACTAGTGTATATTTTCAAGCCATGGGGTATGATCCAATTGAAAAGGAGATGACATCTACAAGGAAGGAAGGGATAAAAAGAATCAATATGAAAAAAGAAAAGGTGGGAGAGTATGATATGCAAAGACCAAATACAAGGACTAGCCTCAGGAAGGATGGACAGCTATTCTGTTGCATTGAAAGGGAAGGAGGTTAGGGAAGGGGTATAAGTAGGTTTTATGCTTAGTGATAGGAACACAGAGAGTTCTCTGCTGGTGTCTATTTTTTTTTTTTCTTGGGAAATAGGAAGTAAATTAAGGGGGAGGTGTAGGGCTTGGAAAGTTTGAGGAGAGTGAAGATTTAAAATCATTGCCGCCTGACTTGGTACTTATTGTATAGTAGATTCTCTATAAATTTTTTTTTAGTCCATTGATATGTACATGGACTTTCCCAAGGTTTTTTGGCAGCACCTGGGAATGGTTATGAATGAGCAAGGGCTCTTCTGTCTCTGAGCAGGCACCAAAATCTCCAGGTGCCATTGGCTGGAATTCATTATAAGGCAAGCCCATCTTCTGCCACACCTGGAGGAGCTTGGTCACTAAATTGCTAAAGAATCTTGTTATATAAATTGCTCCCCTGACCTGGAGCCCATGGACACATTTTCACCCCTTGCCAACAGCTGCAGGGGCCCAGGTGCAGGATGGAGGCGGAAAGCGGGTGTGCACTGAAGGGCGTCTGTATCCAGCAGGCTGTCTGGCCTCTCTGAGTCCATGCATTGCAGTCTTTGCATTCTCCTCTCCTCCCCTGTCCTCTTTCTGTTGCCTCCAGAGTAGAGAAAACCAGGCCTCAGAGTTAACAGGCACCTGTTTCCTGCTGCACGTAGTTAGGATTAGGTCATGAACCTGTAATGAAATAAAAGGTGGGCACTCTGCCAGAAAATAATGAATTTATAAAACAAGCACTCTGCAGCCCTCAGAGGTCTGGGATCACATTCGGCTCAGTGGGCTCCTCCACTCTCCACCCCTGTGCTCCATCACCCAGGTCCTCTCACTCTTTCTCCCCCATTCTGGTTCCCTCCTCTCCTTCACAGCCCCATTTCTCTGCAGTGTCTCCCTCTGACCTCCCAGGTGGGAGCTGGTGACCCTGCGGCCGAGGACCGTAGCACCTTCCTGGTGCCCGCTGCTCCCTGTTACTTTCATTTCCCTGTAATTCGAGGGGACAGGTGAGATGTGCTTCAAAACACTGTAATCATATTTTAAATGGAAATGAAATGTGTGAATTAAATGTAAATTACAGTAGAATGGAAGGACAATCACTATTAGTTAAGGTCTGACACCTATTTTTGCAGACCTTTCCCAAACGCCACAACTTGTTTCCCTACACGTGTGATGAGAGGTTGTAATTATGTGGCAGCTGCTTCTGCAGAGGGGCTGATGCTAGTTACTCAGTCATTTGCTCAAGGGGTCTGGATGGGCGCCTGCATATGTATTTTAAATAGATATGAACTGCTGTTGGTGCTATAAAATTACCCAGAAGAATGATATTTTTATACCTTTTGTTGTTGTTGCTGTTGTTTTCCCCTTGGAAAGGTGCAGCAGTAATATAAAGGGACACTTTATGTAGTCAATTTGTTTGCAGATTTTCCATTTGCTTTTATATTGGAAAAATATGTGCTGTGCCAATGGGTTGCAATTTTGCCCTCAGTCTCGGCCTGCCTCCTTCCCACCTAGTGCTGAGCGCCTCAGTGGCTCTCAGGGGAGCCTGCTGTCCTCCTGGGTAACCATTTGTAGAGCATTTGTCAAGATGGTACCAGCTCTTTGCTATAATTCCTTGGATGAGAAAGGCAACAATTTCATTATCTATCTACACGATGCCATGACAAACAGCAAAAAAATTTTAAAAGAAAATCATTTAATTCCAATCAGTCCAGTCTCTCGTTTTATGTGGACAAAATGATTGACTGAGCCATTTCTGTAGGGGTGTTGCAGGGATAAGTGCAAATCTGGATAAAACAGATAAAGTTAGAAGTATGGGAAGATCAGTAAATTCATTATAAAGGAATCTATTTATATGTCCATTGTTGATTCTACTCCTATTTGCTTCAACTAAACTCTTCTGTCTCCATTGGAGCAGTCAGCAGATAATACATGTTGAATAATCATGTGTGTCATTGAATTTTACAAATCTTGCATTTTTGTGGCAACAAACATGCAAGCTCAGTCAATATTTAGTTCTTAGGGACACTTGCAATTCAGGCGTGAGGTCTAGCCTATGATTAGCAAAGGTTCTACCTTGAAGACTCTCTGGAATCCGGCCAATCCTTCCCTCTGCACTTGGCCTTGGAAAAGCTTTTCACCCACGTGTCTCTCCTAGACCACTGCCAACAGCTCCAGAACAGCCTGGAACCATGCTCCACATCGCTGCCTGAGCTCACATTCCAAATGCGGCTCTAACCACATCAATTACTGCACTGGTGAGAACCTTGGTGAGAGAGAGAGTCAGGGGTCCCTGCTGTAGGCACACGCAGCAGTCTATCCCTCCCAATACTTTAGGCACTTTCCCTCTGCTCAGTCCAATTCTTCTTTGAAAGTCTGCTCCCGTATTCTCTGTCTGGCACTCCTGCTTACCCATGAAGGACCCTCTCAGACTTCTCCTTAGGGGCTAAGCCTTCCCAAAGCCACAGCAGGCCAAACCAAATGCTTGATGGCTGAGTCCCAGGCATGCTGTGCTCATTACACTGAATCACTACTGACTTTATACTTGCTTGCCTCTGGATTGTCACCAAAATGCCCGACACAGGGAGAATATCTCCTGCATAGCTCAACATTGAACCAAGAAAAACCTTTTAAGTGGTGGCTGCTTCTCTCTGGAAAGTCGAGGTGGAAAAATAAATAAACATGAATATAGGCCAATTTTTGAATTCCCTAACAGTTTTCCTCTCTTGCTGACATCATCCATCTTCATTTTTAAATAAAACATAAAACTGCTGTATACAACAAAATGTAAAACGACATTGAGTGTCTTCCTATTGACTGCATTACATCTACCATCACCCTGTTTATGTTCAAGTGGAAATAAAATTAGTTTGCAGCCTGTGTTCTAAATTCAAATACGATCAAGACACTCAATTCCCTGCCTTCTGGCTTAGTGATGGAAAGGGTGGTTAGGATGGGCAAAAAATGGAAAAAGGAAAATTTCCATGACTTAATAGGGATAGTTTGATATTGTAATTTATAATAAGAAATGTATATTTGGTTTTCATCCTGTTTCTGGTACAGAAACTCTTAAAATTTGTCTTTTGTTATGCTGATACACCTAACTATGGAGCTGGTTGCCAGGGGAACCAACCATGTGATTGGAAGTTAGAACTTTTAGTCCCATCCTCTCTGGCCTCTGGGGAGGGGAGAAGGCTAGAGGTTGAGTTCAATCACCAATGGCCAGTGATTTAATCAAATGTGTCTAGGTAATGAAGCCCCCAAAAGAAGCCAAAGCACAGAGTTCAGAGAATTTTGGGTCAATGAACATGTAGAGGTGCAGGGAAAGCAGCATGCTCAGGGCATGAAAGCTCTGTGCTTTCTCTCTCTCTATCGTCCCTTCCATTTGGCTGTTTCTGAGTTCTATCCTTTTATAATAAACTGGAAATCTAGTACATAAAATGTTTCTCTGAGTTCTGTGATCCACTCTAGCAAATTAATCAAACCCAAGGAGGGGGTCGTTGGAACCAAAAATCTGTAAATGATCAGTCAGAAGCACAGGTGACAACCTTGATCTATGACTGGCTCTTGAAGTGTGGAGGGGGCAGTCTGGGATCTGACGTTACCGTATGGGATCTGACATTATCTCCAAGTAGATAGTGTCAGAATTGGGTGGAATTGTAGGATACCCGGCTGGTATTGCAGAATTGCTTGGTGGTGGGGAAAAACCCCACACATGGTAATTGGTGATCAGAATTATTCCATAGTTAAAAAGGAAGGGTCATTGTTTCTGAAGACTCCTTCAAACCCTCTTATTTCGAGTCTACAAAATACAGAAGGCATTAATTAGCACCCCATTGTATAAACGAGGAAACCGATTCAGAGGGCTGATACAAATACGAGAAACTAAGGCAAATGAGAAATAGTGTGGTGTGTTCAGAGCAACAGAATTAACCCTCAGAGCTCATGAAGTTTCTGTGGGTTGTGCCATGCTTAACACTATCAAAGAAGCACTGTTGTTTTGGGTTAGATTTGGTGAGTATCACATGAGAAACTTATTCCTATGCAATTTATTATTAGGAGGTCTGAACGTTTCCTCAAAAGATAGTAATTCTGATTGGGATTTCCTTGGGATACAGGGATGAGGTGTGATGGGGTGAGAGCAGCCCTCGCTTCAGACCACACCCATGCCATAATTCCCATCAACCTCCACATCACACACTAGAAAGGGAGCTGCCGAATGTCCTTCTAACCTGAACTAGAAGTCAGGACGGTGCCACCGACCTCCGGAAAGCTCAGCTGCCAGATCAGCGCTTTCTGTGAACACGACTAGACAGCCAGTCTCTGCAAACGTGGAATTTATGCCGGCAAACCTTGGTCTCATGAGGGCCCAGCTCAATTTGTGCAGAAATTCCACCAACGGTCGAGAGTTGATTTAGTGTCAGAAAAGCGTGTTTGAAACAAGTGCGTTTTCCTTTATGAGTCTTTTAACATCAGGAGAGAAATACAGCTGATTGCAATTGATTTGTATACGTGGCTCTTTGTGTGAAGCGTCACAGCATGTTTTACAGGAAAATGGAAACAAAGAAGAAGGGAGAGAAACGCCCTCCTTGAAGATGCGGGATGGAGCACAAGAAAGTGCATCTTACAGACCAGGGTTTGACTCCAGGTTGATAGGCTTGGATCCCTGCTCTGTCACCTGCTTGCTGTGTGACTCTGGCAAGTTGCTTAAGGTCTCTAAGCCTCTGTTTCAGTATCTGTGAAAGGGAAATAACAATAGGAAGAGCCCATTGTACTAAAACATAACAGTCTAATGCCCATTTTAGAGTGTCCTGTATGGGACAGCCGCAGAGCTCTTTATAGTTCGAAAACCACTTTAACCCATATTACCCCATTTAATCATCTCAACAACTCCATGAGTTATATAAGGTGGGCATTATATATTCCTATTTTAAAATGTAGACATAGAAAAGTTAAGTAACTTTTCAAAAATTCATTTTTTTGTTTCATATGTATATATAGTTTGAGGTATGACTGCTCCCAAATCGCACAATTAATAAAATAAGGATCTGGGACTTGGTTTTGTGTTTCCTCACTCTAAGCTTTAGTGCATTTTAAAAGAAAGAACTTTAGGGGAAAGAAAAGACTAATTGTGGAGTTTTGGCATAAGTCAACCAACCAATGAGTGGGAATACTCTGGAGGCTGGGGCGCTATTCCAGTGTCTCTGCTTTAACATTTACAGAAGCATGGCTCTCTGTGGGGGAAGCCCAGCCCTGCCCAAGATATATAATACTAATAGCAAAAGTGTGCCTTTTTCTTGGTCTTAGCTTTCTGAGTGTGTCTGTATATCCCTTCACTGTTTCCTCCACCAAGATGCCTATATTAGTTAACTTTGCTGCGTAAGAAGTTGCCCCAACACATAGCAACTTAAAACAAAACACATTTATTATCTCAAGGATTCTGTGGGCCAGGAATCTGAGCATCACTTAGCTGTACCCACTGCTTCTTAGTTTCTCATGAGGCTGAAGTCAAAGTGTTGACTGGGACTGCAGTCATTTGAAAGCTCAGCTTGGGATGAATCTGCTTCCAAGCTCATCAAGTGGTTGTTGGCAGAACTCAGTTCCTTGTGGGCCTCACTTCCTTGGTGGCTGTTGGCTGAGGCTCAGTTCCTTGTCATGTGAATTTCTCCACGGGGCAGTCATGACATGGCAGTTTACTTAATCAGAATGAGAGAAAAAGAGAATATGAATGCTAGAACTCACAGCTCAACAGAAGTTAATCTCTGAAGGGCATCCATCACTTCTGCTGCATTCTATTAATAGGAAGTAAGTCCCTAGGTCCCATCCACACTCAAAGGAACAAGGCCATGGATACCAGGAGGTGGGCTCACTGGGGCCATCCTAGAAGTCCCCTGACCGCAATACTTTTGCAGGGAAGCCCTCAGGGCCAGAACCCATCTTTAAATAATTTCATTTGCTCATTTCTATTTTGAAAGTGTTAGTACCTCCTAAAATTTTGTGGTGGTCATTGTGAGGGTATTATCCTGAGTCCGCCCTTGGCTAATCGACTTTATCATGGAGCAAACTCAACTAAGTCTAAGTGGCACATCACCAATATCCAAAGTTTAGCTGCAACAAATGAGAATGGAAACACTTCGACATTGGGCAAGTCTTTGATTCTTTTTTCAGTTCTTTACTCAAGTGCCTGTGATGATGTGCAAAAATGCACAGGATAAATTTTGTAAGACAATCTTAGGAAACCTCTTGTCCTGGTGCTACTGCCGCCTGTAAAGGTAGGGTGGAGTCAGAGCATGAATGGTGCTGCTGGTTCTTCAGTCTCCAGGTGGTGGTGACTGTAAACGGAGGAGACATGCCCTGGTCCTCCTGGTCCTGTGGATACTCCTGTGGGGGCAGCTCCAGGCTGCCTTGAAACAAGAACCTATTGTTTCCCAGGAATATTGGGTCCCACGTGCACAGAACTACGCCATTGTTTTGGCTAGTTCTTTCTATTTTCTTTCATTTAATTGCTTCTCTCAGCTGTTTGTTTTATGAGGAGTTAGTTTCATTAGTGCTACCAAGCCCACGTGCTAGCTTAGTGCACTCAAGCCTTGGGATGATGTCTATTTTTTTCCCCGATGTACTGGGAACTGCCGAGAAACATACAGCCTGGGCTTTGCCCTCTAGAAGTTGACTCATGGCATGGATTGCCTAGCATAGGACCAGGAAGCTCATTAAACCTTCATCTGCATCTGTGTCACTCCCTTATTTATAAGCCACGGATGGCTCCTTGTTTTTCTGTAGGAAACGCCAAGCTTGTTGGCGTGGACACGGGTCCTTCACTGGCCCCATTCTGCCTCCCCGCAAGCCTCCCCAGCTGCCTATCTGGGCCTCCTGTCCACAAAACAGCTAGAAACCTATACCACTTTCAGGCTGTTTCTTTGTTCATGCTTTTCCCTCACTTTGGAATGAATGTCCTCCCTCACTGACTCCCTCTGTTCATCTCTGCTCAGCAGTCTCCTACTCTTCTTCCTAGGCCCAGCTTAAACGTCAGCTCTCCTCCCTAACTTTCCCTGACCTTCTCCTTCACTTTGGGTTGGATCTTGTGGCTGTATAGCAGCTGCCATCGTGCCCCACTCCCATCCATTCTGCATTTACCATGTTTGGAGAGGCCAGCCTGACTACCCGTTGCCAACTCCTGCTATTATTTTTCTGCAGTCTTTCTCTACCTGCTCTGCCTATGAGCAGGGCGAGTCAGAAATGTTGGGAGTTCTGCCCCCAGAGCAGCCTCCACTAATAACTGATGGGAATTGGTAGATGAACATTTCAGCTCCCTCACCCCTCGGGCAGGACGTTTCTGAGGCACATGTTCACAGGAGTTCCTGGGGGTCCCCCATGAAGTTAGCTCCACTTGTCTATAGTAGTAACTGGTTAATGTGACTTTTAGGGATTTCTTCCTTCCTTTTCTCATTTCCTCATTCCACTGTCAGTGTTTTCTTTGTTCATCAGCCCCGCCCTCCCTCCCCCAATAACGTACAGGTGACCCTTGAACAATACAGTTTGAACTATGTGGGTCCACTTATAAGTGGATTTTTTCCATTAAATACTGTAAATGTATTTTCCTATGATTTTCATTACTTTTTTTCTCTCTACTTTATTGTAAGAACACAGCATATAATACATATAACATACAAAATGTGTGTTAACTGTTTATGCTATTGGTAGGCTTCCGGTCAGCAGTAGGCTATTAGTTGTCCAGTTTTGGGGGAATCAAAAATTATATGCAGATTTTTGAATGTCTAGGCCGTGAAAGCCTCTAAGCCCTGTGTTGTTTAAGGGCCAACTGTATTTGCACTTGAATCTTTGCTTTGGGATCTGCTTCTGGGGGAACCCAACTAAGATAGAGCTCCTCATCTGTGTTTGTGCTCTGTCTACATATTTATTACGGCCCGTTTTACAGCATATTTGCGTGTGGCCATGGTGTCGCTTCTCCACTGTGATCTGCTTGAGGACAGAAGCTGTGCCTTGTTCCTCTCTGCATCTTCACTTTTAGTGCAGTGCCTGGCACACATCTGGTGCCCATACTTTTGTAGAATCGATTCTCTTATACTTATATTCCTATGTAAAAAATTTTCCATTTTCATGAAGGAGGTGGAGCTTAGGTAGTCTTCTTGTTCCAAAGAATGCAGTGACCAACCAGACTACCTTGGCATCACTGCCCACTGTGGGCTCTGGCCTTCCTGTGGCCCTCTGTGGCAAGAAGTTTGCTTGGGCAGTTAAGTAGCCAGGTGACAAAAGCAGCCTTGTGCCGGCCGCTCTTTAAGAAATCACTTCATAAATTACATAAAATCGAATCACTATGCTGTACATATAAAACTAATATAATATTAGTATAATATTGTATTATAATATTGTATGTCAACTGTAATTGAAAAATAAACAAAAATTAAAAAGAAAAAGACTGCGAGGTTGCATTTCCATTTTGTGTGGTTGCATTCGTCCTGATTTGGTACAGACAGCATCTGATCTCACCTCTTTTATCCTGACTCTTGTTACAAATGAGAAATAGAGAGGACAGTAAATAAGATATTGGAAATAAAACCCCATTCTGCAAAGTGCTAAAGTCCCAGGAAAAGAAGGAAGACATATCTGCTGTGCCATAATGGGGCTAAATTAGATATCTGCTGAGCTACTCTCACATATGCTCACTGGTCAAATTTGGGACTCGGAGCAGAATTTCTCACCCTGCCTGAGAGATGAGTGTTAAGCAAGGAAAGGGTGGAGACCGATTCACTGGAAGGCTGAGTAAGGTTCTCAGCAGAAAGTCTTTATCACAGTGTTATTCTGTGATGACCTTGTGCAGGGTTTTTTTTGTTTTTGTTTTTGTTTTTGGTCTATAATTCTTTTACTTTATTTTCTGGGCGAGAGAGGAAAAGAAACCAGGAAGTGGTTTACCAGGTTGAGTATTATACCTCTTTGTGTCAAGTACATCTTTGGAAAGGGAAAATCCCAACCGCAAAGCAGGAAGCTTTCTGGGGCTGTTTGCTGAGCTCCAGGATGGAGAGACAATTATCTGAGGTTGGTAAGGAGGCTGGTCTGGTCTGGTAGAGCCTGATATGGTCCATGCCTCACTTGCCTCTGAGGTTGGAGAATGTTTCTGATGGGGCAGGAAGGTGATAATAAGACCTCTCTCTTTTCCATCTCCTTGGTCTCTGTGCCATTAACATCTGTGTGCTTTTCACTTGGGAGAAGGCCAACTAGGTTATCCACTGAAAGTAAATACCTGGTACACGGGAGGGTTTTTTCAATAGCAGTCCTTAATGAGTTGTTATGGCCTTTGGCACAATGATGGAAAGAACCGGGTGGGTCATGGAGGGTATAAGGCCCATATTTCTTTTCCTGGAGGACTGTGCTTTGTTCTGACATATGTCTTTCTTACTTTGTTTATTAGAATTAAGATATCTTCCTTTATGAATGAAAACGTATGGTTAGTTTTTTTTGTTTAATGTCCTTACTTGGCCAAATAAAAAGTTGACAACAACTCTATCATTTCTAACACTGCCTTTGAACATATATTTTTAATAGATCTGTGATATATAAAAGACAGAGAATGGATAGGACAGATTAAGTACCCGGTGAGTCCTCATCTAAGCTCGATATTTGACTTTTTGTGGAGGACTACCCTTTGTCACACATGGCTGGTTTTCTTTACCTGCAAGATGGGAGCAGGGACCAGGCCTCCTAGCTTTACATGGACCAGTTGAGAAAGTGATTAAAAAAATAAAATCTTATAGGAACTGAGGTAGGCTGAAAATAGCCTGCAAAAGACATCTATTTCCTAATTCCTAGAACCAGTGCTTGTTACCTTATGTGAAAAAAAAGGGGAGGGAGTCTTTGCAGACGTGATTAAGGATCTCAAGATGAGGAGATTGTTCTGGATTATCCAGATGGGCCCAAAATGCGGTGGAGGGAGATTTTACACACAGAAGAGAAGGAGATGTGAAAACAGCAGAGAGAGATTTAAAGATACGGGCCTGAAAGATGGGAGTGATGCGGTAACAAACCAAAGTGTGCCAGGGACCACCAGAAGCTGAAGAGGCAAGGGAGGGATTCTCTCCTAGAACCTCTGGAGGGAGCACAGCCCTCTTGACATCTTGATTTCAGCCCAATGATACTGATTTTGGACTTCTAACCTCCAGAACTGTGAGAGAATAACTTTCTGTTATTTAAGCCATCAAACTTGTGGTAATTTGTTACAACAGCCATAGGAAACCAATGCAGGAATCCAGACTGTCAGCTTCTTTAGTCTAGGGGCTAATACTATACTTCTTTTATCTCCCCAACAATGTCTTGTTCTTCGCTTGGGCATGTACCTATAGATGGAGATGTCTGGGCACCTTATTGCTATTTAAGAAGCAAATCTTCTCAGTCTCTCTTTTAGAACCTGCAGATATCTCCTGTTAACCAGGACCGCTGTGGACACCTAACCATGGTCCTTTCTCACCTTCAACTCTGGAAGCATTAGATTGTCTCCTTGACATTGCACAGAAAGAGATGTTCATTCCAAGGCACTGTTTAGGCCTTGAAGGAAGCATATTTTTCAGTGGACAGTGGGCGGAGAAATGGGAGTCCATGCCACGTCTCCTTCTAAACAACGCTGTGACTTTCTAAACAGCATATACTTTCTCCATTCAGGGCCCCTCTGAGTAAGAATTTGTGTCCAGGTTAGCTTTTTAACTTGATAAAAGGCCGTTATGGGTTGAATTTTGTCCCCCTAAATCTATATGTTGAAGTCCTAAACCCTAGTACCTTAGAATGTGACTTATTTGGAAAAAGGTTCTTTGCAGATATAATTAGTTAGGAAGAAGTCAGAAGAACTCATTAGAGTAGGCCCTAATGCAATACTACTAGTGTAGTTAAAAAAAAGGAAATTCAGAGAAAGGTACACACACACACACACACACACACACACACACACACACACACACACATACACGAAGAATGTCCTATGAATGTGAAGGTGGAGACAGGGATGATGCGTCTACAGTTGAAGGAGCACCAAAGATTGCCAACAAACCACCAGAACCTAGAGGGGAGGGCATGGGGCATATTCTCCCTCACAACCTCAGAAGGAACCGACCCTGCAGACACCTTGATCTTGGATTTCTTCTGACTTCCAGAACTGGCAGACAATATATTTCTGCTTAAGCCACCCAGTGTATGATCTTTGTTATGACAGCCTGAGTCAACGAATATAGTAACACTGACCTACCTGTGTACTATGTGGTTTGTCTGACCTTACAGTGAGCAGCTCACTGGGGATGGGGGGGGGGGGAGGGAGGGGGGAGAGAGAGAGAAGAGAGAGAGAGAGAGAGAGAGAGAGAAAAGGCACTTGTGCCACGCATGGGAGTGGCTTCAGAAGTACGGCTTCTATGTCTGAGCAGGAATTCTTTTACGCTAAGCAATTCATCTGGTGTCTGTGATAAGAGGATCCATGGAGTCTCAAAGCCACCTCTCTTCCTTAATCCCTCCCCAGGGATCTAACCATCCCTCTAGATGGGGTCAGTGAAAGTAAAGTTTCAATCACGCCTTTCAAGTTGCTCCTTTCCCCTCCTGCTTTGGTCTCTCCCCCTTCCCCCCGTGTTGCCAAGTGCCCAGCCTTGTCAGAAGAGAGGGGACCATCTGGTTAGCCCTTGTTTACTGCACACCCTGCCAGTTTGAGCTTATTAATCATATTTACCCAAGTATCTTAATTACTCCCTGTCTAGCAACTTGCTTTGCACTCAGCTGTTGACCCCTCTTTTTTATCCCTTTCTATCATTAATCATAGGAGCAGTGTGGGTACAGGAATTCCTGCAGCTTGGATTTCGCTGGCACCGTTACCGCTCCTAGAGAGGAGCGGCTGGAGTTCACGGCTGGTTCCTGACAAACTTCCTAATTAATCTGCTGAAGATCAGAGGAGAACTAATAGGAGCTGAAGACTGTGTGCCGGGCCCATCCCTCCGCCCTTACCCTGTGTGTGCGCGTCTGTGTGCGTGTGCGCGCGCGCGTGCGCGCAGCTGAGCTTGGCAGAAGATAAGTCTCAGCTAGCGACTCAGCACAATAGCATTCCTGCTGCTGCCACCTACCTTCCTGCTTTGGGAGAAGGAATTTTCTCCCGATTAGAAGTTTAGTCACCCACTCCTCCCGGATACAACAGTGGAATAAAATATGTTCCAACTAACTTTCCCGTGGAAACAGAATCTTGATATTTGGGTTTATGCAAGCAGGAGTTGTCTCACGCAGAGTGGATTAAACCTCTCCCAGAGGAGCCAAAGGTGCTTGGGAATTTCCGAAGTGAAAATTTTCCTGGGGGCACAGGACAATCCGAGAAGGCCCAGAGTGGTATCGAGGATGGCAGAAACATCCATTTCCTGCAGCGTTCAGGCTAACGAGTTTGCAGATGGACTTTGCACATGAAGAGCTGCAAAGCCGAGGGCTGCTGAGCAAGAGAAGGAAATGATTTCGAGTTGGCCTTGCCCTGTGCCCCTCTCAGACAGCCCCCTCCCCAACGCTGCTGGCCCTAGTAGGTTTACCTCATGCAGAAGGCAAGGAATAAGGAACAGGGCTGTGCTTCCTTTCTTTCTGCCAGGCCTGAATCTCCAGGCCGAGAGACACCATTAAGGAGGATAATTTGTTGATCCAGGCTCTCCTTGCGTTTCAGTGCAGAGTGGCATCGTTTTCTTTATGACCTCGTAAAGTCACAGCCGAGAGGCCGATTTGGAAAACAAACTGCCTCAGGTTGACAGATAATTAGATACAGGGGACATATTATATGCCTTTGCATATAAATGTGCTCCAAGGCGTGTTGGTTCATCTGAAGTTGAGGTTAAAGGCGTGCCAGGTATTCCTGACACATCAGGATATATATTTTCATACAGTCTCAGGCGCTGTGTTGGTTTTATAGCCCTTTCATCTGGTGCTGACTGATGGGGTGTGAGTCGACCCAACTTAGAAGCAAGGCGCAGTCTCTTACCCGTGAGCCTCCTGGTTTAGCCCCGCCGCCCCCCGCCCCGCCCACACCAACTTCCCCTGGTTTCTGGGAACCGAGCTGTGCTTGGGCTTAGATTTTGCTGTGAATGATTAATGGTAGAGTAGGAGGGGTCAGGGTTCATTTTTTTTCTTTTCCCTCTTTCTATGGATTCTAATAAGCCCAGTTAAAGACAGTTACAATATTAGGGATCTTTCAAGACTGGAGCGGGGCCCTGGTGTAATTCTATATTGGAGACAAGGAAAGAGATGGAAATAGGTATTTTCTGGTGGACTGCCGCGGCTGCCCAGTATGGTGGCTTGGCTATGACACGAACGCAGGCTTTACGTGGAAAGCTCCCCCTTTCTGCGGTATCCACTCTGGGGACGGAGACTGTGAACTTGGGCAAACCAGAGAAGGGGTGAGTCTTCTCTTTTCCTTACAGCATCAGAACGCTCTGGGCTGTGGAAATGTCATGCTGAACCCAAAGTTCCAGTTAAATTCATCCCCTCTAAAATGTATAGAGCTTAATTTAATGCCCCATGGGAGTAATTTCAGTTTAAAAGTGGCATTATAGCTAGTGGCTAAACGAATGGCTTAGCGGTGGTTAGTCATCTTCTTTGAATCCATTTCTTCATCTTAAAAATATGAATAAAAAGTAATACCTACCGTATCACATTGAGATTAACCTAGATAAAACACGTCGTGTAGTGTTTCACATGTAGTATTTAATAACGTAACTATTTTTAATAATAATGATTAACCTAACTAATCATAATAAAAGGTGATCGGAGAAGAGAATGCTTCAGTTCCTAAGAAGAAGCCAGCATGGCAGGAGCTGTTTGACGAGGCTATCTTCTCAGTGGCTGCCACACGGTCCTGTGGAGGTAGCAGCCGAAATGGTGAGCCTGAAAGAGCCCCGATTCTTGGGAGGTCTGGTTCGGGCTCTGCCACCAATTCTTTGTGTAATTGTAGGCATTTCACTCACTCTCTCTCAGTCTTAGATTCCTCATCCATAAAATGAGGGGTCCTCTAAGGGTTGTGAGGGGCAGCCGTCTGACCCATGACTGGCTTGTGAGGCATGGCTTGCGGAGGCCTCTCCTTCTTACTGCCAGGCCTCAGGGTAACTCCGCTGTCATCTTTGCCTCCAGAACAAGCCTGCACTATTTTCCAGGCCAAATTGGAGGACTGAGGGGTCCTATCAAGAGGACTCTGGGGAGATGGTTGAATAGTTCTCAGCTTGAAGTTACCCTCCCCCTTAAATCTTACCATGACCCTATTGGAAAAGGTGTGGGGGGAAAGGAAGAGGGCGAGGGAGAGAGAGGAGAGAAAGACAAAGGAAAGGGAAAAGTAAACCCCATAGGCCAACCCTAAACCCTGTTGAAGGAAATGATATAAATAGAGTTGCTGTCACTGTGATGAATTAAATCCTCTGTTAATTAGGATGCATTGATTTAAGGGTTGTCCAAGCAGATCGTCCTTTACCCCTTTCCAGCAAGTTAGAGCAGAGAGAGGAAGCAAGAGAGGGGTCACTTTCTGTTTCTCACCTGACTGCTGGTTTCTCTACCAGCCTTTATTAATTACTCCAGAACATGGGCACTCCAGTTTTTTCCATGTGCCATTCTCCTTTTAGCTGGATCTTGGCAGTGGGCTACACAGGAGCTCTCTAGAGAAAGGACAATCTTTGAACCCCATGACCTCCTGGAATACCACTCAGAAGGTTGTCCATTGACTTGAAAGGGGCAGGGAAAGGATGTGAGGTCGGTGGAAGGACATACATGTTGCTCTCTGGACCCGAGAGGCCGTAACTCCTGAGAGCAGTCAGTGACTGCTGAGAACCAGCTTGGCAGCTCACGCCTAGTTCTGAGTTGACCCAATGTTAAATAGACTCTTCCCAATGCTCTGCAAGGTCATTAAAACCTCAAAAGAACAGAGTGAGGCCATGTCTTGTGGTGTGGACAGCCCTCTCTCTGGAGCCTTTGCCTTCTGCAGAGTCAGTGGGCTGTCCAGCTGGAATCCGTCTTTATAAATTACTCCTTGTACCTTAGGCCAAGCCACTTTTGGTCCCAGGGGCTGAGGTTCCAGCTGTCTACTGTGAATTCCATTTCCAAAAAGATGAATATATGGTTCACAAGAACCTGGAAAGTCTGAATCTAGATCGAATATTCCCTGAGCATCAGTGGTTCAGCATTTCATAATACTGGATTAGTAAGTGGAAATAATTTGGAGGAGCAAGACATGATAAAGCCATGACATGTTTTCATCACAAGTGCAATCTAAGTTTGTGTTGCTGATTGTACGCAATGATCCCAGTGGTTCATATGAAGTTAAATAAGAAATGAGCTGTTAGCCAAGCTAGTCCTGGGAGTCAGGGTGTAACCTTTATGGATGAACCTCTAACCCTGGCACAGGAAACCTTGAGCGAAAATCAGCAAAGTGATTCATCTTTATTTTGGCCCTCCCAAAGGTGCCTACTCAGGAAAGGGGATGGAGGACATTGGGGAGGTGGCTTCTCATTGGACTTCCTTATAATTTAACTTTCAGAGAGAGTTGCATTATAAACAGATGGAGCAGGGTCTTTAAGAGAAGTCTCTTAGACTTAGTCTTTCACATCAAGGTCCTAGCTAAAAATCTTGGCATGGCTAAATGAGGAGAGCTGTCACATACATACTCTCCTTTGATTTTCCAAGGTCTCGTACACATATCTCAATATGCACAGATCTCAATACAATATTGAAAATGTCTTTCAGGAGTTACCTCAGCATTGAATGAGGAGAGTTTCCTTGGTTTGGAGAGGAAGAATAAACTCATAAACTTGGAACTGTGCCTTGAGTGTGTTCAGAATTGCAAATCCACAGCCTCTTAGCCATGCTGAAGGGATTGGCTGTGTTTCTGCCCTGACTCTCAGATTTCATGTTGCCCTGGCTGCTAAGGGAGAATCTCTACCTAGACCATCTTGTCACAGGCCAGAATTCCTCTGTCCCTTCTACTGTCGCCACAACTGAACCTCTATAGGAGAGGTTCCCACTCCTGGAGAACTTGCCCTGTCTCTTCTGTTTCCATGCCAAAGAGATCTGCAGTGCGGAGGTGACATTTTTTTCAGCAGATGGGCTGAAGTAGAAAGGCTAAAGTGAAGAGAGGGAGGAGAGGGGAGAGGAGGAGGAGGGGAGAGGAAGCAACATCGAAGGGAGGGAACGAGCAACGGGAAAAGGATCACATAACGGAAAGTAAAAATCGAAAATACAAGAGAGATTAGCAAGGCACAGAGGAAGGGAGAAAGAAGAGGAAAGAACAGAGAAGAGAAACAAAGAGGAAATTTCCAAAGAGTAAGTGACATGCAGGCAGGAGGTGGAGAAGAAACCAGGAGAAAGGAGTAAAGAACAAGGGAGTGGAACTAGCTAGGGAGAGAAAAGAGAAAGGAAACCCGTAGAAGAAAGAGAAAAGATGAGAAAAAAAAACCCAGGGAGCTTCTAGGAAAACAGGCGGGGAAGGCTGGAAATGGAGGAGACCCAAGGAGACGAAGCCAGAAAGAAGAGCAAGCAGGCCGGGCGGGGGAAGGAAGGGGAGAGAGAAAGTGCTGTGCTGTGTGGATTATTGTGTGTTTGTCATCTGGAATGGTATAAGCTGTAGGTACAGCATCTCCTGCCCATGATTTATGGTCCCTGTCAGGCAGGGAGCGCGCTTTGTCTGCTGTAGCGTGGAGGATGAATGCATTGCTGTCATTCCGGCCTGGCCAGCCTTTCTCTCTCTCTGCTCCGAAAGCTCGCTCCCCATTTCACGCCAGTGAACATAAACAATCTTTTGTAAACCTGACAGTCACACTTGCTTCTTTGGAAACATAAAGCAGAAATGTATGACTCGGCTTTCATTACCCAATTTCCTACGCTATATAAAAACACTCAGGAAAGACATGTAAGTGGTCACAAAACCTGGGAAATTGGAAGTGTCCTGGAGAAAAAAAAAAGAGGAGGAAAGGAGAGGAGGCTGGAGGTGGCAGGAGCTGGCGAGGAGAGGGGACGAAGTGTCCAGCCCCACCGTGTCCTCCCCGCAAAATGCTGTTTGATAGACCGGGCCATCCAGACACGTAATTATATTACATTTCTGAATAATAGACATTTTCTGCCTGAAGTATTGCTTTTTTTTCCCTCCTTTTAACCCAGAATACAGTAATGAAACAGTCTTGAGATCAAAGCTGGCTGATAATGTTGCTTTGTTTTTTCTCCTCTTTTCTGCTTTACGTTCTTTCCTACTAGCCATTTGGCAAACTTCACCAAGTCACAAATGTAACTTATCTTTAAAGAGTGATTAGGGTGTCAATTACAGTGATTTCTCAGCTGGAGCATCTCAGCTAGGGACTTGAAATTCACGGTGGAGAATTTGCGTCTATGCCTGATACCTGGAGCCTTGTCAGGGCTAGAACAGGTGAAGGCCGCCTGTCAGGATGGAGGACTGGGGGGCGGCTCCAAGCCACACTGAAACCTGGCCTAAAAGCCACAGGACACCTGCCCGGGCTTTTCTTCAGAGATGGATAACTTCTCTCTTGCCTTCAGTTACATATAGTTATGGTGTTAGCAGAAAGGAGGAGTACTCAAAGGTGTTCTGATGGCTTCTGCTGTGCTGGGGTTTTGGTTTGGAAGGCCTGGACCAATGGAATTATTGGTGAGGTCATTTCAGGAGTACTTCAGGACAATGAGATACCTGACTTTGTGGGTCTGGGAGTTGAGAGCTATTTGTTAATTATTGTAATCATTCTCTCCTACACCCCTCACCAACTTCTTTCAGCACAGAATTTTCGAGAGACATTTAGTGAGTTACTTTAACTTGTCTCGTGTTTGCTTTTGAACGGAAGAGGGCCTTGCCACATTCACTGAAGAGTTGACTGTGAACTGCATTGCAGCTGGGCAACTGCAAATGCCAATCCCAGTCTTTTTCATTGACCCAGAGATCTGGAGAAGTCACTGTGATTCTTTGAATCTCAGCTTGTCCAGAAAGAGACACGTCACCTACCTATCTACACAACACACACACACACACACACACACACACACACACGAACACAGATTCAAGGACTGGAATATTACAATTCAAAAGCATTTTTAAGTACTTGCTATGTGTCCAACACTATACTAGGCTCTATAAACTGTGTGCCAAAAAAATGATTTTTGTTTAATATAAAGTTTCCAATATACTGTTTACATATATGAAGGTATAGAGATTGGCCAGAAAGACCTGCTTTAGCCATACTTGTAGCATGCCTTTTTCTCTTCCTCTCCCATTTCATCCATACCAAAGTTTTATTCATTATTCTTTCAAGATCATACTCTCATAGAAACCTCCTGTCCTCTACAACCATGGTGAGTGGTTTGTCCCCTGCGAATGTTCAGAACTTACTGTTGATTCCTTTTCTGTGGTAATTAATCATACGCTGTCTTGTGCCAGTTCTCACATTGCTTTCAAGTCTTCATGTGCAGTATCTTGATGGGTTGAGATTTCAATCATGTCTCATTCCTCTAAGTATCTCCCTAGTAGTTTACATGAGGATTTGCTATATAACACATCTAAACTTTGGAAAACAGATCTCAAGACCGTTTCAGATTCCCCAGTTTGCCCTAATGTGTAAAGGCATGTTTTATATAGATTTCTGACTTTTCTTCCCCTAAGAATATGCCCACAATAAGTTATGTTTAATTTAAAAATACATTACAATTTAAACATCTTTTTAACTTATTTCTCACAACAAAACATAGTTTTCTTATTTCAGAAGAATTACAGCGTGCATAGTGAGTGTTAAGAATGAGAACACAGCATCCTGGAGATTTGGGTTCCTGGGGAAGAGGAGGTGGCTAGATTCCTCTACTGGCTGAATTGATCCCTTCTGCCACCAACCTCTAAACATCTGTGATTCTCATCTGTACCTCAATAAAATTTCAAATTTTTTTCTCTAGTTATGGGACTGTGGAGAGAAAATAGAGAAAACTACTAAGGAAAAATCTACCAAGCACCTATGTAGTTGGTGTCAAATTCTGTTGATTATTTTAAAACTAAGTGTACTCTTAATGTCCCATGGATTCTTGCTTACTCCTCACTCTTACCCAGGGTCCCTCAATCTCTCTTACCTGTATTCTTACCTGTAATCTAAGACTGTGTAGTGAAAACACAGTCTTTGGCTTCAGACCTGGTTTCAAATCCTGATCCACCATTTCATTAGCTTTGTCATCTAAGGCAAATAACTTCTTTGAATCTCAGTTTATTCATGTATAATAGGCAATGTGGAGTTGTTGTGAGAACTACATCAACAATGACTATTACATAGTACTTCCCTAATCAGTGTTAATTCCTTTTCTCTCTCAGTCCTCCATTACAAATATATCCCCTATTTCATGACATTTAAAATGTGGTGCTTCAAAAATCTTCAGTGCTGACAATACATAGGGAAGAAGAAAACAAGCAGCTTGCTAAGTGCACCTAACCGCTATATATAGACTCTGATACAGACTTGGGTTACTTTGGAGCTCCAAAGGGGCCCTTCCTTTGTTACCGTTAGGCGTATGCATCAGACAAACAAAGTAAGGACAATGAGATGAATTTAATACCTGCCAGGTAGCAGAACAAATGTCATTGATCTTGCTGATATATAAAAAGCAGAAAAGTGGATCTAGTTTTGTCCTATGGCAATTTATAATCCTTTTGCTTCACTAAGAAATTTTCACTAGGACAGACATTCTTTTGCCGTTGGAGAGAAAGACAGCTATTTATACAAACTGTCTACGCCACATCATTAGAGAGAGCCTCAGAAGTGGTGCTTCTCACATGCCTAGGAATCAGAGTAAAAAGAAAAGAGGAAGGAATTGGGAATACAGTTGGATTTAATATTAGGAGCATTCAGTATATGGAAATCGTAGATCCCTTCTTACTTTGACCTCCACCATACAGATAAAATTAAGGGAAATTATTTGTAGGGCTGAAGAAGAATTTCCTTTCTTTTAATGATTCCTAGAAGTAGCCATCTTTCAGAGTAGGTATACAGAACTGAGTAAGTATTCTCATTTAATAGGAGGATTTGGGAAGACAGAAAGATGACATTGGAATGTGCTGTTTCATGACTAAAAGATGATGGATTTCATTCCTAACTACCAAGTGGAGGGCATTTACTTTGAGAAGCTTTTAGATAGTGATAACACCAGCATGTTTTAACAGGTTGGCAGGCTAGGTCTTCTTTAAGAGCCTGTCTGGGGCCATGGAAAAGAGATTTGTATAAGTATCTCAGCTACATCTTTAGTTTCCAAACCCTGAAGCTGACCAGCCATTGACAGGGCTATGGAAGAGTCTCCTATGGGTCCAACCATTGGAATAGGAAGGCCCAGCTCAACAAACTTAGGAGAGTCAAATTTCTTTCTCTCATTATTAATAACCATAGCTGAAGTTGTTGGTTGGCGTGAACAAACCCACTATAACCCTTGGTCTTTAGTTCTAATCTTGTCTGGAACATTGAAGTATCTTATTTTCTCTATTAGTTATCTATTGCTATGTAAGGCATCATTCTCCAAAGCTTAGCAGTTATTATCTCACAGTTTCTATGGAACAGGAATTTGGAAATAGCTTATATGGGCAGTTCTGGTTCAGGGTCTCTTCTGAGATTTCAGTCAAGACGCTGGCTGAAACTACAGTCATCTGAAGGCTTGACTGGGGCTGGAAGATTTCTCTCCATGTTGGCTCTGTTCCTCACTTGGCCTCAGCTCCTCTCTGGTTGTTGGCTGGAGGCCTCAGTTCTACATGGACCCCTCCACAAGTCTGTTCGAGTTTCCTTACCACATGGCAGCTGGCTTTCTGGAGAGCAGGTAATTTAAGATAGCAAGGAGGAAGCCACAATGCCTTTTACAACTTAGTCCCAGAAATCATACATTATCACTTCTGTGATATTCTATTTGTTAAAAGTAAGTTGCTATGTCCAGCCCATTCTCAAGGGGGAGGAACATAAGCTTGACTATTTGAAGAGATCTGTGTAAAGAATTTGTGGACAAAATAAAAAAAAAACAAACCCTATACCTTTTTATTTCTATTCTTATATATTCATTCAAAAATCTTAGTGTTGAACCCATATTTCCATTCCTGGATATTTCCATTTTCATACTATATGAAATTACCAAAATGTGATCTTGAAATTGTATGAGAATATAAAATATAAATAAGTGCTTTTACAGATATTTATTAAATATATAAACCCAACCAATATCAAAGCTTTGGTTTAAATAGTTTCTCTTTATCATTCTTTTTCATGGGTTATCCTACCTTATAGATTTTCTTTATAACCTTTCTTCCTTACCCCAGAGACCTTCGATTTTTGTTCAAATTTATGGTCATTTATTTGGGAAATATTTAAGAAATTTGCATTGGCGGCTCAATGAAGTTGTTCAATGGAAGTTTTGCTTCAGGGATTCTCTGCTCTAAATTCAGTGCAGATCGAGCCCTTTAAGATGCTGCCCGACTTGACTTTGGCCAACAGACTAGTGTTGAATATGTTTTGGCCATTTAGTAGAGGGGATTCCATATTAAAATTGGAGACTTAGCAGGTTGCAGAGCATGGATGGCATTCAAGTACATGAGGCTGGCCCTATAAAGCTTTCCCAAATCTCCAGTTGAGTTCGCTCATTCTATCATCCATGCATTTAGCATACATTTATTATGTCAGGCATTACATAAAAGCAAGAGATGGCAAAGTTTCCAAATAGATGGGGGAAGGTATTAGGATGAGGAGTTGGGGCCAAGTATTTCTCTTGACAAAGAGCCAACCACTGGACTGATGTTCAGGGGACACCAGAGGACAGTGACTAATAAAAGAGAGAGACATAGAACACTTTTTAAGACTTTGGTACAGAAGCCTAGATATAAGAACTGGGGTTCAGGATGGGGTCAACTGCCAGAGATAAGGGAGATATCCAACAAGACCTGAGATTTAAATAGCAGCAAGTGAGACTCAAAGCTAAGCCCCCGAACTTGGCGGGCATCAGGTTTCTTGAGTGTGAGGAGAAGAGAGCTGCAGAGCCCAGAAGTCCAGTTAGATCCAACACATCCAGTGGCTTCCAAGTGGTGAATATTTCCCAAGACGCTATACAGAGGAGGAAAGAGAGCAAGGAATGGGTTGTGATGAACTGGGAGAGGCTGCTGGGTCAAGCAAAGATCCCTGGCATATCCCTGACACCTACCCATGATGCCCTGCTGCTCTAGATGCCAAGGAATAGGGAGATGCCTCAGGGGAGGCTCAGAAGGGGGCGCCCTGTCTTGGCAGATCAAGTCGCAGGCACAAAGCCAGTTTGAGGCTCAGGGAGTTTACAGCTCTCCGCTGTCTCTGAGGCAGAGGCAGGCTCCTTCTCCTCGGGGGTTCATTTCAATGTTAATGAGACTAAGAAGGTGAGCACAGTTGTTTTCTTCTAAAAATTCCATTTCACCCTTCCTTGCTCTCTGAGCATACCTCTCTGATTTAGATACACTGTGTTTAATTAAAGCTGTGTTTGTTTTTTCTTCCTTTTACTCTTTTTACTTCATGCCAAATCCTCTCCCACTGCCTCTACTTGAGCAGACTGTTTCCTCAGGCTGTCCTCTCCCCCCAACCCCTAGGGGAAACCTCTGGAGACAAGCAAGATGGGGTTTTTTCTTTCTGTGCTTTACCATGGGGATAGAGGGAAAGTTTTGCATTGGGAACCTATGGTAGCACTAAATGGCGAGTTAGGGTACAAGAGCATCTCACTTTAGGTAAACCTGAGAACCCAGGTAGGAAAATTCTGGATTGCTTAAGAACCAGAGGAGAGGAGGATTTCCCAATGGATGAGAGAATGCTGGGATAGAAAAGCAAGAGACGGTTCTTTCCTTTAGGGAAGTACTCTTCACATCAGACAGAGATTCAGAGTGGGTTTCCTTTGACTAGTGAGCTCCTCTATTGCATTTAAAATAGGACTTAATCAACAAAATGAAGAATATAAAATTTTATAGGAGCAGAGACCAACCAATACTAGCTACCATTTATGTGCCAGGTACTGTGAAAACACTTGCACATTTTCAGTGAAATTTTTACCAAAACTTTAGTTATTTTACCTGTTTTAAATATGAAGAAGAAGTTATGACTCAGAGAGGTTAAGTTTTTTGTCTTGGTTCATACAACTTACAAACAGTGGAACTGAAATATGATTCCAGATTTGTCTAAACCAAATCCTACATTTTTTCACTATATCCAGAAAGGACCTTAAAGGTCATCTAGTCTGGGGCAACTCAGGCTGTTCTGATTTTCTATAAGCCAGCTAGAAGGATAGGATAAGGACTGCTGGTGGTGTGGTCTCTCACATCTGGAAATTCCAAACCTTCTGGGAGGAAGGTAGGGTGGTAGAGAGCAAGATAAGAAAGGTGTACCAGCAAGCTCCAGACACAACTGGCCAATCAGAGGCCCAGATGTGGTCACATGTCTGGTAGGTGGAGTGACTGGGTCTGTATTCCTGGTGAGTAGGCAGTCTTTCCACTTCTCTAGGTTGACCATCACATCTGCTGGGTAAACTGAGGTACATTCGGTATTCAATACTTTCTACACATGGGGTGCTCATCTTAGAAAGAGCTAGTATTCCTTGTTCAATGCCATCACTTAGTCCTTATCCTCCAGCTCAGGGCTGTCCAATAGAAATATAGTTTGAGCCATGTGTAATTTAATTTTTTTTTTAGTAGTCACATTATAAAAGTAAAAACAAAGAGGGGAAATTAATGTGTATAATACATTTTATTTAATTCAATATATAGAAAATATAAGCAATATAAAAAAAGCAATATATAAAGTAATGAAATATTTTACATTCTTCTTTTTTTGTACTTAATATTCAAAATCCCTGTACTTTCCACTTATCACATATCTCAGTTTGGATGAGCCACCTTGCAAGTGCATCATCATCATGTATGGCTAGTTGCTGCTCTATCAGAGAGCATATCCCTGGTTTATGAGTTCCTTCAAAAGCACGATTTTTGATCCAGTTATAGCCTCTTCCCCCTGGGGCAGAGCTTTCTGGTTTCTTTCAGTTCAGAAGAGAAGAGTTGGGGGAGCAGACAGTTGTGTCCACTACAGCTCTCCATGTATTCCCTGTAGAAAGTACCTGAGGACTGACATCAACCTTCTTCACAAAGATGAGCTGTCGGGGGAGCGGATGCGAGTACATGTCAAATTGTGGCTCTAAGTGCAGAAAGCAATTCGGAGGGGATTACAAACTATGGCTCATGAAAATGCATCCCATTCTTGTTGTGCATTTCTGTTTAGACAAAGATTGATGAAGTTTTTGTGAACAGTACAGGCAAGCTTGGCCCTCAGGGAAGAGTGAAGCAGGAGAGGTGTGTCTTCAGTGTCCCTATTTCCTCACTGAACTCGCTTTTATTCTTTAGCCTCAAGGGACCCATACCTCAGTCCAGTGGAAGGCTCAACTTTTCTATCCTCTACCACCCAAGGACAATGAAGGCTCTTCTCTATGGCTGTTGGGCTATAGTGTGTAGGTAGTGGCCTCCTCTGCTATCACATCCAGTCCTATGTTGAGTTGCTGGTGATTTGAGATTATGGGGGAAATAGACCTTTGCTTAGTGTATGAAGATGAGGGCAATGTGTATAGAATAGACTATAGATAGGGAGGACAGAGACTGAGAAGACGTCATAGCTCTTGTGGAGATGACAATCACCTACAGACTTTCTGGCCCTTTGTGTCTCTCTCCTTGGGCACTGGGACCACTTTATGCCCATCTGTAGGGGAAGTGCACCCTGACTCAGACCAGCCCCAGCCTTGGGCAGGGATGAAGTAGGAGACTGGAGGCTAGGCATCCTCAGATTTAGCTGTTGGTTTTGGTTGAACTTGTTCTCAATTATAGGGGTTTTACTTGTTTCCTTTTGGCACCTCTGTTTCCTTTGGTTCTGGATCTCTCTCTTTTACTCTTGGTGCTTTCCAGGACTCACGTCTTGTCTCTTAGACCTATGGTGTCCTAAACTTATATCAAACTCTGCTTCAGATGGAAAGCTGCGTTCTAGTCTTGTGTGGTTGTTGATGAAGATAAGAGAATTCCACCAGACCAAAAGAAATAGCAGTGGCATTTTCCAGTGCTACTGCATTTTACATAGTACTATATGGTATGTGTTTTACACTTGATGAGGGAGAAAGGTAACTCCCTTCTGTTAGACTGTTATGCCTTCTTGCAGAAGATGGGAACAGAAAAAGAGACTCTTTCCTTCAGCTTTTCTGTCTACTGGTTCCTTCCAGCATTGTGCTGCCCAAGAGGAAGGCGCTTTACCAGCCCCCGATAGCATATGTTAGTCAGGTCAAAAATTACACCAGCATGCTTCTCAGAATGACAGAAATCAGAACTTGGTGGATCCAACATTACGACTCAGTCATATGGTCACAGAATCAGCTTTGGAAGGTCCTGTGCAGCAGTCAGAACCAGCTTTGGAAGGTCCTGTGGCCTGGACTCTACCAGCTTCCTCTTTATCTCCTGACTTACCTCATCTCCTACCACATCTGCCACATGCACTTTGCTGTGGCCACACCAGCCTCCTCACTGTTCCACAACATACCATACATGAGCCCAGCGCTGAGGCTTTGTTCTTAATACTCCTTTTCTCCGGAACGCTCATCACTCCAACGTCATCAAGTCTCACTTTCTCACTTCCTTCCAGTCTTTCTTCAGATATCACTTTCCTAGTGAGGCTCTCCTGACCACACTCGCCCTCCTGTGTTCCAAGTCTACAGTTGTCTACCTTTTCACTTGTCTTAGCTTTCTTCATGGCACTTATCGTCACATGTTATTAGCACATATTTTTATTTGCTTATTGCCTGTTTTTTTTTCCACTAGAATGTAAGTTCAAATAAGGGTAGAAAATATGTTTTGTTCCTTACTGTGTAGAACACAAAACAGCCCATGGCACATGGGAAATGAAAAATAAATGTTGAATGAGTGACTGGATGAATGAAACATCTGGTTCCACGTTCCACCTGTCCATAGCTTCCTAGACAGATTCTGGCTTCTGCTCAAATATCTTTAGGAACAGTAAACCCAGCAACATCTATTATTGGATAGCTGCAATTGTTATTAAGATTTCTGTGTAAAAGTATGGCATGGTAGAAAGTGTACCAGGCTGTTTCCAATAAGACAAGCCTGGACACCTGGGTACAAGCCTGTAAAAAATCAACAAGCAGTGAATCTCAGAGTCTGCCTCAGTCCTGCCATCCATTTCCCATGGAATGTTGGAAAATTTGTTTAATCTCTCTGGCCTCAGCTTTCTCTTCTGAAAAACAAGGTTGTGTAGACCTATAAGAAAGAGGACCACACAACTAGAACAAAAGCTTGCAGAGACGAAGGAATTGGACAGAAGTAAGACAATAATGTTGTTTAGCCTCAATATCGAATCTTAAAAGCATCTCAGTGTGTGTGTGTGTGTGTGTGTGTGTGTGTGTGTGTGTGTTCATGTGTGTGTGCGTGTAACCACATAAGTGTGTAGACATTTCAAACTAGACTTAAAGCTCTATTTGGCCAGGAGTCATATCACCTGCTTATTTTCTATCACTCCACAAAACCTGTATAGAGAACTGGACCAGCTCAAAAGATTGTTAACTGACTTAATATAGGCATAAGAATAACTGCACATTTATGTAAAACCTTTCTCAAAGGAGCTCTCAGCTCTCTGCAGATAATGGACTTATTTATCCTTAGAACACCTCTGTGAGGCAGTTATAGGACAGGGGTGACCCTACTCCACAATAAATAATGTCAAGAACAGCAAGAAGAAAAACTGTCCCATAACTCTGAGGCCCTGGAGGAGATAAGATGGGCTCAAGGTCACCTAGTGAGTTGGGAACAGGACAAGCATTTGTGCTCCACTGAGGTGACTCGTTCTTCCCAGAGCTTCTGCTCCCAAGGCCTGACCGCATATGCCCCAGACTGGGCTGGGCCTCTTACATGCATGTCCCGAAGCATAATCCATGAGCGACCAGAGGTGTCCTTATTAACCCATGGCCTGGCAAGCTCCGGAAATAGTGGATTTCACAGAGTTAGCAGGTTTCTTTACTGAAGGGCTTTGTGGACACTTTAACAAGTCCTCTGTTAATTTCTGAGGGGTCTCCAGAGTACAGAGTTTCCCATATTTCCTTCCTTCCCCGGAAGCTCATTAGATTGGTGAGATGCTGATTTCTTAATATCTGGCCCCAGAACTTCCTTTACTGAAGGCAATATCTAAGTTTAGGTAAACCAGCTTGGAATATGGTTGACTGTGTAAATATAACTGTCATTGAATTCTGAGACATCAAGAGAGAAAGTTACTCTGCATGGAACAATGCGGGCAATGAACTGCTTTTGTTCTTAAAATGGAGGAAGAAAGAGAAGAGAAGAAAGAGAATGGGTAAAAGAAAATATTCAGAAAGAGGAGGAAGCCATGGGGTGGATGAAGTCCACATCCAGTAAAACTCCGTGGTGGTGAGAGAACAAAGGGCATTTCATAAGGGCACCTACTGCCCCATTTGAAGTTGTTGAAACTCCAATGTAAACCTCTCCTCCATTATCTCCTCCCATTTAATAGGGAAGGCTTCTAGAATCATATATGCTTTGTAGAGTGGTGTGTGTGTGTGTATGCGTGCGTGTGTGCGCACATGTGAAGGGATTGAGAGAGTTTCATTTCATGCCTGAACTTTTGTGGACAGGAATACACAGCATTAATAGAAGCAGGAGGCTAGAGGCAGAAATGACCACGAGAGGTAAACTTTTGGGTGTTCACATAGCTCTCTGGGAGAGTTGAGGCACTATGAGTTTTGGGCTAAACTCCCTAAGATCTCAATTGCACCCCAAGCTGCTATTGGATGTGTTACAGATTAGCTGACTTCTAATGCTGCCTTCTGACGTGACATCCTAGGATTGTAAATACTGTCTTTATTTGTACCATAGTAGCCCAGGCATCTGGAGCCACAGAGAATAGACATCTTCAGATAGTGATTCTATTTTCCTTTAGCAATCTATTCTCCGGATTATACGTACCATATTCCTTTCACATGTCTCAGATGACTAGTTACCAGATTTGTCACCACCCTGGTCATCCTTGTCTGGACACCCTCCAGGTTTAAAACATGCCTCTTGGGGTTTTTAACACTATACAAAATGTATGGTCTGCTCATCACCAAATATAGGAAGGTCTTTACTTTCTGAGATCTGAAACTTCTGCTTCCACTAAGGAAGTGTAAATTTGAACCAGCATCGTTTTTATTTAGTAGTCACATTGTATTCGTGGTGCCATTAAACTTGTGGTCAACTAAAATCCTTGTCAGGTAATAAATAAGTTTACCCATTTCGGTTACATCTGTTTTGATTATATGGTATTACTGCCACGTGGGTGAGAATTGCTGTGTTTCATGTCATGTTATATAATGATTATAGTTTATATCATGTTTTGATGGGGGAGGATGTCTTCAAATACATGCACATGTGCATAGGCTACCACGTGCCACTCTAAGGAGTGCCTGGGTGTAAAGAAGTGATAATTAACAGCATCAGTCACAAACAACTTTTTTCTTTTCTTCCTGCACTACACAGCTTGTTTGTCAAAGCGTGCTGATGTGTCAGTGATAGGCGCTATGTAAACAAATAGGTAGACTGAGAGAAAGCCTGGCAGACAGTGATTGTAAAGTGGGTACCGAGACCCCATTGCAAACATTCTTAACAGTAATGACAGCCACTATGTATAAACACAATTCACCTTAAACAGCTTTTAAGTGATTCTGGAGGTAGGAAGTAGGGATGGCGAGGGGAGGAAATGAAGAAGTAGAAGGATGTCGATGTCTTCAATTATACTAGCTGAATTTCTGTCTCCTGATGGAAGTAGTTTTGCAGTGGCCAAAGCCCCCAGTGAACCACTTGGCTTTAGCCAATGTGTTGCGGGACAATGGCACGAATGTGGCTTGAGGAGAGAGAAGGTGCTTCTGCTTCCACTACACACTAGCTGTGTGACTTTGAGCAAACCAACCTTTCTGAGTCTCAGTTTCTTCATCTATAAAGTAGATTTTACATCCACGTTGTCACAAAAAAACAGTACAGCATAGGGAATATAGTGAATAATATTGTAATAACTATGTATGGTGTCAGGTGGGTACTAGACTTATAGGGTTACCATGTTGTAAGGTATATAAATGTCTAATCGCTATGTCGTACACCTGAAACTAATATAATAGCGTCTGTCGACTGTAATTGGAAAATAGATTATATTAAAAAATAGATTTTCCCAAACGAATTTAGGGGATAGTGGGAAGGTAGAAGCAGTGCCCTGATGCCCTGAAGGAGCTATAACTTAGTACCTGGCATAGTAATTTTCCCTGTTAGTTA
The DNA here is from genome assembly GCF_902729225.1 of Pteropus medius. Lineage (NCBI taxonomy): Eukaryota > Metazoa > Chordata > Mammalia > Chiroptera > Pteropodidae > Pteropus > Pteropus medius. The sequence continues at coordinate 27,323,267 of NW_024354502.1, read as the reverse complement.
GGGTCTTGTTTGGAGAGAGGCCCAGACACACATTTAGCATGGAGTAATCCTTTTGGGCTGGGTGGGGTGGGTGGTTAGGCCTCTCGGTGAGACATGGTCTTTCAAAGACAGATGATGATCTTCCTTCCTAATCCTGCAGAGATCAGATCTGTGCATTGATAACCATAATGCAAGGTAGAAATGGAAAGCATTTGAAGAAGCAAAGATAATAGGAGAAGGGAGAATCTACTCTGAGGGGGAAGATGAGTGGAGGGGAGGAGAGTCCCGGAAGGGCTGGCATTTGTGCTGAGCCTGAAGGATGAGTAGGAAATGGACCCAGAGGGGTCAAGAGGAGCTCCATTTTTGAAAAAGGGATTAAATATGACTCTTACTTAAATGCGGAGTATCCTCACAGAGTGATCTGATTCAGCCATCACTCCAATAATGATAACAAATAACACTCGAAAGCATTCTACATGCTAAGTACTGCTTGAACTTGCTCAGCAAAGGCAGTGAGGAGGAGCAGGTAGTTCTGGCCAGTAGTGTCCCAGGGTGTGTGTAGGGAAACTGCAGGAGACAAGGTTGGAAGTCATTCCCAGGGCTGAGCCTTAATTCTGTAGGCCAGAGGAGCCCTGGAGGTTTTGAAGCAGGGCATTGACATGATCTAAGTGGTACCTTTCAGGGAATGAATCAGGCCACTGTGTCTTCTATGAATGAGGAGTCCCCTCAAGCCTCTCTCCCTGCTTTCTGAAGTGCCCAGAATCATATTTAAGTTTAAAATCATTAATTCAAAAGTATAGGACATGGGAGATAAGGCTAAAACTTGAACCTACTTAAAGCTACTATTTCCTAGAGGAGTGAATAGTTAATCAGTCATTCATTCAGCAAACATTTAGGAAAGACCTAAATGTGTTAGGCATAGTGCTAGGTACTGAAAACTGAACAAGGTCAGTCCTATCCTACCCAGCCTCCAAGACTCTGCTCAAAGGCCCTTCTCTTTAAGAAGTCTTTCCTCATATGTCCTCTGACACGTGTCTCTGCCTTCTCTCAAGTTAGCTCCTAAGATCCTTCCTGCTTTCTCAAGTAGCTCACAATCTAATGGTGACAGAGTCATCGATAGGCATGATTCGATATGGTAAGTAGCGTTGGAGCTCTGCAAGGGTATAATGTGAGCAGAGAGGAGGTGAAATCAGAGAAGACTTCTTGGATGAATTGAAATCTGAGCAGAGCCTCCAAAGGGAGTGCTGGATATAAGTAAAGGGTATGGGAGCACTACAAGCAATTGGGGTTGTTACAGCAGAAGACATGAGACAGGGAGTAGGGAGCGATACAGCTGGATGCATGCAGACAGCAGTCAGATCACAGAGTGACATATGCCATGCTAAGAAGTTTGGACATTATCTGATAAATGATGAAGAGCCACTGATGTCTCTTATGCAGAGGAATGCATGGTCGAATTTGAATTTTCCGAGGATGATATAGCATATCTTAGTACTGTCCCGGGTACTGTTTCAAGGGCTTTGCTAATAATCTTCACAATGACTGTATAAGGTAGATGTTATTATCATCCCCATTTTGCAGATGAGGAACCTGAGGCTTAGAGCTTAAATGACTTGCCCAGGGCCACACGGAGAATAAGAGTGCAGAGCTAGGATTGAAAGCCAGGTGGTCTGGCTGCAGAGTCTGTGCTCTTATCCGATCTACTCTATTATGTTCTGACACCAAGGAGATGTTCCAGGCAGCAAGTCTAGAAGTTGAGAGACCCATCTAGAGACTGTTGCAGAAGTCCTGGTGGGAGATACTGAGGTCCTTAACTAGCATAAGAGAAAGGGGTGTATTCCAGAAATGCTGGGGAGAAATTCATCAGGTGTTGGTGATTGCTAAGAGGGAGAGAGGAGTCAGTGTTGGCAGAGTTTTCTGTAAAGGCCCAGATAGTAAATATTTTAGCCTTTGGGGGTCATATAATCTCTGTTGCAACTACTCAACTGCCTTTGCAGAATCTTGAGTGATTGTCCATAAATAATATGTAAACCGAGATTGGCTGTATTCCAATAAAACTTTATCAATGGACACTGAAATTTAAATTCCATAGATTTTCATGTTACAAATCTTTATTCTTTTGATTTTTTTTTCAATCACTTAAAAATGCAGAAACTGTTCTTAGCTCCATGATTGTACAGAAATAGGCAGTGAGTTAGATTTGGGCTATGAGCGGTAGTTTGCTGACCTCCAGGCTGTTTCCTTGAAAGGGGAAAGTGAGTGGTGGGGAGAAGGAGATCTAGGACAATCTGAGGAAAATACTAAGCAGAGGACAATGAAGGCCGCACAGTGCCTTCCTGAGCCAGGGGCCCTGCCCAGTGTCCTCTAGCCTGGTGCACACACTGTGATGGACTGATTCAGAACCAACGTGCAAGGCTTGACCCCCTTAGACCTGAGCTGCTGCTAATAACAGAATATTTGCAAGGACAGCGTTAACAAGCAGTAGCTTTCACTTCTTCCAGCTCTCCCTCTTCGCATCCCAGGCCTGGTGGTAATGAAAACATGTTTACATAAACACAGAGGTCATGGTCACACAGCCACCCTCATGGTAAAGCTTTTCTGAATACTAATAGTTTTTATTTAATGCAAAATCCAGATTGTATGGGAGAGCTTAAGGTGACCCAAAATACCACTCTCAATTGCACAACTTTATAAATAAAAAATCATTTGCAGGCCAAATTACTCCAGTGTTCTTCATCCATGTTGGAGACAGGGAAACAAAAAGTCTGAAACTTTATCTGAACATGAATCTTATGGCACTAATCGTGTGGCCATTGGTTAAATGTCTAATCCTCAAGAAAAAACTTGGTAAAAGGCCACCCTCTAGGCCATGCCACCCCCTAACTCTAAAAAAAAATCTTTTATCGAGCACAGGTGGCAACCTTTTCATGGGGCGTTGTTTGTGTAATAGTTTGTGGCTGCCATTTTTTAGCACTGACTAGGTGCCAGGGACTTGGGCAAACTCCTGTAAGTACACAATGATAGATGGTTGGTTGATGCTGCTGAAGATATGAACATAGGAGGCCTAGAAAGTGTCTTATCCAAGTGTTTTTAAACATTAAATTTTTTTTTTATCAGTAGAATCTCATGCACAACATCACCTTTACATGGAACCTTAAGATATAACCCCCAAAGAGGGGACACAGTAGGTCTCCCTCTCACACAGTCGGGGTTTGCATCATGAGTATAATCTTCATTTTGTAAAGTAGGAGTCTGAGGCCCAGAGAGGTTAAGTGATTTTTCCAAGGTCACACAGCTCTGGCTAAGGCAGTTGCTTCCAAGTCAGTTCTCACTGCACTCTACAAAGCTGTCTCACATGAGACAGCCGGCAGTCCTTGACCTCCGATAGGGGCAGCTCGAGGACATGGAATTAGTCTTGGATTATATGACAGCAACTTGGGTTTGAGTTCCAGCTGCCGCTTACTAGCTCTGTGACCTCTAACAAGTAAGTCCCACTCTTAGCCCTGGCTTTTTCATATGTAAAAACAGAATAATAATCGGATTTATGAGAATCTTGCGAAAGAAGTGAAAACATTATGTAAAGGCTATGCCTAAGAATGTGATTATGGCTGTTCCAGGCAGGACTCAGTGGCCACCCTAGGGAGGCCCATAGCCTGGGTTTATGCAAAATGTTTCCATGTAGGATTTTTAACCGGTCCAATTACATGCTCAGCATCTAGGGATAGGATTTTGGGGGCTGGCAAAAAAAATATTGCTGCATTTCAATCCTTGCTCTGTGCCCATCCTTCTAGCTCCAACTGAGACTCCCATCTGCCATCCATCTAGGCAAGTGGAAAGGAAAAAAAGGACTTTTCTTTACCTTCTGGTTCCTGGGCAGCATTCAAGAGTTATGAGCTTTTGCTCCCCCAAGAAAGAAACATTATCCTCAGCCGTCAAGGGTGAGAGTTCTTGCATGTAACATGACTGAATAATGCCTTTTCTCTATCTCTCATACCAGAATTTAAGAGGACCCTAGAGCAGCTGAGTTTATTAGGACCCATAAGAACCATACTATAACCAGGACACCCGCAGCCATAAACCTCTACCTTGAAGTCTGCAACAAATCCTGAAATGGTGAACTAGGACGAGCTCTTGTCTCTGTCAGCAGAAAAAAAAGAAAATAAAATAAAGGCAGAAATGCAAACTCAAGCAGAAAAAGAGAGCCAAGAAGGGAAGGCAGGCAGAACGAGAGAAAGCAAAGGCAACAGTGATGCCGTTAATGATGGTCAAAGTAATAATCATGACATAAAAAAGCGGGCGGTGTGTCTAAGCCTCACCAAACAAGCCTGGGGAGGTCCTCCCCATGACAGGACAGGGCCCTGCTCATGAGATGAATGGGGCAGGGGCAACGAGAGAGGAAGATACACACATGCACATGCACACACACACGTATGCAGGCACATGCACACAGAGCCCTTATCCACATGTACACATACACACACATAGTTACACATACATACATGCACACACACATATGCACGCAGCCAAATCGGGGAGAGGGTAAGAAGCTGCTGGGAGGAATGCAAAACCCAGGTAAACAATAAAAGACATCTTGGGGCCCTCTGGCCTACTACCACTAACGAAAAACCCACCTGGAGCAAGATCTGTGGTGAAGGAGTGGATATTTTCTCCTCTTTCCTTGGGTACTACTCGGATGGCCGATGTGACTTTCCTCTGAACACCCTGAGTTACTTTAAGCTTCACAGAGGCCATGGTTCTTGACCCTGGTGAAAAGGAAAAGAACAAAGTAGAACACACTTGGCCAGTGTGGCCAGGCACACTTAGCAGCAGCAATCGTGTTAGGGTGGAGCTGGAAAGCAGAGCTTAGAGGACCAGTGTCTTTTTCTAGTGGGGCAGAGGGCAATTCTGTAAACAGCACCAGACAAGACACACACAGCTGCCTTCTCCTCTGCAGGGCGCCTGCTTCAGCCCAATACCACTTTCCTGAATGGCAAACCCTGTTAGTTGCTAACACAAAACCCATTCCTCTCTCCTTCCTTGTAAACAGAACCCTGTTTTTATTTGGGATGACAGTGTGTCCACTTTTTCTCCCAGGCTCTTTGGCAGCTATTTGAGACAATGCTGGTAAATGAGAGAAGTACCCAAATTTGCTGGGGAGCGGGTTCTGGGAAAACTTTGGCTTTCCTGAAAACAGGAGTAACAGAGCCCAGAGTCATCCTTCCTCCTCTGTTCTCTCGTTGAACATGGTCATGATGTCTAGACCTGCAGTAGCCATCTTGTGATCATGAGTCAAAGCAGGCAAAAGCCAACGCCCTAAAGATTATAAAGGAGACTTTCAGAAAGTCGATCCATCACCTCCCACCTCTGGACTCCTGTTATGTGAGAAAAATAAACAGTTCTTTGTTTAAATCACCATGAGTTAGATGTTTTGTACTTTCAGCCAAGCTCAATCATAACTGGTATATTCAGGTAGAAAGGATTTGGCACTTTTTTATTTTTTTAACTTCCAACTTTTCTCCTGTCCCTTTCTAGCTGTGAGACCGTGTTGCCAAAGTATTAAATAACCACAACATTCCTAATGGTGTGAAACTGAGTGTCTTGGGTTGGGTTGGGCTGGGGTAAAGAGAGACACGTCGGGGGTCCAGGCTGACTCCAAGCTCCCCAGCTCTCCGTCCTGATGCACCCTGGTGCCAAGACCCCTCTCCTTCTCCCTTGGCCCCACTTCCCACTCCCCCAGCATCTCAGCTTTCTCTGGTCTACACTTTGTGCTTGTTTCTGTGACGCCATCCCTGACCTAGAATGGGTTAACTTTTTTATTGATTTATTTTTCTTTTTTTGTGAGAGTGTAGGGAGGAAGAAGAGGGAAAATAAATTATACATTTCCCAAGATACAATCTGTAGTTAATTCTTAATTAGGACTGACAGATGCTTCCCCCCATAATCCTATTCCCAACATGTTCTGTTTGCTTTGTTTGGTGCTGGAAGATATATTGTGACACAGTAATGACCTTTCTAAGCTTGTCCTGGAAGTGTTATTGGCATTCTAATGATTTATTGCATGTTCCAGTTGATTACAGGGCCATTTGTCAACATTTTATTTCTCTCTCCATAAACCTGTCTCCTGCGTCACAGACCTTCACCGGCATGAAATTTAAACAAATACAGTATATAGCTCTTATTCAACTTCTGTTTTCAGATGGAGCCTCTGGAGCAAACCCATTCTTTTTATGACCGATGGTGCCTCTGCTTTCACAGGGTAAGAGTTAGTCTCTGTGTGTGAGACTAGGGATGATTTCTTCTCTATTGATTTGCAGTTCTTTGGGAATATTTTTAAAGCTGTGTTGGTCAGGCCAGTTTCCCAATTACTTATGTGGACTCTGTCTCTGGGTTCCCAAGCAGTCTTTATGCCTATGGGTGTTCAAGGAAATACTTGGCTGAAAAGGAGGCATTGGCCTGTCTTAACCAGTCAGTCTGGCAGTTTTACCTCTTACTCCTTACAACCACAGACAGGTGACAGGACTGAGCAAACCCAGGGGACGTTCAGAGAGAATATGAGTCATGCATGCCATTGTGGCACCAAGGCTTGAGTAGTTTCCAAATCACTGGGTGACCTTGGCCTATCTCATCTCCTCCAGGGCCTCAGAGTTATGGGCTAGTTTTACTTCGTGCTGTTCTTGACATTATTTATTACAGAGTCAGGTCACCCCTGTCCTGTAACTGCCTCACTGAGGTGCTCTCAGGATAAATAAGTCCATTATCTGCAGAGAGCTGAGAGCTCCTTTGAGAAAGGCTTTACATAAATGCGTGGTTATTCTTGTGCTTATATTAAGTCAGTTATCAACCCTTTGAGCTGGTCCAAAAGACAATGTGTGGTCATGTGAAAGAAATGGAAGATGTTGCTCCCTTTCAGTTTGAGTTTGAGAAGGCATGAATATTCACCTGGATGCTTCAACACCCCCGCACGTGCTCACATTCGCACAGACTCCTGGCTGAGAACACTTTTTAAAGTTAAAGTTCAGTCTTAACTTTCCTCAGATTCTTGCGTCTCTAAGAGACTTTTATTCTGGTCCATAGCATTGTCTCTTCCTAAGTGATGTGGTGAAACCAGAAAGCTATGACTGTGCTCTTGTGTATGTGAATATCTCCATATGTGTTTCCCACAGGCATCTCAAAATTACCAAGTTGATAACTAAGCTTATAATTAGTTTGCATGTTTTAGTTCCCTGAAAGCTGCTTTCCCTTGAATTACGTTCTTCATTGAACGGAGGGGTATCTGCCTAGTGGCCCCAGTAGAAACCTGAGAAGCATCCTTGCCTGCATCCTTTCCTGTATCTTTCTCAAGTCCTGTTGGGAGTCTGTGCCCTATATCTTAATTGGTTTCAATCCTCCCCTCCACCCCCCCACCATCATATCTGTTTTCAGGCTCTCATTATCCCTATCTTGGACCATGACAATAGGCTCTTCATCGGTTGGAGATAGTGATTGCCACAACAGACACCCAATCTTGTTGTGTCGCATACCTGGAATGTCTATGGGAAAGATATTTGCTGACACGACACTAGTGGGAAGCTAGAGGATTAGGGCTAGAAAATAACTAGGAGGCAAGAGATCTCTGGAGATCAAGCGGTTGGATCCCCAGTCGAGCTTACTGTTCCAGTTCTGTGTAACAAAATAACAAAAGCTTTGTTAGTTTGTTCGACTTAACCGACAACATTTATTGTGCTCATGAACCTGCAATTTGGGCATAGCACGGAGGGGACAGCTTGTCTCTACATGGCATTAGCTGAGATGGCTCAAAGGCTGGGGCCTGGGATCATCTGAAGTCTTCCTCACTCACATGTCTGGTGGCCGGTGCTGGCTGTCAGCTGGAACCTTAGCTGAGCTGTTGGCCGGAACACCTACACATGGCTCCTCCATGTGGTCTGGGCTTCCTTGCAACATGGTGGCTGGGTTCCAAGGGCAAGCTTCTCGAGAGAGAATGAGCCAGATGGAAGCCATTTCACTTTTTATATCATAGTCTCTGAAGTCTTGCAGTGTAACTTTCACTGCTTCTATTCTGGAGAGGGAATAGACTCTGCCTCCCGAAGGGGAGGCTCGTGATCTGAAAGAGCATGTGGGATCACAAATATTGCTGTGGCCATTTTTGGAAAATACAATCTGCCACAATCTGTGAGAAGTCTGTCGTTTAGTTACCCTCTCAAAATGCAAAGTTCCTAGAAGGGAGCGTCAGACTGGCGGTGCTGGTTGTAAGCCTGCTCCTGGCAACTCCAGAGTGGTAAGATGGACAATCTTTTCCCTTTGGTGATAGAAGAGGGGATCATCTTCCTCCAAGAGTACACAAAATGGTAGAGAACTTCTCCCAAAAAGTACATTAGGGGGATGTGAAGAAAAATATTAAATGCTAGACAGCCAAAAAATGACAAATACCTTTTACTGCCTGACTGCACGTTTAACCTTGCCTCCTCCATTTAGGTCATCAAGGCCTGAATGCCATCATGATCTAAAATTCTATTGTTATCACATGACTCTCATGCTTCAAATCCTCTGATGACTCCTGCAATTTCAGAATCAGCCCTGAACTCTTTATCCTGGCATAGTAGACACCATGAATCTGGCCCTTGCCTATCTTTCCAGATGTCCTCTGGCCACAGCCCACAGCCCACAGCCCACAGACGGCCTTGGCTTCTCCGTGCGGCTTTCTGGCTCTATCTCACATTTGCCGTACTCTCAGTCTCTGAGTTATTGTGCTTACAAACCTGTAGATCCTTCTGCATCAATAGCCCTTCTTCCCCATCCCTGTGTACCGGAACAGTTTTTATTCATTCGTATGTATCAGTGTCATTGCGAAGCCTTCTCTGGAGTTACTCTCCTGCTAGCCCAGGCTGAGTTGTGGCCCCCTTCTGTGTTCCCATCAGACCCCTCAGTTCTACTGCAGTTCTAACCTTTCCTTTTCTGGTCAGTTTCCTCAGTTCCATGGTGGGACCCTTACGGGCAGGGCCTGTGTTTTTGTTGTCTCTGAATCCTCTAGAGCTTGAGATGCTGCTGGTCATATAGTGGTTACCCAGTAAATGCCAGCTGCATGGTGGCAAATAGTGTAAGGTGGTCCTGATTCCATTTTCTAGGTTGATTGTCTAAAGCTGGGTGTCATGGTGGGAGGACACTTTCGCAGCTGAGTGTTGGAAAGCCAGGTGAGAACTGTTCCCACAAACGGCAATGTGGGCCATGCACAGTAGGATTGCAGGAGAAAATGGCTTAACCCACTTTGCTGGGCCACATAAACATTGCTGCTGGGGGTTTATGCACAATTTGGGCCTGGGTGGGACAAAGAGGTATATGTACACACAACATATCCTTGACCAAAATTGTTCTTTGGTTCAACATCATCCTGAGAAATGAACACTTGAAAATTACGGAGAGAAGCAAACCCATGTCACTGGAAAGGAAAATAGTTTACTTTTTCATGTGTCTCTCTAATACAATTGCTCTTTGCCTATGAATAGAGAACATGTGAAGAAAAGCAGGAGAGGCTAAAATGGATGTGGAGAATGGAGATGAGGTTGGTGAGTGAAGGACAGAGAACTGACTTTGCGCCTTTCCTACACAGACTCAAGATGAGATTAGGCCTGGGGAGCATCGTTGTGGGGGTAGACAGAGAGCAGAGAGATGAGCAGGTCTTCCACTCTCTTTTTAGGGCCTAATTATTCACCATTGTTGGAGCCCCAGCCTGAAAGCACTGTTTTGTCAGGTCATGGTACAGCCACACAGATACCAGCCCCCATCTCTGTGGGGGTGGTAGCAGGCCCTGTGCAAGGGACAAACATGAACCTTAGCCCTTGGCTGAAGAGGACAGATGGGGTGAGGAGAGAGGCGTCCCTGAGAGACTCGGAGGCCAAGGAGCTCTCAATCCCAGTGCGAGCTGCGTGTAACGTATGGCTTAATTTCCTCTCAAATTAGACACTTGATAAAAAAAGTTATTATATCTGTCAAATTGCCAGGGCATTTTATGGGTGTGATAAACTAAGAACCACGGCTTTACAAACCTTGATGGGATGTTTCAGTACCTGGAAAACAATTTTATGGCCGCCCAGGCTACTAACAAATTGCAAATACTGATTAAGCCATAAAGTTACAACAACATTAAAATATAATGAGAGGTTATTGCACACGGGAAAGCTCTTAAGCTACAGCCACAGCTGCACTCAGCCGGTGAGTTGGGCTTCTCCTCTCTTTGGCAGAGGGAGGTGTTTCAGGCCTCAGTGGTCCCTTCAGGTTCAGTCCTGAGTCTCAGGGGCTCGTGCGTGACATTTCCTCCAGGGCAGAGCAGAGCACAGGGAGAAAGCTGCCCTCATGGAGGTCTGGGAGACATTAAACATTGCTTTGAATGTCACACTTCTTGGGAGCCCAGGATGTAAGGTTGAGCAGAGAAGGAGGCCTCTGTGTCTGTTTCACGCACCATGGTACGCAGGTGACACCTTTTCGGGAAGTGAGAATTCCCTCCTTGACCTTTTGTTCTTGATCCTGATGGCGAGTCTACTCACCACGTGTGGAATTCCCTGCTCTATGGACTGGGCAAATCAAATGGTCACTGTGCAGCATTCACCAAGGGTAGGTGCCCTGTGGGGCCCCAGGTCAATAAGACCTAGCTGCTGTCTCTAAAGAGCTGGAGTCTAGTGAGGAGATGGCGTATACTCGCGCGAAGATAAAAATGCAGAGCAGAATTTACTAAGAGCCGGCTCGTCATGCACGGAGCGCTGCTGCAAGGGGAGAAGAGAGGTTGGTGCTGTCTCTCTGGTTCTCTTTGCCTTTCTGTATTTCAGTCAAGCTGAGATTTTCCTGTGCTCAGTTTGTCACCCAAGGAAGCAACCATTCTTGTGTAGATCACCAGTCCATACCTTCAGCTAAAAGAGAATGTCAATCGAATCCCAGGCCTCCCGGGTCCCAGAGTGGTTCCGCTTGCCTCTCTCAGTCCCGGAGCACTATGCATTGCCCAGGATTCTTCAGTCTCCTTCTTCATCCCTCCGGGGCTGAGGTCATTCGTGTGGCTCCTTTAATCTTAGCACCTTAGCTCTGGTTTTACTGCAGAGCCTGGCGGCTTCTCAGAAGGGGTGGGTTGATCCTTCATGAGGGTGTCCTTTACCAAGTGTCAGTGGACAGGCTTCATAATGACACTTAGATGCCTTCTGCATTTTTACCTGGCCAGCACCAGTGCGTGCTCAGGACCCGCGCCTGGCACCCGTGCTCCAGACGGTTCCCCACGGCGGTCAGCGCTGACTGGCCGCTCCCTGGTCCACCCAGCATGTCCGGAGAGCACTGGCCCCCAAGCCATGGCTGAGTCTACTTCCTGTGTCATGACCTCAGGAAATAAATTTCCTTGACTGGGAAAAAAAAAAAAAAAGGACAGAAATCTCCTGCAGCCAAATACTAGTATTGTCCTCTCTAAGATACCAATGTGGGTGTGTACCCTGTGTCACTTCGGGGTGGAAGATAGAATAAAACACTTTTAGGGAACTCGTGTATGAGTGAATAACACTAGCAACTGATTAGCATGGAGGCCAGAGAGGGAACTCTGGGTCAGGGGAATGGGGTGTGAATCCTGACTCAGGACTTTGTCAACTGAGTGGCCTGGGGCAGCTTACGTAGCATCTTTATGCTTTAGTTTCCTATTTTTATCTATATATATGTATCATATTATATTTATATTATATTTATTATTTGTATATTTATTATTTTATTTTATCCCCATTTAAATGACCTATTCATAGAGTTGTTGGAAGGACGAACTGAATGAATATATGCAAAGCCCTTAGAATGGGGCCTGGCACACAGTAAATCCTCAAATAATGTTGTTATTACCATTTATTAAGCATCCTCTATGTATTAGACTCTGTATGTCACATGAATTATCTCTTTAATATTCATAATAAACATCAAAATAGATGTTATCAGCTCCGTTTTATAAATGCAGAAACTGGGTGCAGCTCAAGGAGGAAAAGTCACTTGGTTACAGCTAGTAGATACAGAGCTCTAATTCAAAACTAAGTTGTTCTGATTTCAAAGTCCTCGCTCAAGAGATGACAATTAAGAATATCTTCTGGGACCTTTGGGGAACTAAGCCCTGGGGTGGATACCCAGGGGAGTGGGAAGAACCCTCTCTTCTCATCCTCGCGGTCATCCTGCACAGCAGGGCACCTGTCCATAGGACTCAAACTGGGGCTCCGTTGACCCTCAGTTCCAGGAGCAGCTCCAGTTCCTGGCAGCCTTGGGCATGATATGATTAAGGCCATCTGGTGTGTCACCTTAGGAGACACTGTCCACCTGCCTCAGGCATTTTAGGACTGCATAGCTCCTCAGGCATTTTACAATGAACAATGGCTCTGTTAGTTAAGAAGGGGCTTAGTATGGAAGCATCCTCAGGAAATAACAATGCAGTCCATATTTTTGACTGTGTTGTATGAGGTGATGGGCAGGTTTGAAGGACGATAAGCTTGGAAGACAATGCCACTTGTGGAATAAACTATATATTTTGCGCTTTTAAAGTGTGGCAAGGTAAGTATGCAACATATAGGGCAATAGTACTCAGAGACTCCTTATTATTTCCTACTCATTCATAATATAACGATTTGTAACTACCTAGAAATAGCATCACTGTACTAGGCAATGAGGATTAGTAGCTGAGTAAGAGAGCATATGCATCCAAGGCTGTTCAGAGTAATGGACTATTGTAATAACATTTGTACAGTGTGGCAAATACTATAACAAAGGAAGATAGTGTTTAAGGGACAGTAGTGGAGAAGATGGCCCCGAGTCCTAATCTGAGGCTGTTCTGAACTTCCTAGGCCAGAGAGAATCAGGACAATCATATTCCAGTTTCTTTCCTCTTTTCCTATGAATGTGCTCCTTGGGTTTAGGCTGCGAAAATATTAATAATAAGAACATATTTATGTAACACATTACAAAAGGGCATGATGGCCCATAAGACAGCTATCATTCTTAGTTCCATTTGAGAAATTAAGAACCTATGGTGAAGAGAAGTGATGTAATGTGCCCAATGCTACTGGTTTACCATTGGTTCCTAGCCCAGGAGAATGTGGCTCCCATTTGAGCAGAGACTTTTACGTCATCTGAGTTGCTGTTTAGTGGTAGATTGGCAGCACCTAGAAGAGTACCAGTTCTGGTGGTCACTGGATAAAGGTCTTGCTGAATGAGTGAATAAAACACAGATTCTTTTTGGCTCCAGCACCTATGTGCTTTTCGCCATGTCACCAGCTCCTGGTTAAGTACCTTGGCCTAGAAAGAGCTTCTACAGGAGAGAATGTTGCACACTGCAATTAGTTTCTTCCCTCGTTGAGGCGCAAGGTTTTAGTGACCGCTGTTTGCACAAAGAACATTCAGTTGGAACCTCTTCAAGGTGTGTGGGGACCAGAAGCATTGTGGGGTGTGAGTCTGTGCTTGTGGAGGTGGGAGAGGGTTAGCATAAGAAGGCCTTTTGCATAGTGGCTGGCCAAGCTGGGAGCAATCTTCTCATCATTTCAGCTCATCAGGCAGATTCCTGTTGTGACCCAGCTGGAATCAGACACAAACAAAGTAGCCTTCCCTGTGCCAACATGAGTGGAAATAAGATGTGTCAGCAAGACAAAACCTCTCCTTGAGGCTCCTCTGTAGTACCTCTTAGAAGTGAAGTCAAGAGGCTGCGGGTGGCGGTGCAGAGCCTGTGGTTAAGAAAAGGGGGATATTAGTGCCGACACACTGGGCCATAATGGAAAATGTCACCTTTTTCAATTTCTTTGAAATAGTTACCTGTGGTATGTTTTCTGATATTGCTGCTCTGTTCTTAGCTGGGTCATTGCTCCCCCTGGGCACCTTGGGAGAGGAGAGAGAGGGAATAATAGAGGAGAGGCCACGATGGAACACCAGTCTCTGTGCTTGCCAAATTCCAGAACCCAAGCTGTGCCTCTCTGTGTCCAGTCACAGTGGTTCTGTCTGTCTTAGTGAGTGCTGCTTTCATACTTGTCCTCATTCTCCTGGCCTCAATATATAGGTCTAAATCTCTTCTCTTCCTCTGGCAGAAATGAACCTGGTAAATGCTTGATCTATCCCAGAGGCAGAGTCTGCTGGTCAGCCATGGCTAAGTAGTCACTGTGAAGTGATGGCGGTATATCTGAGAGATGATTACCAGCCATTTTAAAAGTGTTTTATCACTTTCTGGAGTACCAGTCGCTATGTGGGTATCTTAGTGTTACCACATTTTCCCAAGGGGACCAGACTTTGGGAAGTACAGGGGAACATAGTTTAGAGACACTGCAATTTGTAGTAAGAACAGGGTAGATTGGTGACTGCCTCTCTTAGAAGCACATCTGAATAGCAGATGGCCCGCAGGCTTGTCAGGGAAGAGTGTGGGCTCACCGGGTTCCTCCTGGCTTTAGCCCATGCTGTATCTTCAGTGTGTAGTGGGACCCAGGATATTCATCTCCACTGGCTTCCAGATATGACCTAGGAGTGCATGGCTGTATAGATCATGGGCCCCATGCAAGGCGAGCATGTCTGTGCTTCCCCTGTGGGCTGATAAAGGGATGTGCGGTTGCAGAACACTCATAGCAACAATAACACTGTCCATGTCAGTCCTGCGATGCCCAGCACTCTGGTAGTCATTTTATAGACAAACCTCTCATTTTCACAACCCTTCTCCTGGGTTTTCACTGACACTGATCTGTCTTCAATAACAAGATCGCATCAACTTGATGAGAGATTTCAGACTTTCATGACTGAGTCGGTTAGAATTTGCTACATTGTATTTTTAATTTGTCTACTTTTTTTCTTCGTTCCCAATTTTTCTCTCCCAATTGTCTCTCCTTCTAACTTACTTCCCACAGAGGTGTTTCAGCTTTAGCCAATCCCCCTGCGGAGTGGAGTTGGAAACTGGTACTGTCATGTTTTCCCATCGCCCTATTGCTTTCTTCATCTTCACACCAAACTGTCTGTGCTTGTTTAATTTGGACCAGTGATGTTTCCAGCATCCCTTATTTTCTGGGCCAGGAATCTCACCTGGCTCTCTCCCCAGGGTCCCATTTCCATTTCCTTAGTCTCCTCAGTCCCAGGAGTGAACCTCTTGTTTCTCAGGAGAGAAAAGCTTAAGCAATTCTAAGTAAAGAAGTCGATTGGGGGTAAGGAGTAATGGGATTCCCTTGTTCTATCAGTGTGTTTTGTTGACTCTAGAGGTTGGAGATTGTTGTCTGTATTTCCCCTATGATAAGAAAGAGGCTCACAGACCCTAAATAACTGGCCCATGATATCAGAGTTAAGCCGAAGACAGAGGTGAGATTTCACCCCAGGGCTGTCTGGTTCCAGAACTCTTTTTACTACGTTAGGTTGCCTCTTACCAAAAAGAATGTTATCAGCCCGGATTCTGAGAAACCATCTGAACAGTTCAGGCAATCTGTCCCTCTAGAAAGTGATCAAATACTACTACTATTAAATTAGTTTGACAATAGCTATCATACTACTAGTAGAAGTTAAGATTCATTGAGTTCTTACTAACCTTTTTGAAAGCACTTTACATATATTAACTCTTTAATCCTATAATACCCCTCTCAGAATGGTGCCTTTCCAGTTCTTCATCAAGGTGGGGCCTAACAGATTCTTTTGGATGAGGGTATGATCACATTCATAAATAGTTGTTGGTCCTTACTGACAAAATAGAGAATGAAAAGGTATAGATGCCCTTGCAGAATAGACAAGGAGAAGTCTATAGAATTGTGTAGTTGCTCCTGGGGACTCCCAAACCATTACATGGTGCAAGGGGCCGAAGGCTGGTGGTCAAGGATCTTAGATTTGAGTCCCCTTCTCTGCTGCCAATTGCCCATGTGACCTTGAATAAGTTATTTCCAACTTTTCATTGGCCTTGCTTTTCTCATCTATGATATTAGAGGGTTGGGCTAAATGATGTCTGAGGGTCTTTCTCGTTTTTACTTTTCACCTCCACAATGCTCTGTTCAGGCGTTTGCCTATGGGGGTCCCTTAAATGGCTCCATTCTTGTCCCTCAACCCATATTCTGTTTTCCTATTATCAGAATGGTCTTTCTAAATATGTAAACTTTATCATGTCACTCTCTCAACTAAAATCCTCACAGTTATGGGATAAAGACAGAACTTGCCATGAATATAAGAATATAGGGGATATTGATAACATAACCATGAAGTGTGAGTTCCCAGTTATATATGGAATCATGTTCCCCCCAAATCAGGAATGCCTATTCTTTCCAAAGGGTAGTAAAATATCTGCAAATACTGAACTTTTATAGTAATAACTTCCTCAGAAAGTATATTGGCTACATTCTCTGACCATAATGTGTCAGTGCATTAAACTTTGAATTTACTAATACAGTGATACTTGCCAACACTTTAAAAATTTGAGATTAAAAAAAAAAAAACCTCTAAAACTTAAAACAACTTGAAAAAATAACTGATGGGTCAGAAAAATAATCAAAACAGAAATTACAGATTATTTAAAATTATTAAAAGTCTAAAACCCTGCACACCAAAAGTTGTAGAATATGGCAGAATCTCCTTTTAAAGGATGATTCATATTTTAAAATAACTTCATTAATAAGAAAAAGAAAAGTAAATGATATAATAATTGAATTAAAGAAGTGATGAAATAAGGATAAAGAAAACCAAAGAAAGTAAGAGGTAAAACTCAGCGAAGATAAAAACAGAAACAAATGAATTAGGAAAAAGAGTGTGTTCTTTAAAAATACCAAAAAAAAAAAGATTAAATTTTGATACAAAAAAGACTGCACGTGTTGGTTTTATATGACCAATGTAACAAATTGCTACAAATTTCATGGCTTAAAACAACACAAATTCATTCTCTAAGTTCTGAAATCAGTTTCACTGAGCTATGGTTAAGGTGTTGGCAGGGCTGGTTCCTTTTTGTGACTCTATGGCGCAATCTGTTTCCTTGCTTTCTGGAGGCCTCCTGTATTCCTTGGCTCCTGACCTCTTTCTTGCACCACAGCAAACTTTTGCTTCTGTCATCACATCTCTTTACTTCCTTCTTTGAACTTCCTGCCTCCCTTTTATAAGGATTTTTGTGATTTCATATAGGATTCCTCTGGATAATTGAGGATAATCTCCCCAGTTTAATATTCTTACCTTAATTGCGTCTATAAATCCCTTTTGCCAAATAAAGTAACATTTTGGGGATTAGGACATGAGTATCTTTTGGGGGAATATTGCTTAGCCAACCACATTTTATAACCACAAATATGTTCAAATTAAACATTAAAAATGTTAAGAAAATATCATATGCAACATGATTCCAATAAATCTGAACATCTAGATGCAATGGTTTTCCCCACTGAAAAAGTCCAAAAGTAACTCAAGAATATGTGAAATATAGAACAATAAATCGTCCCTTTTCTTAGAGGCTCACCAAAAAGGTAGCAGGTCCAGACAGTTTTGTGGGCAAGTTCTATCATGATTACAATGAAAAGATAATACCCAGATCACATAAATTTCTCCAGAGCATGAAACATGTAGAATGTCTTCAACTTCATTTTTTGACTCTGATAATGAAAAAATACAGAATAATCTCACTTGACTAGAGATGTAAAAATCCTGACAAAAATATTAATGAATCAAATACAGCAATCTATTAAAGGAAAAATATGTTATAATCAAGGAGGTTTTATTCTAAGAAAGATTATGGAAGTTTGTTTCAACAGTAGGAAATTTATTCATTTTTTTAGGAAATTATGTACCTTTAAAATGTGATATAATTTATTACATAATAGGTTAAAAGAGAAAAATAGCTATGAACATCTCATCAGGGTCTAAAACTACATTTTACGAAATTCAATATTGAGAACTGAAAATAATTTTAAAAACTTTAGTACATTAAAAATAGAAGAAAATTGTTTAACAAAAAAAGTATCAGAAACCAATACTAACCATCATAGTAAACTGTGAAAGAGCTGAAATGGATAAATCAAGGCTCCTCTCCAATGCTATTGCCATTCGAGGTCTAGCTAAAAAACAAAAAACAAAAAACAAAAACCACACACAAAAAAGCAAAGTAAACAAGAGATAAATATCGGAAAGAGCCAAAAAAGTCCATTATTGATTATAGTATTATTGTAAACCTAGAAAATCTAAGTTAATTAAATGAGAATCTATTAGATAAGAGAGCTCAGTAAATTAGCCGATAGAAGACAAAAATCAATCATTTTCCTGTGCATCAATAATAACCAATTGGAGTCTAAGAATGGGAAAAAATCCTGTTCATAAATGTACCTAGCTGCTGGAAATTAACATGACCAATGGGATAACTATACAAAAACATTATGAAACAACACTGAAAAAGCTAAGAACATTACTCGAGAAATTGAGAAACATACCTTATTCTTGCTAGAAATAGTCGTACTTGTAAATATGTCTTTATCCCACATTAATCTGTAAATTTATGGAATACCATTCAAAATCAGTGAGATATTTTTGAACTCGATGAAGCAATTCTAAAGTTCAGCTTAAAAAGCAAATATATAAAAATAATTAATTAATTTAGGAAAAAAGAATAACGATGATAAGATTTACTTTGCTATCAAATATGCTATAGAGTTATAGTAACTAAATAATATTTTATCGACAAAGGAATTGATAAATTAATGAATCAAAGTTAATTCCAGAGGGATTTGAATTTAAGTGCTATTTTAAAATATAGGAAAATATTCTTTAACCTTAGTGTAGAAGCAGATCTTTCTAAAGATTTTCTGAAGACTTACATCGAGTTTGGAAATCTTTAAAAAATTGACAGATTTGATTACAACAATTTTATACATTTCCACATCAAAAGACAAAACAAAGCCAAAAAATTAGCTTTGTTAACAAAGACAAAACAAAGACAAAACAAAAAATTAGCTTTGTTAACAAAGCTAATAGACAAAGCGGAAAAAATATATTATGTGTGGTAGGCAAATATTTAACATCAATATATAAAGAACTACACACCAATAAGGAGGCAAATTAGCACCAAAATGATGTTAATTGATGATTCACAGCAAAAGAAATACAAATTTCCAATAAATGCTTACACTAATGAAAATAAATTCATATTATATCTGGGAGATCTCACTTTGCACCTCTTAGAAACAATGGTAATGTTTATGTGTGTGGAAACATGCTGCCGGTGGAGGTATAAATTGGTTGGTGCAATCATCTAGAAAGGTAACTTATTCAAGTGAATCAGATTTAAAATGGGCATTCCCTCTGCCCTTACAATTACACATCTCTATATTTATTCTATGAACATAATCTCGCAAATCTGCAAAGATCCGCATGTAATGTTAACTAATATATTATTTACAACAGCAAAGAATTTTAACTTACATTGAGGTCTACCAGTCAGGGCTTTGTTTTAGTACATTATGACTAATTCAGACCCTGATGGATTAGCATCAAAGATGAGCAGGCCTGCACCAGACATTTTCAGGGCTGAAGGCAAGAGTACAAATAGAGAGCAACATATCTCAATGTGAAAGGTACAAATTATATAAATAAACTGTTAAAAATATTCTATCTTTCCACATTGATAAATATACCTTCAAACATGGTTAAAACTATAGTTACATTTGGCTGAAGGTGGGCATATATCAAAGACGACCGAATTTAATTGTTGTTTTGCATGTCTTGGTGCTCTGTTGGTAGGCCAGTGGTTTTGGGATGAGTGACAAAAAAGACATTTCTAATTCAAAATGGCTATGAATTTATTCCATAAAATTCATTTTTCTTGTCCTTATTCTAGTAAAATCACTAATTATTTTGTTATCATTGAGATTTTCACACAATTTGTATTGTATTAACAATGCCAGAACAGACAAACTTTCTTGAGTCATTGTAGTTTTTATGTAGTCTTGTGTTAATTTTAGTTAGAAGCAATTTTGTTTGGCCGAGGCAATAGCAACTGTCAATATAAGTCTTAAAACAATATATAGATTTAGAAATGAACACGAATTTTACATATCCTGTTCAAACACTGAAATGGGTCACATATGATAAATTATCCTTAGTTCAGAGACCTGATATTACATTGTGAGTTAAGGTTGCTTTCCGACAGGGTCTTAGATCTCTGAGCTCCTCGCGAGAAGCATGATGCTAGCCACCACCTCTTCCTGACCTGAGGCATCTCAGTGGTTTCTTTGGCTGTGCAGAGGCTTCAAGAACACGGAAAGGCACGAGAGTTAATGTATTGACAAAGACCTGCAGCGGGCCACCCCTTGCTGCTTTCCCAATGACAAGGTGCATCCTTCACCTCACATGCACCAAGCATTTGGCTTTGAACAGGATGGAGCTTGCAGAGGGCTTGGAGATCCCCGAGGGTGGCAGGTGCTAGATATTAACATAACAGCAACTTTCGTCAAGCAGAACGTGCACTCAGGCTGCTGATGTGGCACTCCCCAAAGTTTAGAAAAATGCAAAACTGGCTCACCGGCATCTTTACACCTGGCCGAACCTCTTAATGGCATAGCTCCCCCTCACTCTGCCCAGCAGCAGGCTGCCTTGCACAGCTTGAGCACTCTCGCTCTTCTCTCTTTGCCTCTTCTCCTGTCAGGTCCTTCCTCCCAGGCTTTTATGCAGCAAGTCATTTTTCTGGAGTTGTCATTTACTGCTCCGCCTAACTGCTACATCTGAGCGTGGCCGAACTAATGATGCAGCAATTAAGAGTGATTAGAGTTATTGATAATAAAGAGGCTTCATAAACTTGATTAAATGCATTCATTAATGAACATGTTGTGGGTGCTCGTGTGGGGGTGGGGTGGAGTGAAAAGGGGGAAAAATAGGAAAAACGAACTCGCTCCATAAATGTCCCAGAGAGGATCTGATGATGACTAGGAAGGAGGCTGTGTTATTTGGCAGGAAGTTCAAGAGTCCCCAGGGGCTTGCACTTTGAGGGAATTGCAGCAAAATTGCTGTGCAGAGCACATCATTCATTTCTACACAGTGTAAGTGGGAAAGGGACAGAGGCGGCAAGATGCTGAAACGGAAGAGCCCCAAGAGTCACCTGAAATGGTCTACGCTTGAGGTGTGTTTTGGTCCCCACCTTTCCTGGGGCTAGCAGCTGAGGTTGTTACTAATTAACACAAGCAAAGCTCTTTCCCTTCCATTCACCTGCCAGCTCTGCTCAGGGACTAAGGGTGGCTGCAGCATTCATGCTCCTTTGATCATGGGGATAATAGTGCCACGTTAATTACAGCCTTCTCTGCCTTTCTTTTGGTAAGCTTTGGAGTGCTGGGGAGACAGAGGACAGCGTCCTTATCCCCTGTGCCAGAGATAAAAACTGTGGAAAAAAACCTTACAGCTCATTTCCTTCAAAGGCTTAGAAAAACCTCATTAACTCTGACCTCAACTTAGAGCTATGGCAGTTCAGAGGGGAATGCTTCGAAGTCTAACTTCACTTAGCACATGCACATTACAGGTGGTGCAAATAAATCAATTTTAAATACATTAATTAAAAAAGAAAAGATGGGAGAACAAGCTCTTTATTAGAGGAGCCCCCAACATGCATCCCCACACCCACCTACCTAAGGATGGTATACTGCTTATAGTGTATTCCCGCCCCAGGGCCAGCGCCCCCAGGACCTCCTAGACAAGGAAGTCATAAACTTGGCTGTTGTTACTGGTACTTGCAAGCAGTCATATTGAGTTTGTATTAAACCAGTCAATGATTTTTAAAATGAATTCGTTGGGTGCCCTCATTTGGCTTCGGTCAGTCTGAGTTTGTGAGATTATATTCTGGCCCCACCTGTGGGACTCCCTCAGCTGGGGAAGGGTCTGCTCCCTGGTCCTCCATGCAGTGCCCTCTGGCTCTTTGTTTTCTGAGGCTTCTCTGGGTGGAATTTAACCTGCGAGAGGCATACCACTCACTCACTCCTGCAGTAGAGCCACAGCCGAAATGAAATATTGGAGCCGTTTTAAAAGATTTACACGGCCATCATGTAATTGATGCTGTGAAGAAAGATTTAATAGGCACCTTCGGTTTGTGAACACCATTGATTTAGCCCTCAACCCACTTCTGTCAGTTGTTGAGCTGGTCAAGGATTCTGTCATTTAGTCCGCAGCATTTATTGAGAAAGCCCTTGAGGTAGACTGCTGTACCTTGGGGCTATGACGATTGATAATAATGAAAAGAATCCCTGGATCTCAGGATTGGATGGGCCTTAAATTTCATTTCATATTGAATCCCTTAAGCACATCCCTGTCACATAGTCCCCACTCACCACCGTTTAAGAAAGCCCATTTTATTTTGAGGGAACACAAGATGTCTAGAAGTTTTTCTTTGGGCTGAGATGAAATCACCAGGACCTAAAAGTTATGGTGTGGGATTTCTTTGTAGAAAAGACCAAGTAATAATGAAGTTTCTTGGCACTTTAGCAACTGAACTCCCTGGGATGGATATCAGAGTGAGCCCTGTTAATACTCCTCTGGTGGGGAGGAGATTCACTGAGACTCTGGTGGCCCTCTTTTGCTCACTCAACATTCATCTGTTGACTACTGTGCAAGGTGCCTTGGTAGATAATTGGTTCCAGCTGGGGAGACTTGATATATCTCATGAAAATTATTGTAATAATTAGCAATATCATATTAGCTAATCAATGAACTGTAGAGCGTTTGGAAACATAGAAATGCAACGTGTATCAACAGCCTTAAATTATACAAACACTAGCCAAGACATTCCATATCTAGGAATTTAACCTTAGAAAATAATCTTAAGAAAATATTTATGTACAGGATGTTCCTTTCAGCACTATTTATAATAGCTAAAACTCGGAAATAACCTTAATATCCAACAATAGAGGAATAGTTAGATAATTTATGGTTAAATCCATTTAATGATTATTATACAGTCATTAAAAATCATGCTTTCAAATAACATTTTAAGGGCACGAGAATATATTTGCAATGAGTATCAAGTGAAAACAAACAAACAAAGTGTCAAGCTGTGTATCCAGTTTTGAATATCTATCATTCGTTATCTATCTATAATTTATCTATCATCTATCTATCTATCTATCTATCTATCTATCTATCTATCTATCTATCATCTGTATTTAACACTGGTGATTATTGCTTTCTTTATGATTATATTTCCCATAATTTGCAATAAATGTAAAATAGTGTTATTTTTTATAATCAGAAAAACTCAATTTATATATTTTTCTTTGTTTGTTTTTATGGTGGAAAGAAGACAGCAAGACCAAGCTGGGAGGTAAGACTGAAGAGAATCTGCCCAGTGTTTATGGCTTTCTGGTGTTCTACTCTTAAGTCTGGAGGAGACACTAGGCAAGAGAAGGCACAAACATGGGGCAGAGACCTTTCAGAAAGATTGTGTAGAGAGATGGTGAAAAAGCAGGTGAGAAGATCAGCAGTTCCAGGCTCTCACTGGCATTGCAGCTTCCGGCCGACAAAATGGAAGTCTTGAAGAGCCTCTGTTAGGATGCCCACCTCAGGCAAGGAAAGCTTGCCATGTCGTTCTGCTTTTAATTGCCAGACCTTATATCCTAGAATTTGACTTCCTTTAATTTGACTTGAATTTAACTGAAATTTTAGGAGATGTAATCATTCTAGCTTGCATTTCAGCATACCTTGCCCAGAATGCCATCACTCTTCTTGCTACTGATATGATGCCACCTTTCCTCCAAGGCCCGGCTTCATTTCCACCAACTACCAGCCCACTGGTGCGCTCTTTCTCTTCTGGACACCTAAAGCACCTACCCCTTACCTGCACTCCTCACAAACGGCCTTCGATTATCTGCTACCTTCATGCAGTTCCATGTGACAGATTTCATTACCTAGATGTTAAGGCTTGAGAGAGTTGGAACTTTGTCTTAGATTCCTTTGTGTGCCCACACGGTCCCACTCAATGAATGCAGTATCAAAACCGGGAGGCTGCCTCAAGATATTCCCTCCCAACGCTGCATTATAGAGGCTGTGAAATAGTGAGAGAGATTTGGTGACTGCTTCAGAGGTACCTAGTGATGGATGAGAAGCAATTCATTCATTCAACAAATATTTAGTGAGCCCATGTCTTCTGGCTTTAAGATCAGGGCATTCAGTAAATACTTCTTTGTTTGCTGATTGAATGGATGATTTATTGACTACATCCCTGAAGTGGAACCTCGGATTTGACTATAATAAATGTTTTCAGCATCAATTATTTGCCCAGCATCTTATATGCAATCAACATCTTTTTATTCCTCACATCCATCCTACGACATCCTCTATTTTTATAGCTGAGTAGATAAAAACTGAGAAGAATTAACAACTTGAGCATGGTACACAGATAAAAAGTAGCAGAACTAGAATTCAAATCCAGGTCCTGTTCCTACACAGTCAGTGTTCTTGCACCTGCCCCACCACGCAAACTGTCCCAGCGCTAGAGGTTGGATGTACAGGTGGAGTTATACACTGCAACTCTGGTCAAGGTCAAATACAGTCTGTTCTTCAGCCATTCAATAAAGCTCTGACCAAAAATACCTGTAACTTACTGTCCTGTTATGAGTCGTCCTTAAGATTATTTTCTTCTCACACAAGGAGACCTGGATTTTTGTTTGGGGGAGAGCATAGGTGAGGCCAGTTTTCTTATGGTGGCTTTGCACCTTTGGTAATTACGTCTGCAGTCCAGAAAAATGATGGCAGTCAGCCTGCATTAGAAAAGGGAAAGAAAATTTTACCATGTCAGAATAATGAGATCTGTGATTTCAGCACTTACTGGGTCAAAGACACACACAATGTGTTATCTATAATGCTTTTCTCCTGACATTTGGGGAAATTGCATTTATGCAGAGGACATGGAATGCTGGAACTGGTACTCTACCGATGCCACTCAGAGCTGACAGACTGCAGTCTTCCCTGCCAGAGCCTGGCCCTGATATTTCTCTAGGGGGATGGAGGTATGTTTCTGCCAGGTAAAAATGGGGTCCTCCCAGCTCCTGAGACCCTGCCATTCCTATTGTTGCTTCAGCAGTAAGGGAACATCCCAGAATGCACACACAGGTCTGGTTGGTTAGTTAGCAGAGCAGGTACAAGCACAGTGACCACCTTGAGGATCATATGTGTGTGGAATGAGGTTCTCTTCCAACCCAAGATCTTACAGAGCCCTTTCCCCTTCCAGTCTGGCCCAGCACACCAGATGTTTGAGGACAGCCCTGGGATTCTTTCGGAATGAGTTTAGATTGCTGTTGGTGACTTCCTTTTTCACCCTCCAAATCCCGCGCACAGGGGCCCATGAGCACCAAAGGAACATGATTTGTGGCTCAGGCTGATTCCAAGGCGGGGCATTTATCACTCTCTCTTATGTGCTCCTCCATCCTTCCTCTTGTCTCACCGCTCTCTTTATCTGCAGTGGCAGTGATGAAGTGATTGATTACCCTGCCTCAGAGGCCTCGTGCGGTTTTTAATTTAATCCTGCCACACAACAGGCAGACTGAGGTGGAGGCGCAGGCACGTGGACACACCCACACCCACCACCACACCCACACCCACCCACACCCACACCCACACCCACATACACACCAGACCAAAGCAGAGGGTGGTTTTTCCTTGTATGTAACAGTTTAAAAGATTCTTCTCTTTGCCGGCAATCTGGAAACTGTTTTCTCTTCTGCTTCTATCACAGAGAACCAGTGGTTTGTTAAATGGGCATGACAGCAGGTCCCACATCAACCATTCCTTAGAAGCTAGCATTTTCTGTGGCAGTCAAATGAGGCAGTTGGACTGATGAAAAGCTTTCAAACATTTTAGAGCAGAACTCTTTTTTGAAACAAAAATCTTACCTGGAACTCCATTGTGAAAAACAGATTTGAGTGAAGAACTAATTTCCTGGTCAATCTAACTCATCACTCTTTGGTCAGGTTCATGTCAATGTTTGCAGTGCCTCTAAAGTATTTCTCGGGAGGCCTAGGCATCTGTAATACTCATTTGGAAGCCTACTGGACCAGCTGGCGAGCCCTTATCAACCGACTATAAGGGCCAGAGATGCTAAGTGATTGATCAAGGTGATACAGCAAGTTAGCAGTTGAGTTGGGTCTGTAAACTGGGTTTTCTCTGTGCAGATACATTAGTCATATTTATATAAATGTAAAGGGATATGGAGTAGATTTTTTTTCTTGTTACTCTAGAATCAGTGATTAAGGTCCACAGGTGAATATAGGAGGCACTAAGCCCCACATTTTAAATGGATCCCCTAACAACTGGGCCAGCACCTTCTCCCAGACCTTCCTATGAAGTGGCAGTATGGACCCTCCCACAGTCATCGATCCCCGCCTCCATCCTAGTGAACCTGAGTCCTTATAAGGAGAGATCTGGGGACTAGAGTGGGTATTCAGGAATGCAGTGTTGATAGGAAAGGAAGGAGGAAAGAGAAGCTTCCATTTTCCTCCTCCCTACCAAACCAAGTGAAGAGGACCCCAAGTATCTTATCCTCTGGCTGGATGTCTTACGAAAGGACTTCAAAGACCTGTCTCAGAGCAAGGGAAAGAGAATTGGAGATGGTGGGGCTTGGAGAAAGGGGAGCCATGCAGCAATCAATGCCCTTACCACACAATGGCACATTGTTGGACCAAGGAGGCACAGTGGAGGAGCAATGACCCAAGCCATCTTGCCTGCACCGTACTTGAGAGAGATATTTCTCAGAAAAGGGCCCTAGGGGCTAGAAATTTGGAAGTGGACCATGGATGTCAGGAACTGAGGGGGATGGTTTGTAGGAAGGAGAGCAGAAGCGGGTCTCATCTATCAGAGAACTGTGTGGTGGGGAGGACCTGTAGGATCTGCCAAAACAAGTATGTGCCATAGAAGTAACTACTGGTCAGCATTGACTAGAGGAGCAATACAAACCTGACATGGATAGAATGACAATCACACACAATTAAGCACAAGGACGCTTCCTTCTCCAGCAGAACAGTAGCATGTTCCTGAAGCCTCAAGCTGCGCCAGTGATGGAGGAGGATAACTTTAATTTGGATATAAAATTGAAGTTGTAAGGTGGACTCAATTTGTTCAAACTTTTATTAGTAAGTTAAAAATATGTAGAAATATTGAACGATAAGAACAATAAACACCCATCTAATCACCCCCGAGTTTCACTAACTGTTGTTAATTAGTTGGTCTACTTCCCTCCCTCCCTCCCTCCCTAGTTCTCTACCTATCAATTTCAAAGTGAATTGTACTACCATAACACTTCACCCTAGACATCTCTTAAAATTAAAGATATCCTTTATAATCACAAAACCATGACCACAACTCAAGAAAAGAATCCTCTAAAGTTATCTTAACACACTGGATCAGAGTATTTTGATCAGTGAATGTGACTAGAAGGTTGTGGAATCTGCTTGGGATGTCATTAATCAATAAGAAAGGAGGGTTAAACTTACCACAATTTGAGGCAGTGCCTGAAAGAAATAAAACTTTCATGCCTATAGTCTGGCTATACCACCCTGAACGCTCCCGATCTCGTCTGATTTCGGAAGTTAAGCAGGGTCAAGCCTGGCTAAAACTTGGATGGGATTGCCACTTGCAAGACTGGGTACTGGCTTTAAAAAAAAAAAAAAAGCAAAAAAACTTTCATGCTTATATCCCAATGAGTTGAAACTCCTTAAGGAACTTGTTATATTTATCCTTTTTACTCCTTAAGGGAGATTAAAGTTGATGGTAGTTACATGGGGATATTTCACCAAGGAAATGGGTTTTCTGCTCTCTCCTTCCCATCTTCCTGATTTGGAGCTCATCTCCATAGATGGCCCCCAAGGCATCAGGCCACAGGGTGTTCACACTCTTGTCTGCTCCCTTCCCATGTTTAATCTGAGCTGGCTTGATGATTCACTTTAGCCAATAGAATGTGGCAAAATGATCCTGTGTCAGTCCTGGTAGCTTTCACTGTTGTGCTTCGGGAGTCCTCAGCCACCATGGAAGAAGTCCAGCTACCTGGCAGAAGCCACCTGGAGAGACTGTGTGGAAATGCCATGTGCAGAGTGAAAGGACTTGAGACTACATGATGGAGAGAGAGAGAAGCCCAGCTGACCACCTGCCCAGCTGAGTTTGTCTGTCTGTCTGTCTGCCTATCTATCTATCTATCTATCTATCTATCTATCTATCTATCTATCTATCATCTATCTATCATCTATCTATCTATCTATCATCTATCTATCATCTATCTTCTCTCTCTCTCATCGATCTAGTCTGATCTTCCTGCCTTCTGTACCAAGGCATAAGACATATGAGTAAGCCAACTGGGACTGTGCAGCCCACTCCAATCCCTAGGCGATTGCAACCCTAGCTGACATCACGTGGAGAAGAGCAACCACATAGCTGAGCCCAGTCAACCCACAGAATCATAAAAAATAATTAAACCATCAAGTTTTGGGGTGGTTTCTTATGCAGCAATCAATAACCAAAATCAGAGCTCTGAAAGCAAAGATTGTTTTAGATTTGAAAGCAGTCTTTCTATAAAATGTATTCCTGTGGGAATAGGAGGAAAAGCACCCTGTTTAACCCCAGCGAGTTATATCTTCCTGTTTCCCCATTCCCTTGGCCAAAGCACCAGCTTCCACGAGGAACAGGAATACACTTTCCTCAATTAGCTCCAGATAACAGGCACCACATTTGGGGCTGGGCAGCCAACAACATTATGATCCAGTGGATGCAGGAGAATGATATTTGATGATGACAGTGATGACGGATCATGTTGTCTATCTATAGACAACATTCCATCTTACCCAGAGCCTGCCCTGGGGAATGATGGAGGCACCTTTTTCCGTATAGCCAGGAGACCAATAAGAGCCAGCAACTGAGGGCTGAGCCCGCCCCAGGCTGAAACCAGCTCCCAGGGGCTCCTTTGATGGTGATGAAATTGACTCATAGTGATGTAAAGTGGCCAGCCCTGTCCAGCAGCCGATCTTTTCGGGCAATTATTTGGAAGTAATGAAAGTGAATGTATGACATTTAAAAAGAAACTCCTCTGTCAGCAGGAAAGCTGCCACATTTTCCTGCACCTCTGAGAATACGCTTAGCTTGAAATAATGTTCATTTTAGCCAAGTTGTAAATTACAAGTGTGTTGGGGTCCGAGGGGATTTATTACCATTTGGAAGGAGGTTATTGGGACTTGTGCGTGGCTGCTGCATATGGCGCATGTTACAAAGTGGCTGTGTCGTGAAGTTTGCAGCCAGGGAAGTACCTTTCTTGCTTTCTTTTGTGCTCTTTTTCTTTTTTTTTCCCTTCAAAGCTTCTCTCTGGAGGCTTCTTATTGCTAATGTTCCACAGAAACACCAGCAATAAAGAGCACAGTGTTGCAATCTGGTTTTCCAGTTGTTGCTTAAATTTGATCGGATACCATTAATGACAAATGACAGTGGGTCTGTTGATGAGCGATTTGGTTGGGCCCTTAGTTCCCCTAGGTCAGGGACGGTCAGGAAGACTGAGCTGCAGGCAGAAGGACAGCCGAGTGCCCTGGAATGGTGGGCGAGCAGTGGGCCAGCTGCAGACGTAGAGCCAAAACAGGGCTGAACTTTCAATGCCAAGCCCCTGCCCACCAACTGGACGAGAGAGGGGTGGGTTACTAGGAGGATGGTGGTGCTCAGCTTCCTCCGACCATGCTGGTTTTCCTTTCCTTAGAGAGTTGTAGACACTCAGGCCCCTGGCACTTGAATTTGAAACAACCTTCTGTTCTTGGAGAGGATAATGCTGGATGGCAACACAGAGCACGGTCACTGCCTTTGGAATCAGCAGGCCTCAACCTGAGTCCTAGTTCTGCCACAGACTCTTTATATGACCTTAGGGCAGTTTATTTGAGCTTCAATTTCTCCATCTGTGAAATAAAATTTTTGAAAAAACAAAACTGTCCTCTCAGTTCCATGGCACTGCCTTGAGTATCAACATGAGATTATTCATTCTGTGCATACTTCCTGGGCGCTGTGTGGAGAGGTGGGCACTGGGCAGGCAGAGATGGGTAAGATGTGGGCTTTGGAAAAACTTTATATAAACCGTAAAGGGCATGCATGTTCAATAGTTTTTATTTAATTGCATGTTATATTAGTTTTCTATCGCCTCCTAACAAATTAAATTGTTATACCTAGTGGTATACAAACAACACCCATTTATTATCTCTCAGTTTCTGTGCATCAGGAGTCTTGGTGTGGGGTATCCGGGTCTTTTGCTCAGGGTCTCACCAAGCTAGATAAAGGTTATTCAGTGGGCTGCGATCTCATGTGAAGCTCCGGTCTTCTTTCAATCTCATCCAGGTTGTTGGCAGAATTCAGTTCCTTGTGGTTATAGGATTGATGTCTCCATTTTATTGCTGACTGTTGGCTAGGGGTCACTTTTAGCAACTAGAGGCCACCTACAGGCTCTAGTCACAAGGACCCCACCCTCTCACAACACAGCAGCTTACTTCGGCCAGACCAGCAAGAGCACGACTCCAGCTTCTTTTAAAGACTCGCCTGATTTTGTCAGGCCCACCCAGGATCATTTCCCTTTGGATTAAGTCAATTAATCCAAATTAGCTGATTAGTAATCTAATCACAGGAGTGATATTTCATCCTATTCACCATTCCTGCCCAAACCCCAGGGGAGGGTGTGTCCACTAGAGGGGGGCAGTCTTGGGGCCCTGTTAGAATCTTGCCTGGCATACATGTCCATGTCGAGGTAGCCTGGATGTTGCATATGGGGCCTCTGTCTTTCGGTGGCAATGGGGACCATGTCCTTTCCCTGGCTTCAGCGTTGTGAGGGGAAAAACAACAGACTGAGAGCTCGGTTGCATGTCAGGCCTAGTTCCTTCTGTTTCTCCCTAGTGGACAAGGCGTCTCACTCACTCCTTTGCTTACCAGTGGTCCTACAAGGCAGCCCTTCCCTCCACAGGCTTGGGTTAGTGCTTTTCTTGGTTATAATTATCAGAGATTTCAGAGCTAGAAGGGCCATTGGCTATCATTGAGTCCAGCTGTTTCTATGAGAATGGGAACTTGTGTAGACTCACAGGAGATTCTGAGTCAGTAGGTCTGGTTTGGGTCTAGGAATCTCTGTTTCTAACAAATGCCTCAGTTGAATATGATGAACCTAAAACAAACAAAACTAAACACACAAAAGCCTTAAAATCTGGCATCTAGAGAAATGAACTGACTTGCTTAATCTGAACTGCTTGCCTTCTTCAAAACTAGATTTGGGGTTTATAGGGTCTGCTGTCACATTTCCTTCTCTGAGGTCCAAAACTCTGCTTCTTAGCCTTCTCACAGAATATATGTGAGCTTTGCTATGAGCTAGAGTGAAAGGGGAGCCTGGGCTTGGGACAACAGGTTGTAGCCTCAGACACAAGCCCCCATTTCCCCCAGTCCCCAGGATGGATGGCATCAGGAGGCCCTGGGCTTCACCTCCGCATTGTTATTGACAGTCTGTCTCCAAACTCTCACAGCCTTGCCTCCCCCAGCCACATCCTGAGAGGTTCACAGGTCCAAATTGAGTTGTAGATGTGAATTATTTAGAGGTACCGGTGGAATACTGTTGTATCAGTAACACAGACTATCAGCGTGTGGCCTTGGGGCGTCTCTGTCGCACACTCCATCACTATTTTCTCTCATGAATAATGGAGCAGCAGAATTACTCTGTGTGTGGAGGATTCATACCCTGAGAAAACAAGGTTGCTCCGAAATTAATTTTCTGTACTAAAAGAGTGACAGAAAATCAATTAATCGCATATTATTCTATACGGAGACAGAGTAAAGGGAACAGTAGAAACGGCTCAGGCCATACGTCAGCGGCTGAGAGCTGGGTTGGGTGCTCAATTCAAGTGATGGCACTGGGAGTCCACGCATCCTGCCAAGGGAGCCATAGGTGGACACCAGAGGGCTCCCAGGCCTGCCTCTGTGCTGAGCGTTTTCTCCTGGCAACGTGGTGGTCACTCCTATCCCTCCTGACCCTTGCCCTCCCCCCATCCTTGAGCCACCTTCGAGGTAAGGAGAAGGCTGGGTGAGGAGGGTGAGGTTTTCCTCTGCTGGCGGTCCCTGCCTTCGTCTGCGTCCCTCAGGGGTGCTCCATCCTCTTCAGGTTAGCTTTCTTTTCCTCAAATTTCATCTCAAGTAGAGATCTCCTATGTTATTTCTCTCTGAATTTTAAACACCCAGGCTATTAGACAGATTGTCTGTCCTGGGTATTTGCAGCTGATCAGAGCTCCAAACAAAAGAAGGAGTCTTTAATGGTGGAATTTCAAGCGATTAGTCATTTGGTTGAGGGAGATTCTAGTTGTCAGGTCTATGAGGTGTCAGAGGTGAGGTGTCCCAGACCTCTGAAATTACTGACCCCTGAAAGTAGCTATCTATTCTGCCTATTTGTAAAATTAGTACCTTTTTGAATAGATAAATCTATTCTACCTGTAGTCTGGGAAGGAGGCTGGGAAGAAGGCCAGGGTGCTCTTTGGTGACAAAGAAGAAGACAAGGATATTTAGGACTGTTCGCTCCTGAGGAGAGCAAGGTTAACCCTTCCCACACTTTTATTTAGAGTGGGCGCTGAGCAGACAACCAGATTCTCTCCCTATCACTCAGCAACCCTGTGGTGCCCCTCACTGAGCTAAACACCAAACATCTTTGCATGTGGCAGGTGGCAGGAGAGAAGAGACAGGAAAGAAGTGAAGCTGTGGTGATTCTGTGACCTCTGGTTCCTTCCCGGTCTCATCAGCTTTATTAACAGAGCATCTGCATGTGAGTCACTCAGAGAGTGTGAGGCTGGACTGTAGGAACGGAGGCTAAAGCAGCATTAGCTTCCAGGAGCAGGGAGCATTTTTAGATTTCCAGCAAAAACTATTTTCCCCTCCCTGGACTTTTTTTTTTTTTTTTTATTGGTTCTGACATGGTGTTAAATTGATGGGTTGAAGGCTAAGAAGGTTCTGAAGAAAGCTTTTCTTGTTAGCTTGTGCTTTTTTGCGGCTGTTACCCTACATTCCCCTTCTCCACTAAAAAGAAACAAATGGCCTGCTTATCAGCTGCCTGCATCCTGACACACGAGTGTCCCCCTATGGCTGACATACAGGCAGATGTGTCACATCCTCAGATTCTGAGGTCTCAGCATGCCAGCCCCGGCAGTTGACAGGGTGTAACTCTGAGGGTCCTGCTCTGTGGTGTCTGGGTGGTGGGCATGCACCTGAAGTCTTGTGACAGGAGATGACAACACAGTAGTAGCCAGGCTCAAATCAGGCCATAGGCCCTGATTGAAGGGAGGCAGGGACACTTCCTACCCCACTACAGGAGTACCTGCTTTTGACTACAGATTGCTTAGAAAGTTGATTAAAAAAAAAAGAAAAGTCATATAATTGCACCATGGGAGTTCTCCATTTAAGGGAACTAAATGGGGTGGTGAGGGAGAGGCATTGGTTCAGTCTTTGGTGAAAGAAAAATACTTTTAGCATTATGGATTTTAGCTTCTCTCGACTCTGCTGAAATGATAGAACTCGTTTTATAAAATATGCTTTTTAGCCAGAGCATAGCTGCAGCCTGCAGTGTCCTTGAAGAATGGGTCTTCCTAAGGAGGTCATACCTTCTGAAGGGGGTGTGACTGCTGCCTGCTCCACATCTTTGGGCCAGAGAGAGTAGCCACTGGAGCAGGTCTGATTGAGTGGGGCCCAGATCCCTTTCCACTTCCTTTCCAGGTGAGGGCACAGGAGGCCCCACTCTTCTGTGGTGAGGACCTCAAATATGTGTTCTGAAGCATGCTTTTGGTTTAGGTTCCTTGCCTCCATTGGCCCTTCCACCAAATGGAGCCAGTGGAGCCAGGCACTCCTCTTTCAGAGAGATAAAGGGATGAGGTGGGGGTGGAGATTCCGCTGAGTCCCGCACATGCTGCGCATGCTCCCTCCCCCAGAGCCCTGTCCTTCTCTGTGAAATGCTAGACATGGACCGATGCAAGTCTTCTCCACCAGGGGCAGTTGAACCCTGAGCTCTCAAGCTGCCCATGTTTATTGACCTATAAACCTATTCTGTTTGGTGGCTTAATAGAAAGGTGAACTCTGGTCTGCACCTTTCCCTCCCTCCTTTGCCAGAACTCCAGGACTTTCCATATCAGCCACCCCAAGTAATACAGGGGGTGGAGCTGGTGAAGGGGAGGATGGGGACTTGTGACACACAATAGGCGCCCCGGGGAAAATTACAAACAAACTAAGCTTTATTAGTGGTGCTAGTGTCTCACCCACAGACTGCATTTCACATCCTACTTCCACACACATGCTATCTGCTATGGAGAAAGAGATGATTATTTTTTTTTTACAGATGAGAAAACAGGCACCACAGTGTGTTCAAGTGGCATAGCTAGAGGGAACCTGGACTATCCATTCTAGTCTACTGTTCTTTCTATTACTCCACACTGTAAACTGATGAAGACAGGAAGTTTGCATGTTGATTAATTTTTATTACCCACCCTAAGTAAAGACCAACTGAAGTTTCCTTCCCTGTGGCTACTTGTAGATTGTTGAGATGACCATAGAGAGACAGCTATACAGATAGATGAACAATCTTTCTACCAATCTAAAGCTTCCTTAGACACAGACAGAACCACATTGTAAGGCGAGGCACTGGGCTACAATGGATAAGAACTGGGAATCCCGATGAACAAGTTAGAAAATAAGAATCCAATGTCTGTCAGTTCCTATTTCCTTGTTTTTTACTGGCCATAAGAAGTAAAAAAGGAAATGATCACTTCTTGAGAATCCTCTACAGTCTAGAACTAAAGCCTGATCCTTCATAACTATTTTTTTTACTTCAGCATCACAGTATACTTTTACAATGGGTAAAATATTGTCCCATTTTACAGTTGAGCATACAAGGTTCAGAGGAATCAAACAGCATCTCTGAGGTCACAGTTGACAACTAACAGAAAGGGTGAGATTCTTCATAGGCCAGCCTGACACTGGGACCTCAGTGTGGCCAATCTGTTCTGGCCCCAAAGTGGTACTTCTATAGTTTAATTGAATCTTTCGATAATGTTGGTTTTGCAGGGGAGCTGACTGGTGCTCAGGCCTCTCTCTATATCCACCAAGTCCCTTTCTGCAGGATGGAGAGACTGACTCTGCAAAGGGAAGAAAAGATCAGGCCTTGTCTGGTGAGTTGTCCCTCTGGCTGATTTGACACTAACATGCACTCTGCATGCAAATCCTGCAGGCTTTCAGCTCATGTCCCATCTTCATTGTTCGTGACCATTTTATAATATATTTAAATGGAATATTATGTCTTAAAGTCAAATTAAATAGAGGCCCAGCTATACATGTGGAAATAATAATGCACTTAACATAACGTCTCAATATGTAGGTTTCAGTTTTGAATCTGCACTCTAATCAATAGTGTGAAGGTAGCCAAATTAGTGATTCTCCTGCACCTCAATTTTTTAATCTACAAGATGGGTATAATTATGTCTTCCTACCTTACTTCGTTTATATGATAGTAAATAAATAATGCATGTAAAAAGTGCCTCGTGATTTGTAAAGTGTGTCATCAACATGATTGTTATGTAGTATATATACTTTTTTTCTTCTTTGCCATCTTGATTTCTTCCTTAAAAAAATAGAGAGAAATCCAGACACCCTTTTCTAAGATACCCCCACCCCCAAATTGCCTGAGCTTTTAGAAAAATAACTTATATGAAGGAAAAATATTTTGCAAATGTGAAAGAGCATCTTAGATAACAATGGCTGTCCAACAACGGTATTAGTTGGGTAACTTTTTAAAAAGCTAAAAGATGCCATAAAAATATTTGGAACTTGAGGCAAAGGACCCTTGGAAGGATATCTTCTGGTTGAATGGTATGAACTTACTCAGCTGAAGCCATCACTGGGTTAGACTGCAATGGGATGGCTTCCTGCAATTCTAGTTAGTACAGTCCACGCTAGTGGAAGTGCGGATCTGACATTCTTTTGTGTGGATGAAAAGGTCTGCTTTTGATACCCTCCTTCATTAGTTCATCTCCATTTATTTTTCTTGCCATCCACTGCAGTCTATAAGATACTGATATTCATTTTCCATAATCTTTTTATTGGGAAACTTATCAGCCTTTGCCTGTTTTTCTGGACGGTTTGTCAAATGGCTGTTTCTGGCACTAAGCGTGTGCTTGGGAAGGTGCATATAGAGTCTGCTTAATATGCTAATCCAAATAGAAGACTACACTGTTAACTTGGTGCTTCTTAGGCTTGCATCTGTGGTAGAAAATTGTCCAGAGATCTAGAAACTTCTGGGATCTAAAGATTTTTAAGGTTTTCTGTTTTGATTGGAGGTGTCATGGGCCAAAGTGTAGCAGAAAGAGGAGTGAGTGTCAAGGATGGCCGAAAGGTCTGGTGGAACTGAATTGCCCAGATGGTGATGAAGAGGAGGCAACCAGGAAGTGGAATATAAACGGTGGCATTTCAAACTTGAGAACGAGAATGAGGGAATCAAGAGAGGGACTGCAACCGTTAGCAAATATATGGAGATGCAATTTAAAATTCTCCTGTGCTCATAGGAGCCCTTTCTTCTTCCCTGCATACCTCCCAAACTGGAGGAATGGAAGGTGATGACAGAGTCTAGAGTGTGAGGCAATGATATCACAGGGAGCTGCACAGCCTGTTTCTAGATCGCTACCTCTCAAAATTTCATTTATTTACTCATCCATTCATTTAGCAATTATTTATTGAGTGACTAATATGTGATAGGCACTGTTCTAGGGAATAGGGTTCTAGCAGTGAATTAAAAAAACCCAAACTCTGCTTTCTTAGAGCGTATATTCTAGTGCAGGAGGCAGATAATAAGCATACATAGTAACTATATCAGATGATGATACAATTATGTAGAAAAAGAAATCAGAGTAAGAAGAATAGGGATCTAGGTAGAGATATTGTCAATTTTTTAGTGAGGTCATCAAAGGCCTATCTTATAAGGTGACATTTGGACAGACACTACAGGAAGTGAGAGAGCAAGCCATGCAGATATCTGGTTTAGATAGTTTCCAGCAGGTTGAACAGGTGAGAGCCCTGGGTGGTAGCGTGCGTATTTCAGGAGAGCAGGGGATCAGTGGCTCCAGGGGAATGGATGAGGGAGAGAACAGTCACAGGTTAGATACAAGTAGCAGATGGCTAGGCCAGGTAGGGCTTCATAACCTACAGTTAGAAATTTGATTTCTTACTCTGAGCAAGATGAGAAGCCACTGCAGAGTTTTTATCCTGGCAGTGACATGATCTGACTTCTATTTAAAATGATTCCTCTGGCCAATGTGTTGATAATAGATGGTAGTGCAGAAAAGAGCTTATTCCAAAATCCAGAGGAAATGGGCTACGACTTGGGCCAGGCTGGATGGGGTCGTGGTAGTGAGTTAGATGCTGGGCATCTGTTGAAGGTAGAATAGAAAGAATTTGCTGATGGATCGGACTAGAGCGTAGCAGAAAGAGGAGAACCAAGGGTGACCAAAAAGTTTTAGCTTGAACAACTGCAATAATAACACCTTCAACAGTCCTGCCATGCTGCCTTATTCCATCAACTGATCCATGTGACAGTATAACATCAGTCTCCTGCTGGCAAAGAAATATTTAATGAGATGACAGTCAGTATGACATTGATAAAACCCAGAGTTTTGTGGTGATGTTAAATAATTCCATCTTGGTCTAGAGCTATGCTCTGAAGCAGGTAGGAGCACTTGAGCAGCCCTTCTCAGGCTCCTTCCACATTCCTGGCACCAGTAAGTTAACTTTCTAAACTAAAATATATTGTCCCCATGGAATATAAGCCACAGCAGAAAGAACACAAGCCATTGTGCTGGTACAGTCCTTGTACAATCTTTTTATTTCTCTTGGCCTCAGTTTCCTCTTAGGTAACAGGAGGACAATATTTCCTGTCTTGCTTATTTCACGGGGTTGATGTGAAGACCATGTGATTCACCCAGGAATATATTATACAAATGGAAAAAATGGACACACCCTGGCATTTGAGACCTTAATGAGTACACATAAATGTCTACGTTTTGTGTTTTGATGTCGATATGCTGTGTATCCATGCTGTACGAATTCTTTTTTTTTTTTAAAGCAAGAGAAACAAATTGGGTTAGATGAGCTTTAAAGCTGCCCATTCAAGTACATAAAGTGTTCGAGAATCTGATCATCTCCCAGTTAGTGCTAAGTAGCCTTTAGGCTCAAGATCACTGGATGTTCCTATCACAATGGTGAACTAGCATTTGACAGTGAAGCATGAATCAGAAGAACTAACAATCACATGAGAACTGAGGACAACTCCTAAGGCTGTAGTGAACTAGTGTGTGTGTGTGTGTGCGTGTGTGTGTGTGTGTGTGTATGTGTGTGTGTACAGTAGTGACTGAAGCCTGGGGTGTAGATGAGAGGAGAGAAGGAGGAATCTATCTGCTCTTGCCTATCTCACATGTTGCCTGAGACGATCATCGCTTGTTCCACTGTAGTAAAGGGAGAGACACAGTCCCGGGTTCTTTCTCTCAGTGCAAGGCCAAGCTTTGATGGGGCTACAACGTGGATGACCCTTACAGACACTATGCTAAATGAACTACACCAGACATAAAAAGAAAACAAATACTGTATGATTCCACTTATACTAGGTACCTAAAATAGGCAAATTCCTAGAGACAGAAAGTAGAATGGTGGTTGTCAGCGGCTGGGGGTGGGAGGAAGTGAGGAGTTATTGTTTAATAGGTATAGAGTTTCAGTTTTTCAAGACAAAAAAGTATTCTCGAGAAGGATGGTGGTGATATTTGCACAAAAATATGAATGCATTTAATGCCATTGAACTGTGCACTTAAACATGGCTAAAGTGGTAAATTTTATGTTATGTGTATTTTACTACAATTAAAAAAAGACCTCAGATTAGATTACAAAAGATCAACAATATGTTGTTTACAAGAGACGCATTTAAATGACACAAGAGAGGAGAAAATAAAAGTGTAGATGAAAAAATATATTCTGGGCAAACATAAACAAAAAGAAAACTGAAATAACAATCTTAGTATCTGACTTACTTAAATTCGAGGCAAAAATGTCATAAGATTCAAAAAGGAACATTACCGACAGGAAGGACTGAATAAGAAAATATAACCTACGGTAAGAGACTAGTAGACTGAAGGGTCAAGTTGGTTTCTAATCCTAGGGATAGGTAATTGGAAGAAGATTTCTGGGTCCAGAAAATTGGCAGCAACTCGGCGCTTAGGATGCAACATGGCAGCAAGTGCTTGATATTGAAGTGTGAACCTAAGGATTAAGCCAGAAAAAGCTTTATTTATTTGAGAATCTGGGGGGCTGATGAAGAGGAATTGATTGGGCAAGAGGGGACAGTGAACTAGAACTCAGTGAGAATCCAGCCTCATGGGATGAACTGGTCACCACTGGCCCTGCAAACATGCTGTATGTTGAAGATTTGTCTGTGCTGCAGGAATCCAACCACTAGAGTCAAACAAACCTGACTATCAGAACTCGGGAGATTCATTGTAGAGGAAGAAAAAGAAGTATCACTTATCAAGCAACTACTGTCATGCCATGTGGTGGATGAAGGCTGAGATGACAGGTAGAATAATGGGCCCAGAGAGACACATGGAAACCCAGCACTGATATCCTTGGCTTTTTCATCCTGCGATGCACTAGTTAGGAAAAGACTCCTAAGTAAAGGATTAGCTTCACTCCAATGGAGAAGGTATCACCAAGTGGCTATGGCCATGTGAATAAACACCAGTGGGCATTCTTTCCTTCAGAGGAGCATTCTAGGCATAGCATGACTGTGGATGAGGGAGGTGCCCAAGACTAGAATGGGCGAGGGGAATTCTTTAAATGAGCAGGAAACATGTTCCCTCCCTTGGCCACCACTGCAAGTAGGTCCCTTCTGCTTGTATAATAAGAACGTGGTTAAAAGAGTGAAGGGAGAGACGTAATTCAGAAGAAGAGCCCATGCTGATGTTATAAGAGATAGTTTGAGACGGCCAGTCTGTCTAGATTTTTCTGGATTCTTTTGCAGTGCTTCATCTGGTATTGCAGGAAAGTTAATCAGTGGACTCACCAGGGTGGTCTCATTGCAGATGCAGCATCTGTGCGCAGGGGGCATCCGAGGGCTAATTATACCACCATGCTTGAAGTTTGCCTAGACCTCTCTCATGGTCCTATCAGGGAGAAGGCAAACATAATCTGTGGATTTATTTTCTTAAACAAACAAACAAACAAACAAACACAAATGCACAAACAAAAAACAGGACATATAGTTTGACAATTTTGTTTTTGTGTCTTAGACATTTATTTGTAAGAAGAAGTCTTACAGAGGAATAAAACTAAAGTAATATCTACTTTATATTTAATGAATTTGCCTCCATCATAAGGTATAAAACTGTTTTATATTGGGGCCGTACTGAGTAACCAAGTGTGTTCACTGCCTGGTTTGTAAGACAATGACTCAAATGACAGCAAGTAGCACACACTGTAGAAAAGTCCTTTCTCACCTCCAGATCTGGCAAATAGGGGACCAACTTTGATGTGACTGGTGAGTTGACTTGCCTGAGGTCACACACAAGGCCTTGGCAGGGCTCAGATATGGATTCACTTTTCTTGCCTCTCTGGACTCTGCAGTTCTACCCTCTGCATCATTTTGTATTCCTCTATTCAAATCACACCCATCATATCATTTAAAATCTCCATTTATATATAGTATCTCCACTT
Source organism: Pteropus medius (assembly GCF_902729225.1). Classification (NCBI taxonomy): domain Eukaryota; kingdom Metazoa; phylum Chordata; class Mammalia; order Chiroptera; family Pteropodidae; genus Pteropus; species Pteropus medius. The sequence goes on along the minus strand of NW_024354502.1, from coordinate 27,282,593 downwards.
ATATACAATAAACACAAGGAAACTTTTGTTTGCACTGAGAAGGCAGTAAACCTATAAGACACACAGAATGGGTCTTGGGTTGGATAATGGGCTGAGTAAAGATAGATTTTGACAGGAGGCAGGCTGGCCTTGAACTATCCTGTTATCAAAGGCAACCCATGCCATGGAGCCCTGGATTCTCTCTGACACTCGCTAATTACAGTGACTAATTAGCATGTCATTGGCCTCTAATCACAAACCCAGACAAGATTAGTAATGATGAAACCATGGAAATTAATTTACAACCATCGACCTGGCTGGGCTCATGCTTCCCTTTTGGAAGGAGGAAACAGGAAGTCTGCAAGCGAGGGGGAAAAGAGGACTAAGGAAAAGGAGAGGTTCTTGAGGCTGCAGCTGAACTGGGAAGAATCCCCTTAACCAAGCAAGAGCCTCCATGGAATGCATGGCTTGGAGTTAAAACTCAAGAATAAAGTCAGTCAAAACACCAAAGGATTGCCCCTACATCAAACCGATCAAACTGTATACAGTGTTTTCAAACCGAACTAAAACCTCAGTTATGTGACTCAAGGGTGATGTGTATGAATTAAAGATACTGAGAGTCAGGAAACCTGGACTAGAGCCTCGGTTCTGCCTCTACCTGGCTGGTTGCTGTTGTTTTGGTCACCTAAACTCTCCGAGCCTCAGGCCTATTCAAGTGGGAAAAAGGTAGTGGATGAGATTCTTGGAGAGTCATCTTCAACTCCTTGCTCTTTTTCACTCTCCTCTTCTATTCTGCTCTAAATCGCATGGATTCATTTTCCAACATTCTTTTGCTGCCCCCACCTCCCTACCGCCCCTCTGCCACTGCCCTTTGTGGCTTCTTATTTGTACTCTTGTAAAGGCTGCCCGATGAGCTCTATGCCTGCGGTTTCTTTCCAAGTCAATCCATTCTTCAAACTATAATAAAACCAGAATCAATAACAATAATAGCTATGTGCATTGCATTCTTTAGCAGTTCTGATTCGCTAGCATGACTTTGAAGTTCCACCATCTGATTTCAGCATGGCCGGGTCATCCATTTCCTTCAGTATCCTCACCATCTCAGAACACCCTAGGCTTTTCCAGGTCACACACTTCCTCGGCTTCTGCTCCCAAATCAAATGCACTTCTTTTCGTTAATGTTTTTTTATTATGGTTATATATGTATGTAACATAACATATAAAATACATTTATATATAATCATAAAAATTGACATTTTGACCATGTAAAAAATTCAGTGGTATTAAATACATTTGTGATGTTGTAAGCTCATTACTATTTTTTGTTTCCAGATATTTTCATCACTCTAAACAGAAACTCTGTACCCATGAAGCAATAGCTTCCTATTCCCCCCACCCTTCAGTCTATGATAACCTCTAATCTACTTTTTGTCTATGAATTTGCCCATTCTAGATATTTTATATAAGTGGAATCATATATTATTTGCTCTTTTGTGTCTGGCTTATTTCACTTAGCATAATGTTTTCAAGGTTCATCCATGTATCACAATTTCATTTCTTTTGTGGCCGAATAATATTTCATTGTATGTGTAGACCACATTTTGTTTATCCATTCATCTGCTGATGGTCAAAAAATGTTTTTTTCCACTTTTTGGCTATTGTGAATAATGCTGCAATGAATACTGGCATGTAAGTATCTGTTTGAGTCATTATTTTCAATTCTTTTGGATGTATACCTAGGAGTGGAAATTCTGAGTCATGTGGTAATTCTATGTTTAACTTTTTGAGGAATAGCCAGCCTGTTTTCCACAGCAGCTGCATCATTTTACATTCCCACCAGCAATATCTGAGCGTTTCAACTTCTTCACGTCCTTGTCAACACTTGTTATATTCCATTTTTAAATTACAACTATCCTAGTAGATGTGAAGTAGTTTGTTGTTGTCCAAGTTTCAGTATTCATTTTCCTAATGACTGATGATATTTAGCATCTTTTCAAGTGCTTATGGCCATTTTTATATCTTTGGAGAAATGTCTGTTCAAGTCCTTTGCTCATTTTCTAATTGGGCTCTCATTTTGCTGTTGAGTTTTAGGAGTATTTTATATATTCTAGATTTATAAACCCTTATTAAATATATGATTCGTAAATATTTTCTCCCATTATATAAGTTGTGTTTTTACTTTCTTAGTTGTGTTCTCTGATGCACAAAAGTTTTTAATTTTAATAAAGCCCAATTTATCTATTTGTTTTCTTTTGTTGCTCATGCTTTTTGTGTCATATCTAAGAATCTATTGCCAAATCTAAGGTTATGAAGATATACCCTTATGTTTTCTTATAACAGTTTTATAGTTTTTAGCTCTTATATTTAGGTCATCGATCTATTTTAAGGTGATTTTGTATATGATGTGAGGTATAGTCCAGTCTCATTCTCCTACATGTGGAAATCCAGTTGTCCCAGCACCATCTGTTGAAAAGACTATTCTTTCCCCATTAAAGGGACTTGGCATCTTTGTCAAAATTCAGTTGCCTGTACATGGATGAGTTTATATCTGGACTTTCAATTCTATTCCATTGGGCTATATGTCTATATTTATACCAAGTTGTTTTGATTATTATAGCTTTGTAGTAAGTTTTGAAATTGGGAGATGTGAGTCCTTCAATTTTGTTCTTTTTCAAGATTGCATTGGATAATCAGGGGGTTTGAAATTCCATAGGAATTTGAGAATTGGCTCTTCTCATTTTTGTAAAAAAAGGCTGTTGGAATTTTGACAAGGATTGTTTAAATCTGTAGATCACTCAGCGGTATTGACATTTTAATGGTGTTGTTTTGTAATTTATGAACATAAGTTATCTTTCCATTTATTTAGGTGTTCTTTAATTTCTTTCATCAATGTTTTGTAGTTTTTAGCATAAAAGTCTTTTATTTCCTTGGTTAATTTTTTTTCTAGGTATTTTATTCTTTTAAATGCTATTAAAATGTAATTACTTTCTTAATTTCTTTGCTATATTGTTCATCGTTGATAGATAGAAAGATAGCTGATTTTTTATGTGTTGATCTTGTAACTGGCAACTTTGCTGAATTCATTTATTAGTTCTACTAGCTTTCTTTGAATCATTATAGGTTTCTATATATAAGATCATGCTATCTGTGAATAGAGAGAGTTTTATTTTTTCTTTTCCAGTCTGAACGCCTTCAATTTATTTTCTTGTCTAATTGCTCTGGTTAGAACTTCCATTACAATGTTGAATAGCAGTGGTAGAACTGGGCATTCTGTCTTGTTCTTGATCTTAGAAGGAACAGCTTTCACTTTTTCACCAGTAAGTATAACTTCAGTTATGGGTTTTCAAAAATGCCCTTTATTATACTGAGAACGTTCCCTTATATTCCTGGTTTTCTGCATTTCCTAATGTAATTTTATACTGCTAATAATTTACTTAAAATTTCCCTTCCACCTGGAAATTTACTTGTCCTGATCTTCTGGGTAACAAATATTTCCTCAAGCTTAACCCAAATGTCACCTTCTTTGAGCCCCCATAAGCAATTTTAATTAAAATCTTGTCTCATAATTATTTGCTTTTAGGACTATGTACTCTGTTGATCTCTTTGAGTGTGGCGATTATGTTCTATTCATTTTGCTATCCCAAGATTCTAGGACAGTGCTCAGGAAATGTTTGCTGGGAGAATGTTGAGTGACTAACATTCGCTGACTTCTCAGCACCTCCCGAGCATTCCTCAAATCTCTAGCTTAGCTTCCTGCCCCGCCCCCCATTTGCCACTGCAAGGATAGTTACTTCCTTCATTTGACACGAGACATTGCTGGGAGGATCTTCTTAGAGCTAAGGTTTGCACAGCAGAGTGACTCTCACTGTTTATGACACATGGACACCGAGGTAGAGAATAGCCACTCACCCTGCTCCACAATTAACACATTAAACAAGTGGGAGGTCACCACTAGGTAATCTCTCATGCTTGGATTCACTCTTGTATTTGCTTACAATCTTTGGCGATGCCAGGCCACCAAACCATTTTTTTCCCCTCATTGCTAAATCAAATCATGCCAATAACTTATGCTGATTGAATGACTACTCTGTGCCAAACACATTGCTAGGAGCTCTGGAAGCACGCAAAAAAACTCTGCTTGACTTTACACCTTCCTTCCCCCATAGTATTTACAAAGGCCAAAAAAGGAAAGTATTCAGGTCAAATTAGGTTGCAGAGAACTATATTAATTTCTTTTTGTTCTATAACAAACACTAACTTAGTGGTTTAAAACACCTTAAATTTATCATCTCACAGTTCTGGAGGTTGGAAATCCAGAATGAATTTTACTGCATTAAAAGCAAGGTGTCGACAGGGCTGTGTTACTTCTGGAAACCCTAGGGGAGTCTGTTTCCTTGCTTTTTCCAGTTTCTAGTGGCTGCCTGAATTCCTTGACTTGTGGTGCCAGCAATTGCATTACTCCAGCCTCTGCTTTAATCATCACATCTTCTCTGACTCTGATCCTCCTACCTTCTTCTTTCACTTACAATGACCCATTTGATTATGTTGTACCCACCCAGACAATTCAAAATAATCTCCCTATCTCAAGATCCTTAAGTTAATCACATCTGTAAAGTCCTTTTTTTTGTCATATAAGGGAATGCATTAACAAGTTCTGGGCATTAGGACATGAACATCTTTGAAGGGCAATTGTTCTGGGAGTTAGGACATGAACATCTTTGAAGGGCAATTGTTCAGCCTGCCACAAGGTGGACAGTCTGATCTTTTGCTGGCCAAAAAGGATCACTTGCCACCACCTCAGTGGTCAAGTTCATGTAGCAAGTCGTCCTCCCATCTCGGGGCCTCTTCATTTTACAGAGAGAAAATTGAAACTTGGGGAGAAAGTGACTTTACCTCAGATCACATAGCTAGCAGTTGACAGAGCTTAGCCTAGGAACAGGCTTTCTGATTTAGAATTCAAAGATTCAGTGCTTACTGATTGACCAGAGAAAGCATGGCAGAAGAAATGGTGAAGGGGCCATTGCCCTCAATCCTCTTTCTCAGGATGCTCAGAGCCTCAGCCATTCACACGTGGATGAGCCTATTTTCAGAGTCTGGATAAATTTAGCTTCCTCAGCCAAAAAGGGGCAAAGGCATTTCATGATTCTGTGTCTTCTTACTGTCCTTGAAGAACCTTACATTTTCCCCTTCATTTTAAATTTCATTCCAGGAGCTATAAGAACTTCAAATCTATTATTTTATAGATCTTCACAAAGTTCAAACTGACAGGATTTTATTCTAGACACCAGAGGACCCTCAGGGATCTTGGAATGGACCCGCGCTCAGGAAACCCCTACTCCCAGCTTGCTCAAGCCGACAGATTGCATTTCCAGTTAGCTCAGCCATTAGCTCCTGCCTTCTGTCACTTTGTGCCCACACACGGTCTCCCCACAGACATCCAGAAATCTGCCTCCTGCCCACCCTTGCCACTCCAGTGCTGCTCTCTGCTGGGAGTGACGCCCCTCTCTGCCTGCCACATCCCCCCTGTTGTCTGACACTAACTCAGGGACTTGTGTCTGGGGCTGGAATTTTGTCGTTGCTATGGAAGTGGGAACTAGTTCAGCCTTCCAAACACTCAGAGTGTCCAAAAACACACACGGCATCTCGTGCTGACACACCACTGACAACCTGTGATGACGGGGATGTACTTTTGAGTGTCATCTTGACAAGGAGCAGGAGCCTCTATCTGCCGGCCCATCCGCCTGGCCATCTGTCTTCCAAGATTTTTTGCACTTGACTGGCTGGGATCCTGAGCCTCCCTTGCCGGGGTGCTTGGCCTGGCAGCCTTCAGGGGGCGAGAAGGAAGGAGCCCCTTGTCAGCCTGGCTGTTCTGCTGGGAGGAGGTGGGAGAGGGAGGTCTCTGAGGGAAGCTCAGGGTCACTTCTTGGCTTTGGCAGCTCCCAGGCCATGGGTGGGCATTTCGGCTGAGTGGCAGAGGGAGGGGAGCCAGATCTGCCTTGTTTGCGGCCTGAAGCCACAGCTTTTGGGATTTCCTCGGCTCTTGGAAAGGCAGCCCTTTGGGGAGGCGCCAGTATTTCCAGGTGGTACAGGGAGGGCTGCCCAAGACACGTAGATTCCTTTGCTTCCTGTCTCCAGCTCCCTCTGTGAGGAAGGGATGGAGGAATTCCTGGCTTTGGTGGACTTGCCAGCAAGTTAATGTCACCAGCTATTCATCCATCAAGGTGAAAACTAGGCATCTGCAGTGTGGTGAAGAGGAGACTGAATGTCTGAGGAGAAGAAGGTATGATGAGGAAGGGGCAGAGAAGACGCAGTCTCTTAACTCTTCCTATCTGCAGACTTATCAGATTCTGCTTTGCACCCTGGTCCTGTACCATTCTCCATCAGGACATGGAGCAAGGCTTTCTGTCTCTGATGATACCTACCACACTGCTTTAGCTAGAAAGGGACAGAGAAACATATGATCACAAGGGTCAGCCTCCTCCCCAGCCAGGGCTTCCTAGTATCCAATCTTGCACTTGGTCCTCAGTCTACCAAGAACTTTCATCCATCTGTGAATGGCTTTGGGGGCCCCTGTAGTTTTCTGTATTTAGTCCACTCCAAGCTGAATTACCTGGGATAATTTCTTCTTTCACATTTCCTTCCTTCACTCTTCTAACTCATGAATATGAGGTTCTAGGTTTCATGTGTCTGACTCTTGCATAGGTTGGCCAGAGCTAGAACTTCCTTGCAGCGGCTGCTTGGCCACTGGCTGGGAGGCGCTGGCTTCTGTCTGCTCTGGGGTTAGAGCTGGGAAGTGCAGCAGTCAGCACCGCGTCTCCAAGATGACAGTTCTTCTTCTGATGTGGGAAGGCTACCGGCCCGAGCAATTATTAGTTGATAAATATTTGGCTTGTGTCTCGTCCTAAAATAATCCTCACACATGATGATGGCTGTCAGCCCTGGCTCTGGGATCTAAATCCAGCCTCCTTGTCTGCATCTGGTTCCAAAGTCTCTCATGTGACTTGTGGTCTCTCAGGGAGAAAATGAAACGTGTTAATAAGCCGATGGGCTTAAATGCCGGGATGTGGCAAAAGGTGGAAAACAGTACCCAAACAAAGCATTTCTGGGGCTCAAGCTATTACTGTATTGTTAGGGCTTCTGGGGCCACAGCCAAATCCTCTTGTCATTCAGCATTTGGACAATACAGGATCATTCCCTCAACACGAACTAGGCAAACCGTAGCCCTAGCTCAGTGATTCTTAAAGTCAGCCTACGAAAACCCTCCAGAAACTGTTCACAGGACCTCTAGTCATAGCAAAACAGTGCCTCTAAAACACACGTTTATTGGGGGGAAAAACAATTAAATTGTAAAACCTCACCGAGAAAGCTAAAGTCAAACGGATTGATAAAAAGTAGGATCTTTCCTACTTTTAAGTAGGATCTTTCCTACTTAAGCTCCAGTGAGGCTGGAGCTTCAGAGTAAGTCTTCCAGACACTGTTCGCCTAACATATCTTGTGTCTAAAATTTTCTTATCCTGAATTCAGGGAGAAACAAAACAAAATTTAGCTAGTTTAAGCCCCCAAAATATATTTACTGGAAATTAATATCTTATATTTGAAAGAAAATTTGAGCAACCAGTTTTGGGACTTGCAAAATGACTTTAGGGGACTTCTATCCAAGCTGTTAGTATTAAAAGGACTTGATTCCAACTATTTTCAGTTTTTATCTCTGTCTCCCAAATTTCAAATTTTGAGAAGAGAGAATTATATTTAGGCTGCCTGGGTTTGATGTCTGCCTCTTATTAGTCAACAATGGCTAGAGGTATGTAACATTCCCTAGGGAAGGGAGGCCGTTGTGGGCTGTCAGATTCCCGAGAGGTATCCAGGAAAAGGTCTATATATCTCTTCTATCCAAGACAAGGAGGCACTTCTAAAGGGCAGCTGGAGGTATCCACAAAGATTCCGAGACAGGCAATTTTACAGAAAGTGTTTTCAGATTGGAGCTACATCCGAGGAAGTTCCTTCAGCTGCAGGGATCTGTGTAGAGCAGAGAGGAACAGAAGTAGTTGAGATTCTGCAAATGTTTATTGAGCACCGACTATAACCCAGACACTCTTTTGGATATTTAAAATCATTAATGGGAAAAAAAAAATAGAGATTCTAGCCCTCGTGGAGCTTATAGTCAGAGCAGTGGAATTATATTGTTTGAAGACTTACTAAAGGTCTCGAGAAATTTCTAGTGCCAAATTGAAGAAGGACCTCACTGTTGTGACACCTCTTTGCCTTACTCCATACACCCAATCCATCATCGAGTCTTATCGATTTTACCTGCTAACAAGCTCTTGAATCTATTTACTGCTCTTCCTGTCTACCACTACTACCCAGGTCTGAGCTACCATCATTCTCAGCTCAGCTGCTCCACAATCTTTCTAAGTGGTCTTTGCAAATCCTCTGTCTTCCCTTTGTTCACTTTCCACACTGCAGTCCAAGTGAATTTCTTTTTTTCCAAATGAAAATCTTATGTTTGCACTGCACTCTTGCTTTAAACTCTCCAGTGGTTTCCTATCGGTCTTAGGATAAAGGCCAAGGGACTGAACAGCCTTGAAGGCCCTTTGCAGTCCAGCCCTTGCTTAGCTTCCAATCTCATCTTATACAACTGTCTTCGGTTCTCTGGGCTGTCTTTGTGTTACCTCAGGACCCTTTGCACAAGTTCTTTCTTCTCTCTGGGATCCTTCTCTCTCTCTTCATATATTTAATACTATTTAATTCTTCATGTAGTTAATTGTGTCTCAGCTGAGGGAGGAAATATGCCCAGACACTGTCTTTCTCCCACCCACTCTCCTTAGTCACATGCTTCTACAGCGTAGGAATGGTTTGTAATGATTTGTTCACTAGTGTGGTCATTGGATTCACTTCAGTCTCTCCTACTAGGTTGCGAGCTCCCTGAATGTGAAGACTTTGCTGGTTTTTTTTTTCACCGTTGAATTTCCAATGCCTAACCTAGGTCCCGAGCACTAGATGAAGGAAATAATAGATGAATAAGTGAACAAAAAGGAAAAAAAGTTGTCTTCTATGAGAGACTCTAACATTATCCTTTCGAAAATCGCCATTATTCCTTTTTTCTTTTTTTTAAAAAAAGAAAAGGAATAATAGAGGCCTACATTATTGGCACATTCCCCAATATAGCTATGTACTTTCTAACAACCAGGAGAAAAATGGAGCAGTTTAGAAGACATAATCCTGGACACACAGGGGTAACCAATAAATACTTGTGGAAAGAATTTTATACTGAATTACATCCTAATATCCCAAACAAAGTGTTTGCCGAGGCTGAGAGTCTACTGAAGAATAAATCTGCCTTAGGTATTGGGGGGTCTCTAAAGGATAGAGAATTCTGAAGTGAAAAATGGCAAACATCTAACATCTAACAACTTTCAAATCAAAGGCCTGTAACATCTTTGTGAATTCACCAAGTTAGCTGGTTGATGAATCTGTGCAAGGGAGAAATCTCAGTGAGAAGAAATGCACTGCCCTGTGTTAGGAGCTGCACCAGCAGAATTGCCTGCAGAGGGGCTCTGCTTTCTAGGTGAATGACAAGAGGAAGGGGATGGAGGGAGCGGGGTCAGGGGATGGCAAGGTCCAGGGCTCTATGGCCTCAGGCGAGTCATGGAACTTTTGAGCCTCAGGATCTTGGTCTATAAAACGGGAACGAAAACTAGGCTCTGTTATGAGGGTTAAATGGATTGTGTGAAATTGACTGGTCGGCCCCAAACCATTCAGACACCAGCTTATTTAAGTTTCTAGAGGTTTAAAATTATCTTTAGATTTAGCGACCACTCTGCTGAGAGAATATTCCCACCACTCAAATGAGGCCCACATTAATCTCAGACCCAGGAATCTTCCATCCTTGGACTGAAGGGGCCTGGTTTTTGCATGTAACTGCCTTTGGTTGTCCTGGACAGCCTCTTCACCCCCATTTAGCATTTTGATTTAGCATCGTGCAGCTTTGCTGAGAATCTCTATTGCAGCATGTTGACTTATCACTCATCCCAATAAGTTCTCATTCTCTTTCCTCCTGACAGCCTTGCCTAATGTACTTATTCATTCAATTTAAATAAATCGAACATGGGCCTATGACAGCCGATAAGTGAGTCACACAAGAACAAACAGAAGAGAAAGCTCTGCAAATAGTCAAATGTCAAGTAAGAATGGAAAACTGTCCCCACAGCTTCAACGAACCTTGGATGTCTAATATTTATGGCCAATTGATGTCATTAGAAAGTAAATAAGCCCTCTTATGCTGCATTACATAAGATTAACTGCAAGCGATGGAGTTTAAATAGCAGAGATAAGTGCAGATGGAAATAAACCTGTTTAAAGCCAGAAATATTTGATGGGCCTCCTTGCTGCTTTTAAGATAATTGATCTGTATATCTGTATTGAATCTCACCATAAGAGCTTTGAAGAGACTTGTGGCAAAGCCTGTTCAGATCCAAATCACATTTCTCTGAGGATACTCAACCACAGTTAGAATCTCTTCGAAGAGAAACTCCAGGCCTGTGGAACTGCAAAAAGCTGGGAAGAAACAGGGGTCTTCTGGCTGCAGGCCCCCCATCTCAATTTCCTAGATAGCAGCAAGAACTAAATGACCAGGGTGGTAGGGGTTTGAACCTGTCACAGGAGGTGGTATAACTAAAGGAACTATGGTGGCTGAATTTAGGTGATGGTGGTGGTGGTGGGGCGGGCAGGGAAGGTGGGATGGGGTGGGATGAGGTGGGAGGAGGCTAAGTCACCTTCTTTAAGTATTATCTCAATTCTCAAATTATTCCTGGTAAAGAACCAGGTTTTTCTTTTCATTTTTTAAAATTTCTAATACTTTGATACACTGTTCTAGGGTTTAGGACTAGCATGAAGTTCCCATCACATTCAACTCATTTCCCCCTGTGTTGGAGGGGGTTGATGAGATCTTGGGGACCTTCTTGCTGGGTCCCTTGGCCTATCATAGAGATGGAGGGATTTGGGGTGAGGTGAGGACAGATGACGTTTCTGCCCTTGCTCTGCTCTGGAAGGCCCATCATCATCCCCAGGATTGACCAGGTGAGATCTCCCTCTCAGGACTCTCCAGCGTCTACATTTTCTTTCTTTTCTTTTGGACTCATGCTCCCTTCCTCTCAGTTTAAGAAAACATAATTGTTTATTTATTTATTTTTTGATGAGGGTAACCTCATTTGGACTAATCTCAGATAATTCATCACCTGGTAGACTCTGGAGGCTCTCCTTATGTCTGAAACCACATCAGATAATACATCAAAATGTCTTTACACACTATAGTGACAAGTTAAGAGCAGATAGACAAGATTGCCTTGCTGAGGTCACGAACTCCCTACCTCTGATGATTTTAGAACAGTAGCTGGACCATCCTTGTTGTGAGGAGTTTCAGGTATTGGATGGTAGATAAGAGATTCTGTAATATTATGATTTTGAGGTGGGTAGAGCAGACACCATATGGGGAACCCAAGGGAAGAAACCACAAGAGATTCCATCTGACTGTACTTGGGCTTGTGAGCAACTGGTTGCTGGCAAAACAATGACTGAGAGGTAGGCTGGGGTCTAACCTCCTTCTCCTCCATGGGGGCCGTTTCTCCTATGCGACTGACTTGTCTATGTTTTGTTCCCCTTCAAATTAGGGATTCCTCATGTGGGTGGACTTAAGTGTGTTCGTTTATTGTCCTGTGGTACCATGCCTGCAATTGGCACTCAGTCAGTGTTAATTAGAGATGGAGATGGCATCCCATTTCCTTTGTAGGGATGCCAGTGATAGATGACTCATCCTGATGGTATCATCTATATTACTCATGTATCACTTAGAAAGATCGATAACAGAACAGAGTAGCATCTGCTTTGTATGTGTTCTGTACACAGTAAATTTTATTCCTCTTCTACCAGCACGTGGCACAGTGCCCTGTTCAGAGTAACTGTAGAGGATGTGGCTACACATATGAGATGGGGATTTGAAGTCATGGAAGTAATTTCTTTTGTGACTTGTAGAAAGTTCACCGGCTTGAACTGGTATTAAGACGGACGCTGTCTTCTCTATTAGTTATAAACCTACCTCCCCATTTCAATTTAGTTACTGGCTGGTTAAGTTTGAAGAATAAGTCAGTAAATTTTTTTTCTTTCTTTATTATCTTTTCTCTTCCCTGATGCAAAGTGGAGTGGGTAACTGTGTCCCTTAGCATATTCTATCTTCAGAATCTACTGGAAAGCAGATATGTCTTTCTGCAGAGTTTCGATTAGGAAACTTATTAAAAATACAGATTTTCAGACCCTATACCTGGAAATTCTGATTCACTCACCCTTTCTGTGGGCCCTAGTGTGTGAGTTTTTTAAACATTCTCTGATAATTGTATTATGTAGCTAATAGTAATATGAGGACCACTACTCTATGAGAGGCAGAGGATTCTCATTAAAACCTGTATTCAGGAGAAATTCTGGGATATTTAGAGCATGTGAAAATTATAAAAAATAATACCTAGATTAGATAATACCCACACCAGATTCAGGCAAGGACGTTAAAGCAACCGAGGGGCTGTGCTGCTCACTGCTGACCTGGAGGTGAGCCCACAGCCTGGAGGGGAGCCCATGCACCCACACTGGGAATACTTGTGCAGCTTTGGAGGGAGATGGGAAGAGGTAAAAATGGGGTCAGGCTCTGGGGGAGAATGGGAAATCTAGTCTGGTGTTTTAAACCCAGCATTCCCCTGAGGAATTTTTCCTGGAAATTGCGTAGCCTGACTTTCTAGTGACAACTTCAGGCTACTTAGATTTTAAATATATAAGAAAAAGATTGGAGTGTTTCTTTTTTGTAAATTCCATTCAGAAAATTAAAATGCCTGGAAATGCTTTGGAAAAGCCCATGCATGTTCAGATGTCCTAGGTGCCTCCAGATGTTTTTGGTTGGAAAACTCTTGCCTCCAGGCTGCTGGGGTGTCTCTTTGACATACTTAAGGTTCAGTCTTTTGGTGTGTTGGGGCATCCACCTGTCAAAGTAAGTTTTTCATAATTTTTGTATTCCACAAACAGGTTAGCATGATTGTGGCCTGGCTCTGTGCCTGTTATTGGCCTGGGGAGGCATAGCCCTGTGTAGAGAGATAGAGTCCTAAACAAGTCATGGGGCTTTGTCCATGATGGAGGGAACCATGTGTAAGTGCATGTTGGAGGACTCGGGCTCAGCAGTGCAGGCACTACCCACAGACAGCTGTTGAAGCCCCACCTTGTCCCCTGCACCATTCTTGGCATGCCCACTGGGCACCATCTGCAGACCAACAACATGCCAAGGCAGTGTTGCTACCACTATTTCCATCATGGAAACATTTCTTTGATCTTCCAATGTTGCTTTCAAGATGATTAATCTCAGCGTGGCTGTGCGTTTAGGCTCTCCACAAAGGCAGGTGCATGTGTCCGTGCGCAGCTCTGTCAGGACTGCTAATGTAAGCGTCTGTTTTACAGCCCAAGTGACAGCTGTATTGTTCTGGCAGGGTTACAGCTCTGACATGTGGAATCAATCTTTTTAACCTGTCAATTAATCAGCGGGCAGCTGTCAGCTCAGCTGAAAGGCCTGAAGGACAGTGCCCTTTCAATGGATTATACTGGGGGCATGGCGAAGTAAAATTGAACACTTCAAGCTTCAAGGAACTTGTGTTGCATTCAAAGCCAAGCTTCACTCTCACTTAAAGGAAACAGCCGATGGCCCCAGCGTGGGCCCCTCCCAAGGAGGCTCTGATAGGGCATATGGATAAAGAGTGAGGAACGGATTCCTGTAGTTACCTTACAAAGTTCAAGAGATGCTTAAAGGAGAGGCTTCAGAGTCTGCCAGGCGAACCTCACATAGGCCTGGGTAGGTGGAGCTGATTTATTTCTGGTATCTAAAGCAAGCGGTGGATAATGGGGAACTCGGTCTTTAGAAGGATTTACAGAGCGCCCACTAGAAGAAGAGTGCTTGTTAAGCCAATGTTGATTAAGCCCTTCTTATAGATGGGGTGTCGTCCTGAGTGCTCAGAGGGAATACAGAGCAGAATGAAAGAAGCTTTCCTTCTTTTATCACCTTATATATGAATTGGAGAGATACCAACAGAGACCGCTATAGACAATTAATTATTATTTGTTAAATACTTGAATAAACATAAGGTAGCATATGCAAATGAAAACAAGGTGTCACTAAAGTAAAGTTCTAAGCAGTTCAGAAGACAAAGAGGTGCTGAGAGCTTCAGCTGCTGATGAAGATTTCTCAAAGAAAGGGTGGTTATCACTCTTGGAGCCTATACTCTTTTTTTCATTTTCCTTCTGTTCTTGCTTGCCATTCCATAAATAACGAAAACTTTCTATTCCTCCACTCTTTTGCACCCTCTAAAAACATTTATTTAGCACCTAATTTTTGTAAAGCGTGGCGTAAGGTGCTGTGGGGAATATAAAGATGATTCAGAGAAAGTTGCCTTTAACAGAAAAACATCAAAGCTCCTGTTGCTCTCAATTCTGCAGAGCTGAAGGCCTCTCCCCTTTTTCACTTCAGTGTAGTCAGGCATCAGCAGGGCTGTGCGTTATTCAATTTCCTCTTGGTCCAAGACCAATTATCTGGCCATTTGAATTTTTTTCCTCACGGATCCTGAAGTGAGAATTGGATTTCTTTTGCCTACATGACAAGAGAGTACTTGATTTTATAGGCTCATCAACTGGCCCCCGTTATCATGTCCTTCATCAAATAATGCATATGATTTCTGTCTAACTCGGTGTGCTTTGAGCCAGACAGATCTAGGTTGAATTCTAGCTCTGTACTTCCTAATTGTGTTAACTTGGGCAAACTTATTTGTCTATTTGAAATTTAGATTTTTCATCTCTGAAATGTGGATAAATGATGTTCAATTTTTAAGTGTTATTGGGAGAATTGACTAAGATGATGAATGCAAAAGTCTTGGTAGAGTGTTGACATAGAAGATACTCAATGAATAATGGGTTCTTTCTATTTTTATATTTATTTTTTTAAAGGGAGAAAAATGGCCGACTTCATCAGTACTGCCTCTTTCGGTGGTTGCTTCATAGTAAATGAGTGGCTAATGACTCTGAAATTTGTAGTTGCAAGCTCTCTAGGACTCAAATAATGGGTCCTAACTGCGGAACGTGTCTTGGCTATAGGTCAGGCTATTGTTGATTACTTAAATCTACCAGGGCATTGTCTGGAAGCCACACATTACTTTAGTTGGAGCTAAGAGCAAAGCAGCCACAAAAAACACTCAAGCCAATAGCAAAGGATTTGAGAAGAGAATTTAGATCCCAGTAAATGCCGTGACAGGATCATGATCAGCCCAGTCTTTTCTCTCTCTGCCACATGGAGCTCAGCATCTGCTCTAAGCAAATGCACCCACGCCTGTTGAGACTGGCATCTGAAAGCTGTATTTTTGGTAGGATGTGTGTCTGCCTAGTCCAGTGAGAGAGGAGCTGAAAAAACCTTATACCTACCAGCGAGGATTTTCTGCCATCCTGACTTGCAAAAATGGGAGTTACTTCCAGAGGAGCAGATCATTAGATCATTTTGTCAAAATGACTTCTCAAAAGTACAATGGAGTTTTTCACCAGGATGAGCAGTTCTTGGTGATTCTGGTTTCTCCTCTTGCAGAGTGGGGTGGAAGAGGGAACTCCCTCCCATGCAGAATGTTTGATTGATGTAATCGGGTATGTTGTTGGATCCAACCACCAGGGGACGGGTTTTTATACTTCTCAATTATACCATAGAGTTTATGTAGTCTATAGAGGTATACCATAACTACAGTACTATCTTCATAAAGATTCCTTTGTTGTGGCTAGGTAGGTGTATACGTGTAAATGAATGATGGTTGTTATCGGAAGCGTAGTTATCAGATATAATACGTATGTCGGCAGAAAATTTGGATTTAAGTCTCGACTCTGCTATTTATTAGCTCTATGATCTTGAGCAGTCATTAAAGCTTTCTGAGTCTTAATTTATTCACTTGTACACTTGGAATTATTTTAAGAGTTAATATGAAGGTAAAATGATATAATACATAAAAGTACTTTGCAAATCTTGAACTGCTCAAATAATTGGAACAACTAATTGCACTTTATTGTGCCATTTAGCTCTGTTGCTGTGAAATTGAATAAAGAAGGCACTCTGAAAGGAGGCAGATTTGACACTAAGGTTGTATAAAGCCATTTGCTGAGAGGCAAGAGATTTAATGAGAGTAAATTTCTCGGCAATATTAAGTTTTTCTCTTAAAAATATGGGAAATTAAAATTGAGTAAGAAAGAGTTGAGGAAGTATTTGGAGGTAAAGAGAAGAGAAATGAGGAGAGAGAGAAAGAGGGAGGAAGGGAGGGGAAGAGAGAGAGAGAGAAAGAGAAAAGAGAAGCTGAGATTTTACTGAGGCAGTGTGCAGAACAGCGCCTTAGTGAGAATGTGATATCTGCTTTCAAACTGAGTGTAACATATCTTCATACTATTTTAACCTCTAGCCTGAACTCCATTCTTAAATTTAGAATTATATCACATGAATGGTTATTTCCACAATCCATTCAACAAATTGTGAAGATGCTGCAAATACTCATGCGTACATATCAAATGTTAAATATTGTGTTAAGTGCTAGATTTTGCAAAAGTGAATACAGTAGAATCATGCCCTCAGAAACTTCATAGTCCAGTGGGTGAGACAGCAATGCACTCGCATCAGTTTAATGTAGTATGACATGTGTGCAATGACAGATGTTTGCAGAATATGTAGTGCAGGAGTGCAATGCATGTGACTGGGGAGTGGAGAGGATGTAGTGACTAAGGAGGGTTTGAAAAAGGGACAGGAATTCATCAGGTGAGCAATGACTTTTCAGGAAAATGGTTGGGACTAGCCAAATGAAACATGACTTGAAACATGTATACTGTGGGTCATCATTATTGTTTCCAAACTTTGAGTTTTCCATCCGTGTATGTGAAACTTTCAAGGAGTTGGGGTACAGATGGGGATGGGGTAGATGTGAGGGGTAGGGGGGAGGATTTCTTCATGCAGGTGACTCTACTGAAGCAGTCTAAAAAGCCTGGACATTGAATGAAAATAGACAGTGAGTTTATAATGAAAGGAGCAAAAACTGACTGAGACTAATGCAGCTCCCACATCTAAAGGCCCAGGCTCAAAACAGCCTTCTCAAAATGCAGCCTCAGTCTGGCTAGAAGGCATTTTGATTTCAATTAGGTATTCTAGGTCAAAAGGAATAAAGCAAAACCATGACCAAAAACCCGAACATGCAGAACAAAGTGTGTTTTCTGGGAATCGATGTCTTTCTGGCCTGGGGCAGCTCGTTTCATATCTGAGACTCTGTTTCCCACTATTCACTAAGAAAGAGATCTGCTGTTAGTCATGAAAAATGATGTTCCTGCACCCAGTAATAAGTCCACGAGGCTCACATCGCTCTACACAGTAGTAGAAAAACTCCCAACCCAATCTTCCTCCCATCCCCTGTTTTTTAAAAAAGTAGTCAAAGAACACTGGACCAGTAGGTTCCCCAGGCTGCAACAGGAATGGAATGTCAAGTGTATTGAGGTCTTTTCCTTTTTCCTTCTTTTTCTTTCTCTCTTTCTTTTCTTTTTCCTTCCTCCTCCTCTCCTCCCTCCTCACCTCCCTCCCTCCTCCTCCCCTCCCTCCTCCTCTTCTCCCTCCTCCTCCTTTCCTTCCTTCTTCTTCCCTTCCTTCCTTCCTTTTCTTCTTCTTTTCCTCTTCCTCCTCCTCCTTCCTCCACTCTCCCTCTCTTCTTCTTCTTCCTTCTTTTCTCTCTCTCTCTCTTTTTTTTTCAAAATCACTCATACAGTAATGATTACAATCTTACTTGCACTGTGAAACCAAACTTGTTAGTGAAAGGATTAATGGAGGTGGCCACAATAAGGCTCCATGCTTAAAAAAGCTTTCGTGTCTGTAAATATTGTTTTATACCAAATCACCTTGATGCTTTGTCTTTAAACTATTGATTTGATAAATAGAGAATCCAAATAGGCTCACCTCTGCCTTTCTTTTTTCTTTTTACTCTCTCCTCAGAATCTTTTTTGCTTTTATTTTATTTATTTTTCCTCTTCTTTTTATAACCTCAGGTACATAGGGCTGAATTAATTCTATCTTATTGTGCTACTTAACACTCTGATTTTTATTATGTAAATTTTTATTGAAATACAACGTGCATACAGAAAATTGCACAAATTATGAGTATAGCTTAATGAATTGTCACAAAGTTAACCGGCACCTGATAAAGAAACAGAACATGATCTGAACCCGGGAAGACCCCCTGTGCCACTGCCAGGCACAGCCCTTCTCCTGCCCAGGGGAACCACTATTCTGCATTTCAACACTGTGGGTTAATTTGGCATGTATTTGCATTGTACTTAAATGGAATTTTATATTACGTTATCTTTTCCATTTGACTTCTTTCACTGAACTTTATATTTGTGAGATTAATCCATTTTTATTTATTCTCATTGCAATGTGATATTCAATTGTATGAAATAGCAAAATGTATTTATTCTACTCTTAATAGGTTGTTTGTAGTTTAAAGTGATTATAGGTAGTGCCACTTGAATATTTTTATATTCTTGTAATAAACATATGCATGTATATCTGTTGAGTACATACCTAGGAGTGTAATTGCTGGGTCTTAAAAAAATATATGTGTTCAGTTTTAGTAAATATTGCCAAAATGTTTCAAACTGGTTGTACCACCAGCAATGTATGAGATTTAGGTTCCTTACTAGCAGTTGGCGTTGCCAGTCTTCATCAATTTTGATTTCCTAGTTGTTCTCTGTGGGTGTGCTGTCTGCCTCTGCCAGAAGTGGAAGTCAACATTTAAAAAAAAAATCTGTTTATACCACTGTATGTACCTATAGTTAATTTCTTCTAACCAAAACATAGTATTCCACAGTATGTATGCATTCATCACATTTGTCTATTTCCCTAGTGGTATTTTCGTAAATTGACTCCAATACCCTACTAATTCCATCAATTATGAAATTTAAATGCTTGAAAATTGCTGGATTTTAGAGCATGTATATTCTTACTTCTGCTAAGTACTGCCATATTGTTCTCCATAATGGAAACACTAATGTACATGTCCACCAAAAGTGCATGAAGGTTTCTTCATATCTTTCCAAAATGTATCTGATTTTTAGGCTTGGGACATTTGAATGATCAAGAAGTAGTACCTTACTGATACTTAGTTAGTTATTTAATTGCTAATAAAGTTGAATATCTTTTTATGTATGTTAGCCATTTAGATTTCACCTTCTATGAATCGCCAACTTATATCCCTTTTCCATTTTTATATTAGGTTCCCATTTTATCGTGTTTATTTGTAAAAATTGCTTGCATATTCTGGACAATAATCCATTTGTTAGTTTTAAGTATCAAAAACAACTTATCCTATCTCCCACCCATTCATTATTTTGTCTAAGTTTATGAAATAGAAATACTGCACTTTAATCCACAAAATAAGGATTCCTAGGTAGCTGAATCAATTTTGATAACAAAAAGAACAATTATAATAGGTGGTATAGTAGAAGGAAAAGGCAAATAAAACTCTAGAAAACAATAAGGATTTCAAAAATATGTTTATGTACATATGGAGACATGATATATTGTAGACTACCCCCACAAACCAAAGAGAAGAGAGTAGATTTTTAATTAGAATAGATATTATTTGAAATTTTATCACTATATGGGAAAAAAACATGTTAATTTTCTGACTTAGATTTTATACAATAAAATCTCTGGATGAATTAAAGACCCAAGTAGGAAAGATTAAGCCACAAATATTTTTTTTAAATGTAAGAGAATAATTTTGTGAGAAGAGGTGAAGAACTTCTTAAATAAGACCCCAAACACACAAATCATAATATAAAATAATTTTTTTCATTTTCTTAAATCAATTCTTCTGAGATATTTGAAATTGAGTTTGTATATTGATTTGACTAAAATTAGCATCTGTACAATATTAAATTACTTTATCTATGAAAAATGGTATGCCTTTCCATTTTTCTCATTTTTTTCAATAATTCTTTATCTCCCTTAATGGAGTTTTAAGTTGTTTTCTATAAGATCTTGTGTGATTTTTATTACTGTAAATCCTAGACATTTTGTTATTTCTATTGCTTTCATAGTTCTTTTTCTGTTTGAAATTTAATAATGCTGTGGCAGGCCTAAGCAAACAAGAGAGATTTGATAGGATCAAAAGGTAAAAACCAGTTTTCTCTCCAGAGAAGGTCCCTCATGAGTTGCTAACCAAAGATCAGATCAAGTAACATGGAACTTTCAGAGCAAGGGACCCTGCAATTTGGATTGTCTGGAAAACAACATTAATTCAAATTCAGGCTTTCAGAATCCCTTATTTATCTAATGAAAAATATTAAAAGAAAAAGTGGAATTCACATTCCTTTGATAACAAGATATGTTGATTTTTTAGCTTTTCCCAATATGCAATAATTTGAGAAAATGTTACAACTTGTCGAGAGTTATGATGACCCTTTGATGATTTTCTTTTGCTACCATTCTATTCTTTAAAGTTAAGGGGAGTGTGGGAACTACTGCAACCCTCTCTTTCCCTACTCTCTTATATTTTCCCAGGTTTTGAAACCTAACTCCTCCTCCACCCTTGTCCCTCTGCTTACTCATCCCTTGGGCTTCTCTCCCTATATGTCTTGTCTTTTCCCGGGACACCTTGCCCTTGGTACTGAAACTCTTGGTTATCCAGTTTCTTATTTATTGTTGGACCACACACACCAGTCTATCACCTGTCTTCATAATCTCAGCCTGAGGCCTGTGTACATGTATGCTGACAATGATCAGCTTGGGTCGCTCTGTGATTCTTAGTCTCTCCCTTATAGGGTTCATTTTGTAGGGCACCTTGTACTCACTGTGCACCCAGCGAACTCAGGTTTTACCTCACCTTTAGTTACTGTTTTCACAAGAGAAGGGAAATTTTAGGAAACTACTAGGTAAAAAGCTTCCCACCCCTCCAGTCAATGTACACTGAGTCTGACTGCATTCTGAGTTTGTTGGTTACTATTCCAGCAGGGCTAACATAGTGTGGGTGGGAAAGTGTGTGTGTGTGTGGTGGGCGGGGCTGAGGTGCTGAACAGAAGCCATGTGAACATCAAAGAACTCTGACTTTAGTTTTCTACTTGGATTTTACCTAGTGTCAAAGTACTGGGGATTGAGTGTGGCCACTGATCTGACTGTGCTGCCTTTTAGTCCAGACATGGAATTCTAGCATGTTCTGCCCTTTCGCGCTCTTTCTTCCCCTTTGTGGGCTGTTTACAAACCTTTTTGTGGGGAGCCAGAAAGTTCTCTGAATGTCTTAGTACCCTCTTTGTTACATGTAGTCCCTACTCACCCTGGGAAGAGGGTGGCTGTTGGGCAAGGAGACTGCTGTAAACCATTTTAGTCCTTGGCGAATCGTAGCACACTAGTGGTTCTGAGGTAGTTCAAGTAGTCTCCCTTAGACATGGACTTGGGCTGACAAACCTACTGTACTCTAACTATGTACTATGAATTGTAGGCTTAGGATATGGTGAAGCTGGAGTTCTGCTGAGGGAGGGAGGAGGAGGAGGGGAGGAGAGAGAGAGAGAGAGAGAGAGAGAGATTGAGACTGAACAGGCAGAAGTGATTAATGTTAAAAATAGCTGGTCTCCAATTGTGCCCATTTGACTTGTGGCCTTGAGCCCCTGGAAAAGCAGAGGCTTATCTGGAATGCACTCCAATGCTTCATGTGGCTTGAGCAGCTACCAGACCAAGAGAACAAGTGTGAGGTTTCAGTTCATATCAAGTCAGTCTTACTTGATGGCTAGCACTTATTACTCGACTATGATAATTCTCACATAAAAGCAAGGCTGTGTGCTCTTGGACAAGTTACTTAACCTCTCTATGCCTTAGTATTCTCATCTGTAGGTTGAGAAGAATAATAACATTTGCCCTATATGGTTATTCTAGGATAAAATAACAACAACAGTAAAATAGTAACTACTTACAGAAGTGCCTCTAACTTGTCTGTTGTTTAAAATACGTGATCTGAATTCAACAATGTCATTGTGAAGTATCTTTAAGATTGAGGTTCAGAGGCTAAATAACTCGCACAGCCAATGAGTGATCTAGGTAGGATGTGAACTGGGTTCTCTCAACTTTCCTGCACACCCAGACTGCATGATTCTGGTGACTTCTGATGGAAGTTGAACCTGCATCACCACTTCAAGGGCAGTTCCCGCTCTCTGAGAATCCCTCCCAGGTCACCGTGCCTGAAGCCACATCTCTGAACATCTTGGGAAGCCAGCAGCAGGGAAGCTGTGAGAGGAGACCCAGCCTGCAGTTTCTCCTTTCTCATCTCGACAGTGTTTCCCCTTCCAGCAACTTTTCCTCAGCAGAGGAAAGCGGGTATCGGAAAAATTAGGCCAGGGCTCTGGGAAGTAACAGCAGCAGCAGAAAGAGCAGCCCTAAACTCTGAGTATGGGGAGGGTAAAGTACGAGAGAGAGATGGATACCAGCTTGAGACACATAACCTTGAAAATCGTGGCATTTCCTTAGTCCCCACAGGCTAATGTGTTGAAGTATTAGTTGAATGGCCACTAATTTGATTCACATGAAAGATCTGACCCTACTCCAGCAAAGCATTCTTTAGCCAGACTCTCTTTTATTTATAGAGTATATGGAGACTTACATTTTGTTCAGCCGTTTAAGAACTCAAGTTTCTCTTTTCCAGTTGGTCGCTGGGGATCGTGGTCCCAGTGGCAAAGATCCACTCCCCTGCCCCGCCCAACTGTGCTGCCTAATCTATTAGTGAGCTAGTGCTGGCAGGAGGCAAGGGGCAGGGGGTCCTTTATTTGATTGTCGTATCATTTATGTGGCTGTAGCTTCCAATGCTATTATCTTTGTTTAGCACAAACGGAGAGCAGTTAGTGCTCCTGGTAATCTATCTCAGAATCAAAAAGCTATTCAGACAGAGACAGCCTCCTTTCCAAGCCTTTATCTCTTACCACCATCATTTTCCCAGCTGGGTGCAGGCAAAGACCCTGCTTCCAATATGTCGCTCAATGATTTTAGATGATTGATCTTTCTAAAGTGCTTTTCCGTTTCTTGCCACACAGACACAGATAGATTAAGCAATTATGGATTATTTCAACATCAGAGGAACCAAGACAATTAGTCAGAAGAGAAGCACTGGCTTTTGGTGAGAGGAAGGTTTTAGGCGGTGTTAAAGGTGGAAGCAAGGATTTATTTACCCATTGGGATGGAGAGAAGACACTGAGCTCAGTTGATCTAAGGGAGGAAAAAAGAAAAATATATATACGCACGCAGTGGCAGCAGTTAGAATTTTTTATTGTATTATGGCATAAAGAACCCTCACTATCTTGGAATCAAACTAGCACTTCTGAACAGCATTCCTTTAAGGGAGATTAGATAGCTGGTGCTTCTTAGAGGGAAAAAAAGTTGCTAGAGGAAGGGAGACTGAGTAGTGCATGTAATAAAAGACAATAGATTAGATAGTCTCTGAATGGATTCAAGGCTCTAAATCACTCCAGGCCGGGCTGTCGTGCTGCAGACTTCCTGAGCAGGGCCTTCATGTTTTATGGTGTCGGTGGCACTCTGGGGAGTGAGTTACAACCTTGCAGTCAGTGGGCGGCTATCTGTTATCCTACATGTAAACAGGTATTCAAATCCGGACTCCGGAACCTTTGCTTTGGCGTTTAATCATCCTGGTAATCTAACCCCCCCGTCCCTGCCAAGGTCGCTGTTTGGATGGTGTGACTTTCAGAATCTTCTCTGGCACTGAAGGCAGGAGCAGCCAGGCTGACAGCCGCCCAACTCATCAACCGGGCTGACAGGCCCAAAAATTAACTTTGATATTTTGTGTGGAATAATTCAGTGGCAATTGGGCCAGATGATGTTCTGTAACCTAAATTCAATTTCCATCAGAGGGAAGCATCAGAGCTAGTCACCCGCTTGCCAAGAGCACCTAGCAATCTTGGGAGCATGCACGTGTATACATACACTATGCATCCATCATTTCTATTAATATGCCCTAGGTTAACATGTACGCCATATATTTGTTAAGGCAGTCACTGATTATCTGGGGCTCTGTCTTTTCATTCTTCCTTCACTGCCTGTGTTTCATTCTCTCCTTTTTCATGGCGAAGGACATACGGGCAGGGGAGGGGTGTTGGTGAGGGAGGGGAAGTGTAAAACACGCCATTATGCTCCTCAGCAGTTCTCAGAAAAGCCTGGGGTTGAAGGGAGTGTAGTTCTCATGTTAAGTTTGAGACTCACGGATGACTTCTGTTTCAGCTCCTGTCTTGGGCAGGGTAGTACAGTAGGTGGCATGTAGCCAGCAGAGAAGGATTGCAGGCGAGTAGAATCCAGGCTGCATCTCTTCCCAGATGTATGGCCTCGTTGGCTCATTCTTGAAACCTCAGTTTCTCTATTTGGAAAATGGGGAAAGTCATTCGCCCTGGTGCCTGGCCCAGAGTAGGTGTTCTGGAATGAAAGCCATTGCTAGTCGTCAGGAAGCAGAACTTTGATTCTCTCCACACCCTTGTCCTTTCAGAAAGGCTCCCTGTTGTTGATTTATCCTCCAAGAGGCAGGCACTGTCACATCACTGGAGACCAGTGCTTCTCTTAAAGGAGGACACTTTTCCAAATTAGTCATAAAATCATGCATATCAAGACTGGAGGGAACTTGGAGATCAAGAACTCCCATGTGGATATATTCCAGAATGAGACTCTGAGGCCTCATTAGCACAAGTGACCTGCTCAACACCTCAGGCTGTAGAAGCCGAGCATCGCCAACTTACCTTACTTGGAGCCCATTACCAGTGCAGAGACATCACCCCTGCTCACTCCCTGGGGGGAGGGTAGAGGCTTGGTCTTGGGACCAGGTCACAGGACTAACAATGGAGTTGCTTAATTATAAAGTCTTTTTGGAGGAAGGCTAAGCCAGAGACTTTATGTCAAATTCTGCTCATTTGAATGTGGTGCTCCCATGAGATTTATGACAATACCTCTATCACCATTGATTTAGTTGCCATAGGTGGAAAACTTTATAACTTGTTTTGGAATTGGGTGAAGTTGAGGGGAAAGGGTGGTTCTAGAAGAAAAGGAGAGAAAGAACAAGTATAAGAAATCATCTCCAGGTAATAGCACATACAGCATCCTGTGTGACTTCACACTGGTCTTTCAGATGGTCTCACTATCCTAACTATTTGCTTCAGAACTGGAGAATCTGAGAGACTTGGAAACTTGCTTAAAGTCACACAGCTAAAAAATGGTGCAGCTGGGCTTTAAACTCCAGCTCCAGTGCTCTTGTCTGTGACATCTCGTTGCCACCAGAGGCAGGTTCTGAGTCTAGGTCGCCAACAAATGTCTCTTCCTGGTGAGGCCTAACATTTAAATGTTGCGAATCCAGTGGGCCTTGGCAGTGCATGGAAGGCCGTTTGCCAAATGTCTGGATCTTATTTGTTCCCTCCAACCACCCCAGGAAACGCTCTTGTTCATTTAAATACAGATGTGACTACATTTGTTGGGGACCATATATTTTTTCTTTAAATAGAAATGCCATGCGTATGATGTTTTCTTTGAAAAGAAAAGCCCAGGGATTATCTGCATCAGGTTATAGAATGATCCCAGGGTCCATTCCTGGCTCTAAGCAAGTTGAGTATACATCACCTCGTTTAATTCAGCAATATCATCAATGTCAGTGCGTATCCACCGGCTGTTGGCTATTGGTCATCCGGACCTGACATAAACTCAATAAATACTCCATAACCCCTGACAGCCGCTAGCAGATTAGCCTGAAATGAGCGATTGCCCAGCCAACACCTGCTGAACCAAATCAGCCCCGTGACGGATGGGCCTGTACTGAGCTCTGACCACGAGTGAGATCAGTGGAAGAATGATTTTATACTTTAAGAAAAGAATTAGAGATGGTGGTGGCTGGAGTGATTGGAAAGCTTTCAAAGGAGGCTGTTTTTCTTCTCTTTCTTCCTCTTTCCCAGACAGATCCTCAGCTGCAGCTTTCTTCCCACACCTGAGCCCATTACACGTTCTAAGCTCCTGCGCCCACAGGAGGAACAAAGATGGGGAACCGGATGTGGCTAAGGCCGGAGGTGGAGGATGCTTTCAAGTGTATGCAGAATGTAGAAAGTGCCATGCTTGGCAGAGGCAAGGAGCCATCAGGGCCGGGCCTGGCCATCTGACTCCACGGTACAGTGGGACGAACTTTCAGGGTTGGGCAGAGGGCAGGGAACATACCACCTAACTGAAGGGTGAGACCTGATCTGAGGATAAACTTTTGGGCATCTTCTTGTCTCAGAGCAATCATCAGTGGGGTCTTCTGATCTTAATAGGCCACCCCAATTGATTGTCTACATTCAAACACAGGCTTGGTGAAACAACAAAAATGCAAACCAAACCAAACCCTCTGGGTTCTTGCTCTTTCACTTAATGAATGGGGAACTGTGACATGAGTCACTGACCATCTTTTGAGCCTCAGTTTTCTTACATGACGATAATCTAGACATGTACAACGATGATAATCTAGGCTACCTATTCTTCTAGTTTCTCGAAAATCTACGTTTTAATTAAGCCAGACTCTGGTACTCAGAACATTTGTACTGGTCTCTGCAGATTTTTTTCTAAATTGGATAGCAATTTGGCATTATGACATCAGCTTACGCGGAGGGACGTTTTTGAAAACAGACCTGTAAAACTCCTTGCTATGTTTACATAAAGGCTGCTTTGAGGATGTGAGTCCCTAAATCACAGGGCCCTTTCCACGTGGGTCTAAGCAAGGCATTTCTGTCTGGTTTCAATTCCAGGAACTGTTATGTGTATCTTAAATGACTGTTTAGACTTTATATTATGAACTCTGAATTGTGTAAAGGATCCTGTTTTCTTTTGTGTTGGGGAATAGAAAACCCAGATTGGTGACCTATCTCTCACCAGTGTGTTGAATCTCGTGATATGTCTGTGTTTTGGTTCTAATCTCATTTGCTACTCGTATTTCTTTTTGTCTCAGCAGTCTTATTTTAAATGTATTCTATTTTTTGAAATGATGTGGATTGTTGTCTAAGCTACCTTAAATCATTTGTTGGTCCCAGGTGGGGGGTGTAAGAACATCAAAACATTGGCGGAGCTAAGAGACAGCATCTCGGACTTTTTATCCGCATGCTGGGATGGCTGAATTGAGCAAGAAGTCTTTAGTAGCAGCCAGAATGCAAGCACAACTTTCTGATAGATGAGCAGAAAGCGTAGCTTTCTGCCTTCACAGTCTCTGTTAAGAAAGAGGCAAATGATTTTGGTGAGGCCAGGTGTGTAGACTGGTCCTGTCTGTCCAGTAAGCCAGTGCCCAGAAAGGGAGCCACTGAGAGTCTCCTCAACCATCTCATACCAGAAGGCCCAGCCAGGTAAACCTGGCCCAGGTGAACTTGGGCCAGGTAACGCAGAAGGAAAAGCCTTGCGGGGGCAGCTCACATTCTCTCCTCCAGCACAGAAGGAGCAGCAAGTCCACCAAGGGGCTCCCTGGCTGTTTCTGGCCAGATCACCAGTGAATGTGCAGCAAGAACAATCATATTTGCTCCTCACCTGCCTAATGGTGCCTATGAGTCTCACCTGCCTGCATATGCTTGCCTGGACTTACAATCTCTGCTGCTCTTAGTGGTTCTTGGTGAAGGACCCCTATTTCATCTCCCCTCTAAAGCCAGCAAAGTATTCAGTTTCCCTCGCAGTTCGTTCCTGCCCAGTGCCCTACTTCTCTTTCTTTCACGGGTCACTTCGGGTCTGAGGCCAGGTCCGTGTTCTTTTCCCTCTTTACTCTCTTCTTCTCAGTATCTAAATATTAAAAGCAGCCTTTGGGCTTTATTTAGTGCAACAAAGTCAGCCTCAACCACAGTGGCGGGTTCACTGTGGCAGACCCATCAGCATGGGGCTCTTCCTGGAGCTCCCAGATGACATCTATCCTGATTTTGCTTCAGAACAAGTCAGTGGTTCTCAGCCCTGGCTGCATATTTGAATCATGGGGGAGCTTTTGAAAAATACTACAGATCGATTAGAACTGATTCTCAAGTGGTAGGAGTGTGGAGGCAAAGAGGGCACTGGGTATCTGGAGCTTTT
Organism: Pteropus medius; assembly: GCF_902729225.1. NCBI lineage: Eukaryota > Metazoa > Chordata > Mammalia > Chiroptera > Pteropodidae > Pteropus > Pteropus medius. The sequence continues at coordinate 27,254,443 of NW_024354502.1, read as the reverse complement.
ATTGGAGGCTGTGAGCGCACAGGGGAATGGTGCAAATAAGGTACTAGTGGAGATTTGGTTAAACCTCTAAGAATGTGGAGAGATGCTTATCTCATGAGTGAAAGCTGGAGTTCTGTTGATAGTCCATGACTGTCAGCTACATCCACACCCCAGCTTTGGGTGCTCTGTGAAGAGGGAGGTAGAAGGTGGAAGGATCAGCAGAAAAGAAGGCAAGGATCTCTCCATGACACTCATTCCCAAGAGATCTGGCATGTCTCTGTGCCCCAGGTAGGCACTGAAAAGAGGGGCCTCTGCTCCATACCGCAATGTGCACATGGCCATTCCTACAGGGAGGCATGGGCCAGGCTGTTGTTGGGAGGATAGGGAGAAAGATCAGAACGTTATGAGCTACTGGAAAGGTTGCAAGGGGCTACTCTGTCACAGTAGCATTTGCAGTACAGTATCACCTCATTTATCTTGCACTGTCAGGAGAGGACGGCGTTCCACTTAAGTGAATTTTCCTGAATTCCCAAGCTTGTCCTTTCTAAACCCAAAATTTCATTTACTTTAGGCGTTCTGCATGGAAAGTGTGCTAAAATGTATTATACACCTCCTTACCTTTTTAGAAACACAGGAGAGTTTAACCCTTTCCTGATGACCCTGTCTAATTTCTATGACTGTCCGGCACACACTCCTCTACTCACTTTTAGCTTTGTGTATTTGCTCGGCCACAAGGGTGTCAGCTGTCAATTCCCATTGCTGTTATTGAGCTGTTCCTAATGCCTCCTTCTGTCTTCTCCAGCACATCTGATATATGCTACACCCAATTTTCAGAAACTGGGGAACCAGCTATCTGAGATTGTTAGACTTTTATGTTAAGCAAGAGTGAAGAGGGTTTGAATGAGTGCCTTGGTTCTTCTAAGCAATACAGTCTGTGAATTTAGTGTAGGCTTGTGCAATAGTTATTTTAGGTGTCTAGGCTTTCTCTGCTTGCACACATTGGAAGTCACTAAATGTCATACTTCAAGATAAGTGGGGGTGATGCTGTAGTGGTTTTGAAGAACAGTATAAGTATTTCCCCCTGACTGCTCTTTTTCAGGAATGTCATGTGTCTTATCCAACTAGCTGGGTTCCTGCTTTGGATGTGTTATTGCCTTCACCTGCCAGACTACCTGTCACTAGGTTTTCGTCTGTAGGTTTCATGAGTCTGGACTCTGTCTGACAAAGGGCCTTCCCACCTGGAAAGAAATGAAGATCAAAAGCTCCTTCAGAAATATGTCTAGGACTTCAGGCTCAGAGAAAGGGTCCCAGTATGAAGGGCTGTCAGACTGAGACAGATGCAGTGACATTTGGAAAGTAATTTGAATCACCAGAGGACAATGGATATTGAATGGTTGGCAAAAGTGTCTCCCTACACCTGCTGTCAACACCAATCGACCACTGGTTTAGCTTCCTGCAGAGAGGAGCCTTGCCCTCACCTACATTTTGGTGTCTTGAGAGGTAATATCATTTGGGCCGGCAGGCTGAGTGTGTTGCCGGCAAGAAGCAATAGCCTGAAACTGGGATGATCTGCAACGAAGATTTGGGGCTTTAGGAAGTCCATCTCTGGTGTTTTTGTTTGTTTGTTTGTTTCCTAGCAAAGGTGGAGGCTTGAGTACTTCATTCATGACTATCACCATCTTTGGAAGTTACTCGTCACCACCATATGTGGGCACTATCTTCCCAACCCCCCTACAGGGTGGGTGTTATAAGTCCTGTTTTAAAGATCAGAAGCTTAACTTAGATAAGGAATCTTTCCTGAGGTCAGGCAACTGGAAGGTGCTGTAGCTGAGATTAGAACTTGGGTTTGCTGATTGAACATATGACATTCGCTTTCTTTCTTGTCACTGGGCCTTGCCATTTCTCTCTGTATCATCAGTCTAACTAGCTGCCCTGGCCTCACACTCTTTATGTCTGGAAGCACAAGCTGGGGAATCTGGAACTTGTTGGGTTGATGGCAGGCCCTGGAAGCCAAGATCAAGGCCAGCTGTTCACATAGATGGACCAGGCAGCCATTTCCATGGTTCCCAGGGGCACCGACTTGACACCATTGCTCTAGAATTACTACTGCTTCTATCCTTTGGGCTTCCTTAAATCCCCAAAGTAGAGTTGGAATATTTTAGCTTTAAGTTTTTTTTCAAGATGCAAAGATATAAATATCCTTGGAAAGGTACTAGTTTAAGCTGTTACTTATTTGCATCTCGAGGAAAATAAGTTTCAATTTTTTTTCTGGAGAGCACATTTTTCTTAGAAAGGAGGGGACATGGAAAGTGAGCAGTATGGGTTCAGGTTATCCAATGAGGGGTGGAGAAAAGAAGCAGGCCAAAGGCATCAAACCCAGCTTTATTAGGGACTTATCTGGGGACAATGGTGAGGTTAGAGATCAAAAGACACCCTAGAAAGTACATATCTGGCATGTCCTATTCGAAGCCCAAAAGACACTGTGATAGATGTATGGCTGGGAGCCAAGCAGTTGACTGGAGATTTCAGAGCCATAAACATTAATCTTGACCGTGGCATCTTGCTGAGCCTTCTGTTTCTTGGATCAGTCACCATCTATTCAAAACTTAGCGTCTAATACTTAACAGCACTTGCACAAAGTAAGGGCTCAACAAACGTTTGTTCAATATTAAACATTCCATCCGGATACACATTCACATGGATGGAAACCCTGAGGACAGAGGTTATCCTATGTGCATTCAAGCACAAATGTCCCATGGATAGGGCTGGTAGAAGAAAAGCACCCTACGTGGTTACGTATATCCTTATTAGAAGATAGAATCGCCTGCCCCATTGACAGAGATAAGCAGGCTTCTCTGGTATTCTTCAAGCCCCAAGTCATGAAAAACCACCTCTTTCTACCTGGTAAATAAAAAGAAACAGAATGACCGTAAGGCCTCAGGAAATCGTGTTGTCCAAAAAATATGTCTTCCGCTTCGCTGCCCTGCCATGCCCTGCCCTGCCATAGCCTGACACCCCAACTCCTCCTCCTGATATTTTAGCCTTCTTTCCCAATCAGACCCAATGTGCCTTATCTTCTACTCCTCTCTTGCACCATACCCCTCAATTCTAGCCACACTGGTCTCCTAATTATCTCCAAACACACAATATACATTTGTATCTCTTCATCTTTGCCAAAGCAGTCCTCCCTGCCCGGAAAACTTTTTCCCCCGGCTGAGCTACACCCTTTGTTTGGGTCCCAGCCTGATGATGGAATTCATTTTCTGAAATCTTATAGCACTCAGAGTCAGTACCAGTCACCTAATACTTGAGGTTTGCTACCTTGATTTGGTTACCTTGAGGGCAAGGTCCATATCTTATATGTCTTACCTGAAGGCCTTAGCATTGTGCCCACACCTAGAAATTACACAATAATGATATGATTAGAACTGTGTTTATCAGTCAGTGGACCTTTAGTATTCCAGGAGATATGCTTTAGGAAACAGGGGTTCTCTGGTCAGATTTGTTTGGAAAGCGCTATTAAATTAAATATGTTTCTTTTCTATAGAATTTCTTATAGTATATATAATATGTAGAATTTCCTACTTATTTACTTGAGCATGGCCCTTCCTATGGACTTATTACACACTATCAGTGTTGTGTTGGAATCGGCTGGTACTAGCTTGCAAGAATCAATTGCTAAATTTTCAGAAAATTTTTCAAACTGCTAGATTTCATATTGGTATCTTGAAATTGGCCCGTAGTGGGAGTATTTACACCACAGAAATTGCTAAATGCTACAAATCAGGGCGCTTTACCCTAGAGAGCCAGTCATTAAACATTTGTCAGCATGCTACTGACATTAGAGTTCTAGAGCACAGCTTGAGAAATGCTGGATCATAGGGACAAAGAAGGAAAGGTCGTGGAAGTGGGACAGAAAGAGAAAGAGAAAGAAAAAGGAACAACTTGTCTGGCAGCCAAAAGGTCATAGGATCCTTCTAAAAGCTTTCCTAGGGGAGAAGTGCACGGCATCGCTGGTGGGCTACAGAGGTGATAATGAAGATAATCAGATCTAACAAATGTGAGCTTCTCGCTCCAACTTAATTTGTTCCTTACCGCCTTACAGAGTTTGCTGCCAATTAACCAATTAGTAGCTAATTTAATTTCCTCATCAGGGTTGCAGCAGAAGGTTTTCTGATTTGAGTGTGAGGCATGCCAGGACAGGTGCAAGAACACTTTCATGCCTGTTAGTGACAGCCTGGCCTGCCCGGGGGCTATGCATTTTCAGGGAGAGAGAAACCAGGCTGTTTATTCCTAATCTGCAACCATCTGGCTGAATGACCTTGGACAAGTCACTTATTTCTTTGGGTTGAGTCCTTTATCTGCAAAATGAGGGGTTGAAGACAACCACCCCTTAGGTCTGCTGATTTCTATTTCAGAGCTCTTCGAATCATGCCCTTTCAACTATTTCTTACTCTTACTGCTGGTGTCTCTGGGGAGATAGGCCAGTCCTTAGCCTGATTTTCTGAGAGGTCAGCTCCCACTGGGTACACATGCATATAATAATCTATGGCTTTGGAGCCAGAGTTTTACCTGTGGGCCAGTGCCTTCCCTGAGGCCCACCTGTTTATCCTACGGCAACTTAGAGAATCCAACACTCAGTGCTTCGATTTCCTCTTTCAGAAGTGGAGAAAATACTGCACTCCTAATTGCAAATAAGACCTTCTTTAAGCAACCACAATAAATTAAAAACAGACCAGGTTGGAAATTATCTGCTTTACAAAAAGATCATTCATTCTGAAAAATGATGCTTGAAAGTACATTTTCTTTAGTGAAATTAAAATGTAAGGCAATTTAGAACTCACCGTTGAGTGCTCCTCCTCTTTCATTATCCGCCGGACATTGCCAATGGGGGGTCCACCTTCTTTCTCTTTCGACTGTTCCCCTCTAGGCTGAGCCTTCATTACCAGTCTCCTGTGCCTGTTTTATCTCCTGACTGGTCTCTCCTCAGCCATCCCTCACACCCAGCTCATCTTACTCAGGGCCTTGCATCGTGTACACATTTATATTCAGGAACATTCAAATCATAGCCCTTTCCCCACTCCCATCATGCCTTTATTACTCTGCCTACTCCAGACCCTCTCTAGAACTCAATTTGAGTGTTGGGAAAAGTTCTAGATTAGGAGGTGGGACTGTTCAACACGTGCTCTTGTCGTATAGCAGAAAGAGTTCCAGAAGAGTCAGAAGCAGCCACCTTCTGACTGCTTAATTCATAACCCCCTGAATTAAGGGGTTGGGCTAAGGGAGAGGGCCCTAACTGACATTCAACTGCACACAGGTATGCAAAGGTAAAGAACACTATTGCGAAAAGTTTGTAAAACAGAAATTCTTTTCCATAGGAAAAAAACGCACCCTAGTAAACCCCTTTGGAACTCAGATTCTCTCAAAGCATGGGCAGCACAAGTGTCCTTGTTCTCTTAATTCACAGATCCTTTTGATGTGTTGTCTTGATAAATATTTACTTTATAACTACTTCATTGAGATGTAATTCACATATAAAATCTACCCACTTAAAGTGTATATAATGTTTTTTAATATATTCAAAAACCATAAAATGATCACAGCAATTTTAGAACATTTTTATCAGCCCCCCCAAAATATCCAAAACCTATTAGCAATCACTCCTCATTCCATCCTCCCCATTGTACTAGATCTACACACCCAACTAATCTACTTCCTGTTTCTATAGACTTACCTATTCTGATATTCCATGTAAATGAAATCACACAAGGTCTTCGTGACTGACTTCTCCTGCTTAGCCTGTTGTTTCCGAGGTTCCTTCATGTTATAGAATGGATTGGCACTTCATTTCTTTTTATTGCTGAATAATGCTTCATTGTATAAATACATCACTGTTTAAAATCTGTTCATCAGGTGGTGGACATTTGGGTTCGACATGTCAATTTCTGCACAAAAGCAAGAGATTATGTTGAAACTATAGATCTATTTGGAGAATTATGTCATTTTAATAATAGTAGTCTTCTAACCTATGAAAATGAGATGTCTTTCAATTTATTTAGACCTTTAATTCATTTAAAAAATATTTTGTAGTTTTCAATGTACGAGTCTTGAAGTTCTGTTACATTCATTCCTATTTGTTTTATTATCTTTGCTGCCATGATAGATAAAATTGTTTTCTTAATTTTATTTTCATATTGTTTATTGTTAGTGTATAAAAATAAAATTGAATTTCATCTATTACTTATTTAGTAGTTTATAATCGTTTTTCATTAAATTCTGTAAGAAATTTTATATACGAGATGTTATCTGCATTAGAAATACTTTTCTTTCTTTCTTTCCAATCTGAGTTATTTTCATTCCATCCTCTCGCTAATTTCCTTGGGTAAGACCTTCAATGTTGAGTAGAAGTGGCAAGAGCTGACGTGCTTACCTTGTTCCTGTTTTTAGAGGGAAGCATTTTGCCACTAAGTATGACATCGGCTGAGGGCTTTTTTGTAGATGCCCCTCATCAGGTTGAGAAGTTCTCTGTTGGTCTTAGTCTGTTGAGTGTCTTTATCATGAAATAGTATTGGATTTTGTCAAATGCTTTTTCAATGTCTATTGCGATGTGATGATCAAGTGGTTTTCTATTAATATGGTGCATTTTATTGATTAATTTTCAGACATTAAACCAACTTTGCATTCCTGGGATAAATAACACTTGACCAGGGTGTATAATCCTTATTATGTTGCTGGATTCCATTGAAAATCTTTGTATCTATATTCATAAGGAATATTGGCATTTAATTTTCTTGTGATGTTTTTGTCTGGTTTTGGTAAAAGGATAATATGGGTTTCCTAGAATGAGTTGGGAATCAGGGCAAATAACTATGCCTTGTTAATTGAGCTTTTTCAGGTTGCTGACAGGGGAAATGATGATAACACTCTGGGGGTGGGATCTTTTAGGGTCTCCAAACCTGGTCTCCAAACCACCTGTGGTAGTTGTGAGGCAGCTGGTTTTTCAGGCAAGTAGAGAGCTGGGGAGAGCGAGATAGGAGTAGGTCGAGTTCCAGCACCCAAATCCCTGCTGTTCTGATGGTCATTCCACGTATGCCACCCCATTTCATCATGCCGCTTAAGTGTTAAAAATAGACTAAATACACGAAATAAGCAGAACATTTATAGTAAATAGAAGCAAAAAGGTGTTTTTGGCAGTGAGTGGCAAATAAGCCCTGTAAGTTTTGTATGGGAAACTTATTGCGTTCGGGACTATGGGCACCAGCCTTTTTGTTGTTTATGTTCATATTTGTCAGTTTTCTAAGAATTACGACCAAAAAACCATGTTATTTATATAGTGAGTTACATATACTTTTGTATTTATTACCTCATCCAAACTTGCAGAAACCTGTGATTTTAGATAAGGAATCCTCGACCCCTGGGTGTTAGCACACCTCCTCAAGTTCACACAGCTGGACCCTGACATATAGTCACAGCAGGATTCAGCCCTGAGGTTTCTGACCCAAGTTCATGGCTCTCCTACAACACGGCTGTCTTTGTTGAAAAAGGAATAAAATTCAAATCAATCATTTTCTACCATTAGGAAAGCTGCTAAAAGTGTTTGGTGAGGAAGGAGTTGAAATGAACGGCTTAAGTGAGGTTTTTCTGCACCATCTGTGGTTTCCTTGGCTTCGTGATAGGAAACTCCTGGATCACCCAGCTTCTCTTGGACTCCTCTGCTGTCTCCTCCCCTAGGAGCTGCTCATGTCTGATGCTTCTCAACCTTGGTTTGATCCTTTTTTCTTATTAACCTTCTTTCTTGGAAAGTGTACCTTCTTCTGGACCTTCAGAAGACTCCAAATCCACTTGTAGCCTTGGGGTCCCTCTTGAGTTCAGTCTTGAAGGACTTCTTGCTTGCTGGGTATTTTCATTCAGAAGCTCACACTTAGAGGGAGATATTCTGTTCTCAAAGGCTATAATCCCAAGTCACTGAGCATGCATGATGCCAAGCCAGAACTCAGTCCTTACAGAAGCACTTGCTCTGATTCTCTATTTGGTGCTGTTTATATTCTGCCAACTCCAGGGAACTTGAGCAACTGACAGCTTTATAGACTCCTGGATTTCCAGAATTCTGAAGTAGTTGTTTGGTTTCTTTAAATATGTAATGATAGAATGGGCCCTTTCCTAGGGGGCTTAGCAAAGCAAAAGTGGGTTGTTTGGGTTTTATCAGCCTGTTGAGGAGAGGGATGGTTTCCATCTGACTCCACCATATCCATTGAAGTCCTCTATGTTCCCCTTCACTACTTACCCAATAGAATAAGTCCTCCACGTCAATGTTGTCCCCATTACTTCTGTGATGTTCTTTACATATAAGCCTCCAAGGGTTTTGCCCAATTTGGGCTTTTTAGTGTGTAAGGTCCCCAAGGTCAAGGCAACAGACAGTCAACAATGCTTGCTGAATGGATAAACCTTTTAAACTTATTTTGCACAGATAAGTATATAGCCACATGCCAGTCATCAGTATAGTTCAATTAATGCTTCTGATTGTAGTGTAGCACTCAAAATAAATTTAGGCCTTGGATGCAAAGGCCTATACAGAGAATGCAGCGTGGGGTGGTTTTTTGAAAGATAGAATTTTTCAAAAAGAGACTTGTCCACGTTCTGCTCAACTGGGTGAGATTAGAGGTTCCCTTCTCTTGTCTGATATTTAGTTTCTCTACTGTAAAAGGTGGGAGTTAACGAGAAGATCTCCCCAACTCTGTGACCCTCACTCTGCATGTAAAGTAAGATGCAGGAGAGAGAGGGGCCATTCCACGTGAGGTCAGGAGAAGGCCTTGTGCAATCTCTGATCAGGACTGATTTTATAGCAGGGGCACACGTTTTAAACAATGTTAGTTTAGAAGACTGAGAAGTAAGAACATCTATTTCTGGCCCAGTCACATGTTTTTCTTCAGTGTCAAGGGTTGTCCCTGCAGTGAGAGCCTTGAGGTTTCAATTAAAAGGTGTTTTTCACTAAGATCTTGATAGATGACTACTTAACTGGTTTATCTTTTCCATGAGGTATTTTCATGCAAGAGGAGACTTCTTATAAAAGAGAAGTCTCCTGGACGTGAAAGAATAGTTCTCCAAAAGTGACAAACAATGACCGGACATAATGATTTTGAAATAAAAGCCCTTCTGACTTTTCTCAAATCAGATCTGACCAACGGACTGACTAACTGGCCCATTATTCAACAGCCCAGCACAGCGTTCTGAGCCTCACTTGCCTTTTTTTTTTTTTAAATCCTCTTTCTTCTACTCCCACCCCACCTCTGAACCCGTCTGACACTCATTCTGGGTGCAGAAGGCACTTGGCACTGCTGCCACTGGCTCCTGTCACTCTTTGTCAACTCCAATCACCCTCATTTTGTTTCCTCTCCACAGTCGGTTAACAGCAGCTCTCAGAAGCCTGGGTGGTTACCTGCGGCCCCCGACCCTTGGCCTCAGGTATCATGTAGCCAGAAGAGGATTCTTGATGAAAAAGAATGAGCAAACCTTAGCCTCTCTCAGCCTCCTGTCACCTTCTGAGGAGATGATTCTTGAAAGGGTGTATAATCCTGGGATGATATATACATGCACACACACACACACACACACACACACACACACACACATGCGCATATATTTTAAAGTTAATTCTGCAGACTGCTGTGTTGGTGACATTTCCTTCAAACTGCAATAACTAACCTGTCACAGCCCTACAAATGCTGACAATACAGCATCATGTGGGGTTGACTTAATAAACCTCATTTACATTCATTTTGATTCACTCGGGCGTTGAAAAACATTTCGCAGGAAAAACTAGGAACCTCTCCAAGACGACATGATGTTTGCTGATACGATATGAACAGACTTAATAGGCAGCATATATGAAAACATGCACTTCTTAGGTTATTAGCAAACTTGGTACTTTATGTTTTTTAAAAGCATTTAAAAATTATTTCTTTGAATGCTGGGCTTCTAAGCTGTGAAATGTGTCAACGTTTAGAGTCTTTCTGTTGAGAGGGAGGTAAGAACACAGTTAACTCTCTCCTGTGAGTTCTGAACTTGGACAAATACTTCACCTCTCGGTATCTCAGTTGTTTCACCTGATTAATGGGCATCTTAATAATACCTGCTTACCTAACTATATTAATCAGTTATTGCTGCAATAGTGCTGCATAACAAACATTCCTAAAATACAGTAGCTTATAACCCCAAGCATTTGTTTCTTTTACAGGTTTCTAGGTACTTGTGGTTTGCTGGGATTGGATAGGATCAACTGCATGGAGTTTTAGGCTATAGGTTAGATTTAGGTCTGCTCTGCACATCTTCTCATTCTCCTTGGATCCGCAGCTATCTGGGTCACGTTCTTCTGAAGGTAGTCAACAAAAGCCCAAGAGCCAAGCCAAATCACGGGAGCATCTAGAAAGCCTTTGCTCATGACATCATTCTTTACATTATGTTGCCTTTGCTCATGACATCATTCTTTACATTATGTTGATGAAAAATAAATCACCTGGCCAAACCCAAAGTCGATGGGTATGAGGATGTATTCTCCCCCTTCTCAAAGTCACAAGAAAGAAGGAAAGAGTAAAGAACTGAGAATATCTATCACCCCATCTCACAGAGACCGTTTGAAGAAAGGAGATGATGTGTTTAAGAGCTCTGTAAGTTGCAGAGTGTTATGCAGATGTTAAGTCTCCTGTGACAGTTCTACGCAAGGATTCTTTCTCCCACTATGATTATTCTCCGGTTACCTGATGTTTGTATGTGGGGCTGCCATTTTCCCAGTCACCCAAGTCTGAGACATTGCCATCTTTTTCCACTCTTTCTTTTGCCTCATCTGCCATTTTGCATCAGTAGTAAGGAGTCCTAAGTGGCTTCCCTTAACCCATGTTCTCCCTGCTCTAATTGAGCCTAAACACCACTGCTAGACTCATTTTCCTGTCATATAATGTTCATCATGTCACCCTTGTGTCTTAGGTTGTAGTCCTCAGATACAGAGGTAGAGACAGGGGTTCTTGTCCAATGGATGTACTGAAGGAGTACCCTCGGGAGAACTCTCTTACGAAATAAAGGAAGCAAGAAATCACAGGGGAAGAAGATAGGCTGAGATGTGGTTTCAGGAAAAGTCTAACCTTGGCCTAATTGTGCAGGGAGCTTTGGAGCATAAATTGCACTAAAAAGGTTGTTCTCCGCAGAGAGAGGAAGACTGGGCTGTTTATTCCCCTTAGAGTTCATGATTGGTCACTAACCATCCCTTTCCCAAAACACAGGAAATGCTTTGGAGTTGGGTCCTGGTCTGAGCCATTAGAGATGTCTGCTCTGCTCGTATGTGAAAGGCAACTTGATGCAGGGGACAAGGCACCAGAATGGATTAGACAGGACGATTCCTGGAGTCCACACGGGGCTAGCAGTAATTTAAGTTTCCTCCAGCCATTTTCCATATCTTTTCTTTTTGTTGTTGTTGTTCTGTTTTCTGGGAAGTTTCCTTGAGTTTAGGGTCAACACTTCAGTTCATTAAAAAAAAAAAATCTCTGCTACTATATTTAAAAATGTATCAGATCCCTTTATTGTTCTCTGAGTATTCCTTTTGATATATCTTCTCTCTCTTTTTTTCTTAAGTAATCTTGCCCAAGACTTCTTTCTCTATTAACTTTTTTTTTTCAGAGAACTATCTTTTGGTTTGTTAATTTTCTCTATTTTATTTTTTACTCTCCTTATGGCGGCAGTTCAATTTTATTGCGTCTCGGCTCCAAATCTACCTTTGCCCTGCTTGTGATTCTGGAACACTTCATCCTCGTCCGCTGATACAATGTTACACGTTGTCAGTAGGGGGCGCTGGAGGGACACTACAGGAGGAAGGGGCTCCTCTTTCTGGTTCCAGTACAAATGTCTTCCTGCTGGCTCCTGTGTTATGCAGGACACCCAATGGAGTTCACCCCTATCAAGTTTTGGTGGCACTTTTTCAGGCTCTTTCCCTATGAGTATGGGTTCTCCAACTGGCCCCTAGGTGATGAGTTCAACAGCAACTGCCATGGGCAACTTCCAGAAGTCTGTCATTAGCCTTCCAATGGGCAGATTTTTGCCCACAAGGCTTGGCCCACTGGCACTCTGGTAAAGGTTTCCTGCTTGCCAGTCCTTGTCCTATACTTGCCTTACCACAACCTCAGCCCAATAACTGTGGACCAGCTCTGGCTCACAGCAATCCAGCAAACATCTCCATAATCTGGTGGGATACAATCACAACTTTTTCAACAAGGCCTGAATCTCATATCTGCAATCTTTGGTGACAGCTAATTGATCACAGTGTTCCTTGGAATAAAGTAGATGGGCAGCTTACTATAGTATTTCTTGATCTATATAACAGGAAAATCTGTAAGTCTGGCCAAAAACCTGACTTTACCAGTTTCGAGACCCAAGTCAGTGCATAGACCCACAGCCTCCTGATTGAAGGGGACATTGGATCCCTTTGAGGAAGGAGCCACAAGTAGGCACTGTAAATATATTCCAAGCATAATCCAAAACAACCTAAGGTCATTTGTTGGTGTGACCATGCAATACCCAAACCTTTTGGAGATTACTAGGCACTGGCTACGAATAGACACTAATTCTGGGGCATCCAGAGCATGACTTGACCCACTACAGTGGGAGCGACAGTAATCAAGTAATAGATGGAAACTTAGCTGAAGTTTGACTCACAATGGGCCTATTTCATCCACAGACTTGCCTCACAATTATTTCCCCAGATCTTTAATATATAACTATAATACATGTACTTGGAAAGTAGAAATATCTCCCACATTGACCCTTAAACCCATTGGATGAGAGCCTTTATAGTTAGAGGAACTACATAGAAACCCCTGAAACTTCTCTCTACACCAAGGTAATAAATCAGAAGTAGTATTGCATCTCTGGGGAAATTTCGGAGATTTATGCCATCATGCAAGCATTCAAAGAAAGAAGCAGGAATGGTAATACCTATCATATTCCCATTTAACTCACCTGTTTGGCCTGTGCAGACATTGGATGGATATTGGAGAGTAATTATGGACTATCATAAACTGAATCAGTGGTGATTCCAAATGCAGCTGTTGTCTCTGTTGTATCTTTACTGGAGCAAAACTGCACAATTCCTGTCGTTTGGTATATAGTTACTGATGTAGCTTATGCTTTTTTCTCCATACCAATTTAAAAGGACCACCAGTAAGCAGTGCTTTTACCTGGCAGTGCCAACAGTATATCTTCACAGCGCTGCCTCGGGGCTATCTCAATTCTTCTGCTCCCTGCCATAATATAGTCTGCAGAGATCTTGATTATCATGACGTTCCATAAAACATCACATTGTTCACATGGATGCAGACTGGATAATGAGCAGGAAAGTGGCAAGCATTTTAGATGTCTTAGAGAGACATATGCAAAGTAGAGGTGGTTTAGCAGTACTCCCAAGGGCAGCTTCTTTGCAAGTATTGTTATTATCCCATTGGCCAGTTTGCAGCCTGCAAGTCTCAGCATTTTGACCCCCTTGTCAGGAGTTTCCTATTTATCAATCCAGGCCTGTGGTTTCATGCCTGCCAACCTTGGCCTACAGATGGGGACAAACTCTGGTCTAGGAAACACAGAGAACTTCTCTGGCATCAAATGGACTGTCACCAACCCTTCTCTAACGAGGTCTGAATTCTAGCCTTCAGGAGGGATCCCCTTCCATATTTTTATTTATTTACTTACTTACTTACTTACTTATCTATCTAACTATCTATCTATCTATCTATCTGTCTGTCTGTCTGTCTGTCTGTCTGTCTGTCTGTCTGTCTGTCTATCTATTTATTTATTTTCCTTCCTTGGGTACTCTTTCTCAGACCCTAGGCATTCTTTAGAGTTCTCTTTTTCTCATCACCGTAGTAAGTAGTTCCTTGAAAATAGTTAACGATTATTTATACTAAGCATTTCTTGCTCGAATTATTGTTTTTGTTCTTCTGACTGGATCATGACTAATATACTTATTTTTAATATTTCCTCTGTGTGTTTTTTAGATTTAATCTGTTTCTTGTGTCTAATGTCTTATGTTGAATCCTTAGCTTATTTGTTTTTGATTATTTTTGATTTCCAACAAAATTATATAAACTTATAAATTTCCTTTTAAATACTATTGGTTTGTACCATAAATTTTGACATGCATTTTCATTATTATTTAACTCTAAATATTTCTTATTTTATTCATGATATCTATTTTTAACTCAATGATTATTTAGTAATATACTATTTAGTTTCCAAACACGAAATAAAAAAAAAAGGTTGCTTTGTTATCGATATCATATTTTGTTGCATTATTGTTGAAGAACTTAAATGGTATTATATGATATTTTGGAATTTATTGGGTTTCCTTTAAGGTCCAATATACAGTTTAGATTTATTAATGCTTTACGTGTGCTTGAAATAACAGATTATCTATTCATTTGAGGTGGAGTCTGTAAGTGCTGAAACTCATTTCTTTTGTTCAGATCTTCTATGTCTCCATTTATTTCTTTTGTCTTCTTGATCTATCTGTTTCTGGGAAGGTCCTGTTGAAATTTTCACCTACAATTGTTGACTTACCTCTTTTTCTCTCTAATTTAGGTCAGTTGTTGCTTTTAAGATTTTGAGACTGAATTTCTAAGTGTGTTTATGTTCAAAATGCTTGTATCATTTTGCTCTTTAGTTCTGTCACCAGCATATGATAGCTTTTTTATCTCTTATGATTTTTAAATTTAGCTTTAAATTCTATTTTTTCTAATATTAAAAGTGCTAACCCAGATTTATTTTTGTTCATGTTTTTAAGATATTTTGTGTTTTCAATATCTACATTTTCAACCTTACTGGTTTTTGTTGTTATAATCCTAAGTATTTTCTTATAGACATTGTATTGCTGTAACACTTTTAAAAATCTAATCTGAAAATATTTTATCTTTTGATTAGTGACTGTATCAGTTTGCTAGGGCTGCCATAACAAAACGCCACAGTCCGGGTGGCTTACACAATAGGAATTTATTTTTCTGCAGTTCTGGAGGCTAGAAGTCCAAGATGAAGGTATTGGCAGGTCTGGTTTCTTCTGAGACCTTTCTCCTTGGCTTGCAGATGGCTGCTTCACATGGCCTTTTCTTTGTGCTTGGTCAATCTCAGTGTCTCTCATATGTCCTAATCTCCTCTTTTTATAAGGACACCAGTGAGATTGGATTAGGGCCCACCTTAATAGCCTCATTTTAACCTAATTACTTCTTTAAAGGCCCTGCCTCCAAATACAGTCACATTCCTTTTCACTGTTCAATATTCCACTGTGTGAATGTACCGCTATTTATTCATTACACTGTCAATGAACATTTGTTTTTATCCCCAGGTTTTTCCTATGAAAGCTAATGCTGCTGTAAACATTTTTTTATGTATCTCCTGTTATGTCTGTTTGAGAATTTTTCTAAGATATATACTGAAAGTGGAATTGCTAAGCTATAAATCATATGCATGTTTAATTAACTTCCTTTGGCATGTTTAATGCCAAAGTATGTTACAAAATGGCGTACCAGTTTGTATCCCAGATGCGAATGCCTTTTGTTCCATATCCTCAGCAATATTGGCATTTTCAGAATTTTAAATTTGGTCCATATCTTCATTATTGCTTCAAATATTTTTTTTTCTGCTTGTGCTGTCCCCGCATTTCTATTTTCAGTTACTGATACCTAAGACATAGTCCTTGTTTTTGTTTTTTTT
The DNA here is from genome assembly GCF_902729225.1 of Pteropus medius. Lineage (NCBI taxonomy): Eukaryota > Metazoa > Chordata > Mammalia > Chiroptera > Pteropodidae > Pteropus > Pteropus medius. The sequence goes on along the minus strand of NW_024354502.1, from coordinate 27,238,726 downwards.
TTTTTAAATAATGTTTTCCATCTCTTGCTCCTTTCTGGAAAACGTCTTCACTTAGGACTTCCAACTTCTTAATTTATTTTTCAGAAATTATCCATCACAGAAATTATTTCATGTATTTGATACTTTATTTTTACTATCATTTGTAAATACATACATACATACATACATACATACATACATACATACATACATACTATATCCACTTGTTTTTGTTTCATAATGATTCTCTGGCTTCCCTTAAGTCCTCATATATATCTATCATGGCTGTTTGAACTTCTTGGTCTGTCTGCTCTGAGCATTTGGCCTCAGATGGTACACTTTGTGGGCTTTCTTATAAGGGATCGTGCTCTTCAGGGACCTTGGACCGAAGGCTCAAGATCCTATGCGGAAGAGCTGAGCCTGCTCCAGAATGTGTCTTATTCATTGAGCTTGAGGAGAAGGTAGGGAATGAGCCCCAAAGTGAATGAACTCAGGCCCCCTAGAATTATTGCTGATCATTCCCAATTGCCTCCATGGTTATCAGGTAACTTTTCTGGTCAGTACTTTGCCTTTAACTTCTTAGCGTGATGCATGCCTGGGTGGAGAAGCATGCCAGGGAAGCTGCTCAGTCAGTATGTACCTCATTCCTCATTCCAACAGTACTTTGGTACCATCCTGATTATTATTATCCTGCCAACAGATTTACAGGGGGTGGGGACCAACAACCTTTGTTTTCACAGTCTGTCCATGTAATTTTCTCCATTGATTTTGGGGGAGGGAGCTGACACTCTGAGCTAAGTTTTCTGCTTTGGCAAGAACTAAAAACTTACTCAATATTCCCATTTTTGAATAGTTCCCTGTTCTTGTTTCATGAATGTAAGTTTTTCTCTTACCTTTTTGGAATGATTCATTATAGTTTTTATTTTCTTTTTGAAGTTTTCTCCTCTTTCCGATGCTGTTTTCATTTATTCCAAGTTTCTTATTTCTGTGTTGTTTGCTTGTTTTAGTTTTGGTCTTGTTTGGTCATGGTTAAGGATTTCCTCACATGTCTGGTAGTCATTGAATGTCAGTTCATTATTAAGGGCGATAGGAAGCTTTCTCTGCCTGCATGGGGCTTCTGGACTGGTGGTTTTTCCTGTAAGCTGATTGGGCTGTGATCTGGCTATTTTCCCCCATCAGTTACTAACTGCAGATTTTTTCTCTTAAGCCCATCAGTTTCCCAGGGAAGCTGAGATGTGTGTTGGGGGTTCAAAGTTCTGTATATCAACTTCATCTAAGCTTTCAATGATTGGCTACTGTTTTTAGCTACTGCTGTTGTCTTTGATGTCAAACCCTTCCTGGCTCAGCCTCTATATAAGGCAGTAGTTCTCAGACTTTAGCCTGCACCAGAATCATCTAGAGAGCTTGCTAAAGCCTGAGTTTCTGAGTCCCATTCCAGAGCTTCTGATTCAGTAGATCCAAGGTGGGGAAAGAGTGTTCGCATTTCTAACAAGTCTCAGGGGATGCTGGTGCTGTTGGCCCTGGGGTCACACTTTGAGAAACACTGTTATAAAGTAACCCTTCAGACTCCTGCTATATGTAGCAAAGAAGGGACCACCTGGCTAGATGACTAAAAAAGTATACATGAGCTTAACTGCTTCTTTTAAAGACTTTTAAACAACACTTAAATGTTTAGTCCTGCCCTGAATCCCTGCTTCAGAGGTATTTTATGCCTCTAATTGGGGCCTAAATTGTGAAGTGGCTTGGTCCTCAAGGCCCTACTCTTGCTGCCAGTATAGATTTTAGCTTTTCTTATCTATGATTTCATTTATCATTTCCCTATTCACTTCCCTACTTCCAAATTTTGTTGATATGTCTTGTTAGCTGTGATCTCTTTTGTTTCTTTGTGGGTTTGCTAAACTTTTTTCTTGTTTGTTTTTTGCTGTCCTCATAGTGTCATTAGTCAGAATCAAGCACAATAAAATGTATGTGTTCAACCAGCTCTCCTTCTACCTTACTTTTAAACTACCATCATCTCTCACCTGGCAATAAATATATTTTGCAATGGTGAATGAATGAACTTTGACACACAGTGAAGAATACACAGTCATAAGGGATGACATGTGATACTACTAACCTCATTGAAATGCATCTCCATCTTGTTGTTCATGTACCATCTCTTAAAGTTTCAGATGTAGATGCTAAATTATTGCTTTAAGCAACTTTCAGGGTTTAATTAAAGTACAAGGTCTGACTGGCAGAACTTGAGATGAATTTCACTGTCTCAGAGGCAAGCTGAGACGTAGCTGAGACTTAAGAGAAGGAAACAATTCCCAAAGAAGTAGTGTATAAGGTGACAAAGGAGCTCGATTCAGAAAGGAGGAAATGGGGGAAAAAAAAAATGGCATGTTAGTTATCCTTCTGTGTGGGTGTATTCCATTTAAGAAGTCGGAAGACTTTATCTCAGGGCTCTAACCATCGAAAACCGGGCTTTAAGTTGATTTTTGTCATTTTGTTGATTTGAAAGAAATGTTTCTGTGTCCAGAATTACCTGTGAAACCTAGGACTCGGTAAACCAAAGAACGGTTTAAAAAGTTTATGCTCGTGAACACTGAGTATTTCCATGCAATCAGTTATCTGTAAATTGAACAATTTAATTTGCATTAAGACAATTTGCTGATAAAATGGACAATCCTTTTATAATGTGAAAATAAGAGTTAAAATTCTAGAGCACAGAATGGACAAAAATAACAATCAGCCAGCCTCTCTCCATCCCTATATAAAATGTTACTTTAACATGTTTTATTTCCATGATGAGCTGTTACAAGTCACATTGCTTCAAAAGGGACTTGTCTTTCCCCTCCACTCAGGGCGAAGATCAATCTGGTATAGCAAACGCCTCGGTAAAGAATTGGACCACTCCAGCTGAACGTTAATAAGTGGAGCCAGCAAACAGCTATTGAACTGATTTTTGTGATTCCATCAAAATTTATTTCTGAATAATGCTTGTCATCTTGACCTTCATCCTCTGAGCGCACCTCTTTCAAAAACACTGCCTCTTTTGGATTTTCTCTTTGTTCTTTTGAAGCAGACAGTGGCCTGGGAGGTGCTGTGTGATTTTATTGTGGTTGCTGGTTTTTCATTCTCTGAGATATTTTAAGTCGAACGCTTGAGTTGCTCACTTGCTTTTTCCACTTCTCTCTCTCATGTCTCCCTCCTTGCTTTTCCTTCCTCAAGAAAACCAAGGGAAATTGACAAGCAGCAGGACAGGGGAAATTGAGCTATATTATTTCTCCTTTGGGAACCTCACTTTGCTGCCGTATCTGAAAGCTATCATTTTCTACATCTCTTGGCAAGAGTTTTTATCGACCAGTGACCCCTAAATGCCTATGCTGATCAATAGTCCCGGTATCTTATTGACATGTCCATTGACAGCTCTCACTGAGCGCAGGAATCAGGGATGACAGCCAATTGCAATCCGTTCGGGCTGCTTGAGAGGCAGGGAAGGCCCCGCGTTGATATTGACACTGCAAATGGAGACAGTTTACTTAGCGCTCAGGGAAGGTGCATTTGTTAAGGAGACCGATGGATCTCATTACTATTTAAGGGCAGAGGCTTTTCTGGCAGCCCGCAGGCCTTGCTTATATCATGCCTTCGCACTTACGGAGCCTGGCGAAATAAACCCTGAGTGATTTTTCCCTACCTCCACCCCCATAAAGAGAACCATCAATTGCAATTGAATGTAAGCAAGGGATGGGCACAGGATTTGACAATGAGAGGCCTTTGGTAAGTCAGAGCCTCAGTCTCACTCACCCGTGAGTGAAGGTTTATCTGTCTGAGAGGTTTTGGGCTCCTGTGTTCTTCCTGAGCAAAGGCAAAATCAAGAATCACAGGCACTCGGGGAAGGGAGGGATTTGGGATTTTAAATTCATCTACCCCAATTTTTTATTCAATGCAGGAGTTTTTATACTGACATCTCTTGAACATGGCTACCCTGCATTTCGTTGGTCACCGTCAGTGACATGGAACTTGCTAACTGAAGAAATATTCCATGTCTTTGTTTAGAATTGTTTGGTAGCTGCAGTAGTTGGACAGATCTTTTTTCTCGAGGGCTGAGATCTGTCTGCCTACAGCTTCTGCTACTTGCTCCTAGATCGACTTTCTGTAGCCTGTACATATATTAGAGATACCAGCTTGGCATTTAGCATTCTTCATCCCTTATCCTGTCAATAACTCCTCGCGAAGGCATCCTCTTACCTCCACGTCCTCCCGCGTTTACAGATGGGAAAACCAAAGCTTAGAGAATTTAAGTGATTCGCTCGAAGACACAGATCTGGGATCTGGTGCACCAGAATTCCTTGTTCTTCCTGCAGCACGGCCTTGTCTCCCTGCGCCATGCGGCGGGTCTGGCCTGCTTTTCTTTGCCTTATTATCTCCCCGAACAATTAATTCATTTCCAAAGCGTCCCCTATCACCTCTGTATTGTGCTACTCTGGTTCTTAAAAACTACTTATTTTATTTTTTCCCCCTTGAATTGCCCCTGGATTATTATTATTATTATTTTTTTAAATCTCTCAACAAAAACCATCAGCAATTCCACCTCCCTATGCAGCACCTCCCTCCAGCACCAAGCTCATTCAAATTGTGACCACGCTGGATGAATCCTCTCCCTCTTCTACATCCTTGGCTGTAGAAGAAGGTTGGTACAGCTTTCTCACCCCACCTATTTTAGGGTTAATAGTCTAAAACAAAAGCAGAGCTGGGCTATAGCTGGGTCAGTTAAGGTCTCTGCCAAACCCTGGAGACAGAAGGCAGATTCTTTCTTAAGTCAGGGATAGAATGGGAATGCAGTTTTTGATGTTCTCAGGTAGCCTAAGTGAGTGCTCTGTTTTAGGCCGCACCATGTACAGGCTCTACTACTAAGGAAGGGGTGCTGGCAAGAAGAGAGTGTATAGTGGGGTCCAGCTGCTTGATCGGAAATTTAATGTGACCTTCTTTTCTGAGCACCTGTGCCTTTGAGATCTGGGGAGAGCAGAGAAGCCCTAGATATTTGTAATCTCTAGATAGAAGAAGATTTTGGAGAATCCTGTCCACCGAAGGGATTTCGAAAGGGGTTGCCAACACTTCTGTCCTTGAACACAATGCAGAAATAGCTTTTATGAACCCCACTGGGACAATTGAGAAGCAATGAGTGGGGCCAGAAATAATGAGTAGAAGTAGCATAGAAGCAGATTTTGAGTGGAAATTATTCCCAGGTGAAGGGCTCGTGGAAGCAGACTACGAATGGGCTATGGTGGCACCATTTTCAAAATTAGCAAACCATGGTTACAACGCTGGTTCTGAATATGTGGGTATACTGACACATTGTTTTCTAGACCAACTGTAAGTGAAGGGTGCCACTGACTGATTTGATTATATGTTGGAAAGCTGTAGAGGGGCTGGTCAAGGGCAGGAACTGATGTTCACTGCCTTAAGCTAGACCATCGCCACCGTCCATCAGAACTATTCTAACACCTAACTTGTCTTCCTGACTTTCATCCTTTCAACTTGCCATCCGACCATCCCCACCTGCAGAACGGGGTTATGTCACCCTCCTCCATTCTCCACTGCATTCAGAATAAAGTCAAAGTTTTTCATCATGGCATTTGTGGTCTGGTCCAACTTTTTTAAAAAAAATTTTTTTTCCAAATACAGTTGACATACAACATTATATTAGTTTCAGGTGTACAACATAGTAATTCAACATTTATATACCTTACAAATGATCACCTCAATAAGTCCAGTACCCATCAGATACCACACATAGTTATTATATTATTGACTATATTCTCTATGTTATATTTACATCTCTGTGACTATTTTGGTCTGATCCAACTTTATGTCCCACCACATGACTCAGACACCCTGTGGTTCAGTCACATTAAACCGGTTGCTTGGCCCTCCCATGCTTTTTGTGTTTCTTCCTGCTTTTTTCCTCCTTGACAAGCTCTTTTCCTTGCTTTTTTGACTGTTAAATTCCTATTCATTAGCCGAGACTCTGCCCTGAAACCTTTTCTGATTTCTCTCATCAGAATGAACTCTGTCTTTTCTGCTCCTAATCCATGTATATACCTCCCAGGACATTTAATTCACCCTGCTGAATACTGTGGCTAATTGTTTTTGTGTGTCTTTGCTAGATAACTGAAGGGGAAGACTGTAACTCATTGGGCCTTTTCTCTCTGGGTCTCAACAGAGTGCCTTGCACATAGTAGGAATCCATTATTAGGAACTGACTGGCAGGTATTGGTGCTGATTGTTGGCCCAATGGTTGTGGCCAATCAATATCCTGGAGCTCTGACAGTAGGAGAGAAGATTAGCACTCAGCACATCCGTACCCTCCTCTTTTTCCAGAACATGCAGCCTCTCTAGCGGTTAGGACCAGGCCAATAGGATGTGAGCAGAAGTGACAGGTGCAACTTCCAGGCCTGCTTCTAACAACCTTCCCCATATAAGCCTCTCTATTTTTTTCTCTATGGAATGCAGAAAACTTCAAGGACCCAGAAATGCTGCTTTGGAATAGAAAAGTAAAGCTATAAGATGGAAGGCACCTGGGCCTCCGAAGGGTTGTGTATTATAGGGCCTCCACCACTACCACACGATGACTCCGACATGTGGGAGAAATACATTCTTATGGTGTGAAGTCCAGAGAATTTGATTGGCTTAGAAAACAGCTTGACTACCCTGATATGCTGACTGATCACACTGGCAAAGTTGTGTGGGTGGGTGCGAGTGGCTGGAAGGCAGAGGCAGATGTGGAGCTGGCTTAGTGCTTTTTCATTCACTTGAAGGACGACCCAGTCCTCTTCTAAGTTCAATGCTTTATCTCTTTCAACATTGTTTTTTTGTTTTTTGGTTTTTTTTGGATATGAAAAGTTTTAAATTATTTCTTCCCAAGTTGGTAACTCATCTCTGGAGGCACTTTGGTTTTCCAAGGACCACCTAAGTGCAACCTCAGAAGAGGGAGTGGTGTCACACCCTGGCGGCTGAGAGTTTGGGTTCTGGAACTACATTGCCTGGGTTTGAGTCTTGGCCTCCTGACATGCCAGCTACGTGACCTCACTTCTCTAAATTTCCTCCACTGTGAAATGGGAGCAACAATAGTCCCCACTTCATAGTATAAAGTGAAAACATTCAAAATTAAAAATAAAAGTTAAACAGTCCACTGTACTTGAGGTAAGTACTCAGCAATTTTTAACAATTTTATCATCATCATTATTGATAAAATAGACATTATTTAAAAAAAAAATAGATGCTTTTGGCATAGCCTGAGTACAGAGTAGGAAAGAAAATTTCTCTGCTTTATTCTGTGTAACAAACATCTTAGCTTGAGAACACACTTTATTTGGGGGGAGGGGCAGGCGGCTGTGGTTACCATTGAGGGGCTATGTCTGTCAAAGCCCCCAAATCATTTTCATACATGCTTCTATTGAGGCACATTTTTCTACCTACTACCTTTACAATTTTACATTTGAGAAGTTGGTATTTTGGACCCAATTGCAGGACTTTCCTTTTGTCTCTTTATGTTTCATTTGATTAGACATGGCTCTGTGTTCCAGCCTGTCAAGATCATTTTGAATATTGGATCTGTCATCTGATATACTTGTTATCCATGTTGTCTTTCCATCATTTGAAGATCTGGTAAACTTCCCATCTATGTCTTGGTCCAAGTGATTGACAAAGTACTAAGAAGGACAGAACTGAGGACAGAGCCCCACAATATACCTCTAGAAACTGTCAGATGCTGCCTAGCACCATTTAGTAAAACAATTCCCACAGTTATGAATCCATCTAAATCTAAGATTTCTTCATTCATTCATTCATTCATTCATTCGTTCACTTACTCATTCACCCATCTATCAGCAAGCTTTTTCATTAAGGGCAAGATAGTGAATATCTTAGGCTTTGCAGGCCATATGGTCTATTGCAACTACCAATCTCATGACTATAGTATGAAATAGCCATAGACAATATGTAAACTGATGGGTGTGGTTGTGTCCCAGTAAAACTTAATTAAAAAACAAAACAAAACAAAACAGACTTTGAGCTGGATTTGGCCTGAGGGCCACAGTTTGATGATCCTTGATCTAATGTATTCCTCTTCACACTTAGCAGTGGTTAAGTGTTCAATAACCATCATCCCTAGGTGAGAGAGCACTGGAGAAGAGGCATATTTAAGAGCTGAGATGATTCGTGACAGTTAAAATGGGAATCTCTTCTTCTATTAGTTCTCTTCATCTGTAAAGACATTAATGTTGATGTTCGTCCAAGAAGGAAGAAAGACCCCAGACTGTCCTGAGTCATAATTCTCTTTCTATAGCAGCCAGACTCCTGGTACTGGAGGCAAGAACTCTGTTTGGCCCTGATGGACACAGATGCTCACCAGAGGCCTAGACCATCCCAGGAACAAGGCTGCTTCTTGAAAGGGCTGTGTGAATGGAGGCCTATCTCTCAAGGGTGAAAATGCCCAATTAAAATTACTTTGATTCCAACTTCTAACCCTAGAACAGCCTTTTTCATCTTTCTGTGATGGAAGACCCCAATTATTTCATTATTTGGTTCTCAGATAATAATGTTGTTAATCATTTCTCACCTAATAATGTTGTTAATCAGTCCATTCTCCTCCCATAAACATTTATATCCATGACTCAATCTCTGGCCATTCTGACTTTTTTACTCATTTTTTTGTAATTCATTTCTACTCTTCATCAATATCTATTTTATCCATCTTATGTCTGGCCTAGAGAGCTCCTGGCTGCTGTGCCCTTTATGTCACCATATCATTCTCCTCTGCTTTTCCAGCTACCCTTGATTCAGGTTAGTTCAGAGAGGGGTCCATGTGTGAATATTGGGATAGGAGTGAGGAAATAAAATAAATTTACGAAAGGGAATATTGCACTTCTAATGCATTGTAATTACCAAATGATCCTATCTGGCCTGTGATAGGTCCCAGTGGGATTTATTGCCATATTAGCAGTGGTTTCCCCATTGCATTACTTAATGAATAATGTCTGAGCTAATAACCCACCAAAAAACCCGGCAACAACAACATAACTCCCTTCACTGTAATTATTATTTTTTCCTAATGTGGTGGTTTTTATATAAATGCTGATGTCTCTTTACTAGGTTCTCGTATAACTATTTGCTTAAATAATGGGCCCCATTAAATTGCCATCAATAGTAGCATGCCATATGTTAGTGTTTTACTGATGTCTTCCACAGTATGGGCTTAGGTTTTTAGGCTGTTTTAGGGCCTTGCAGGTGGTTCTACCTCCCTTTCCCCCGCTGCCCACTCTGCCTTACCCACCCATCCCCTCGCTGTCCCCGCATCCCGCCCCTCTACGTGGAATCGATGGCATTCAGAGGAGCAGGAAGAGGGCCTCAGCTGTGCAAACACAGTGCTTCTGTTTATTTTGGTAGCCTCCGAAATATTTGTTGAGAGTTATTCGAGCAGAAAGGCTGAATGGAGATCATTGCAATGTGTCAAATTAAGGAGTGCTTAATGCCTGCCTGCCTAATCTCTTGGTAATTACTGTTGTGGCAGCGGAAGGCTTCTGAGCCTGGTAAGAAAGCTAATGATAGTGAGAGACACGCGGCTGCCCGGGCATCCGTGGCATCGCTGCTCGGCACAATTAGAGGCCCCACTTCGATGTGAGGGATAAAACCTCTGTCATTTAGAGAGAGGATAGGCCTTTGGAGGGGAGGGGTCAGACAGGAGTGTCAGCCTGGGTCACTGGACAGAGGACTCTTTCAACTGGGTGTCACTTTTTTAATGGTGTTCTAAAATGTGACAGCCTCCTGTGTGTGTGTGTGTGTGTGTGTGTGTGTGTACACAGGGATGTTGTGCAAGGAAGGAGTCTGACCTCAGGGTGTTTGGGAAGAGACAGACGAACAGAGAACTTTCTCCCTCATTTTCCTGTCTTCGTCCATCTTCGTGTCATCGGGGCTCTCCTGTTTTCCTGAGTCTCTCTTTGGCCTAATTTTCTCTCTGAATCTTTTTTGCTCTCTTCTCACTCTCCTGTTCTTTGCCTGCGTTTTCCATCTCCCCTTCTTTCTTTTTCTCTCTGTCTCATCTCTGGCTGATTTATTTAATCAGCTTCGACCTCAATCAACCACAAATTTTTATAGAAGCAGAAAATAGTAATGAAGCAGGTAAAGAAGAATAAAAGGAAACCCTTAATCCCCCAAACTCTTCCTAAAGAGAATGGAGAAAAGTGGGCATTTAAAAGAGCCAGCAATCAAATTCACATAGAAACAAGTTAGAAAAAAAGAAGTCTCTGACATACAGATCTGTGGTGGAAAACTTACATTTCAGAGATCAGTTCATGGAAATATTTTAATAATATAAATTCCTAATAAAGAACTTGGGACCCAGCTCAGGTTCATTTGGAGCTTCAGGGATCTGAGAGTGGCCCTTGGTTGGGGGTTAACCAATGTGGATTCTAGTCCCAGCTCTATTATCCACTAGTCGTGTGGCTTTGAAGAAGCCAGTTTATTCAGTGGTAAAATGGGGATGGACTTAGGGGGGGCGTAAGAATCAAAGGAAACATGTGAAAAATGTTCTGAAAAGAATAAAACACCATAAAACAATCAAACAATTAAGCGAGCCATCAACAGAGATTTATATTGAAATGCACGGATAACTGGGGGCTCACGACTTAGGGTAATTAGATCATTTTTGCTGTTGCCTTAGTCAAGAGTTGTTGTTCGGTAGGGTTGCTACCTTTTGCAACAGAGAGGCCTGGAGGGGATGGAACTTTCTGCCTTCCTTCCTTGGTATTTCTCCTGCTACTCTTTGTTCTCAGCGGAACAGAGATGTAGCAAACACTTAATTTGAGGGAGGGTGTTTGAGGATAAAGGTAGATTTTAGTAGGGGAGTGGAAGAGCCAAGGACAGGGCAGAGAGCCCAAGTCATTTCTGAAGGGATCTGGAATGTTGCACCAGGAAGGCAGAGAGATAGTGTCTTGTCATTTCACACATTGTAGCTTTTTGATTTCTATTTGGTCAGTAAGGTCTAGCAATCCTGACCTTAAGGGAGAAAGTCCTGAGGTCCACCAGTGGTTTTTGAGACTCTATTCAGTGCCGAGAGGAGGAAGGCTATAAACTGAGTGACTTCTGGGGATGATAAATCATCTAACATACAAAGGATACCTAATCAAGAAATAAGGATGGCCTCATTTAGGGACAAAAGTCGTCGCCTGACTTCTCCCTCTCAGGCGTCTGGTGCCAAAGGCTTCTCACCGGCGAGAGCACCTGTGTCTGCAAGGTGAGCATCTTTAGATTTTTTCATAATCAGTTGAGGGCACGTTGCTTTCCCAAAGCACAGTTCTCTTTGTACACCCATCTGTCCGAACATCGGGCCTAGCACCTGACTGGAGAGAACAAAAACTCGGCGGGCTGGTAACTTCTTGAACTCACAACAGAGAGGAGTTTTACCTCTCCCAGAGATGTGGCGGAAAATTTAGTCTTCTAGAGAAGATTCAGAAAGTCTGGCCAGGACTTCTAGCCCCTGCTACTGCCATAGACAATTTGCCAGGCCAGTGATGCTCCCTGGTGACCAAACAGTGACTTGGTGTTGACTTGAGAGGTGATCCTTCTCTGCCCAAAGTGCCTGTTCTCTCATTAGCAGAGTGAAGGCTGTGTGAGGTGAGGGTGCAGACGGAACCAAGGTTCTGAGAGAGAGAAGGTGAGAAGGGGCAGGTGGATTGTGCTGGTGTCGGGTGGGGGAGAAGGGGAGGGCTGGTCAGTGAAGGAGGAAGGAGGAGAAGACAGCCTACTCAGGCCGGCTCCAGTCACGGAACTCAGTAAGCAAGAAGTTCATCATTACCTGTCAAACAGCGGTTTTAATCAGCTCTGCTCCTCAGTGGAAGATAGATTTAATATCAAGGCACATTTTCAGAGCCATTAGTTTAATTATGACAGGTGTCTGCAAACTGGACGACTCTGCTTTCAGACCTGAGTGACAGCATTTAACTCTCCAGGTCCATGGGACGCCAGGGTGCTCTACCAAAATGAGCCTCTGTTAAAAATAAGTGTTTTTTTTTCTCCTTCTCTCTCCTCTTTTTATTGCCCTCTTTTTATTCTACTGTACATGTCAAAAGAACAAAATAGATAGAAAATTGTGCTTCGGTGGAAGAAAAATAATTTACCTTGCCCATTAGAGCTCATCTCTTTGGGGCTTCCAGCAGCTGAGTTGCTGGTCAGGCGAAAGTCACTGTTTCTCTTATAACCTTTCCATGAACATTTAGCACCCTGTCTGTAGTAATTGCCTGCTGGCGTATTTTGCTTTTTGACAGAGCCTGCTCAGCTCCTCCCAGACTTAAGAGATGGCAACTATGACTGCTGTCGTTTGTGTGGGCAGAGAACGCTGGGGAGGCACTGAGAGAGTGCAGGGCAGGAGAGGACAAGCGCAGAGGGGTGCAGAAGCCTCCAGCCTGGCTCTCTGCTGCTCTGTGCATTTCCTGAGCTACCGTCCTTTATGATTTTCCTCCCTTGTGTCACCCACCCCAGCTCTAATTGACTAGCTGGCCCACACGGACTGGGTGACCATGACGGGCAGGGCACGTGGGCTCTCCGAAACTTCTATGCGCATGTGCAAATGGCTGGGCTCCAGTAGTTGTGCTCTTCAAACTTTTTCTGTTTTGTTTAACAAAAGAAGCTTAAAAAATAAAATCTGAGGGGTCCCCAAGTTAAAATGAATAAAGTAGAGCTCTCTGGTGGACATATGGCCCACTCAGGGGGCTGCCTTTTCTTGTCTCATAAGCTCCTGAGATGCTCACAAACCTAGGGCCCAGACCGCCTGCAGGCGATGGTCTCTGAGTCCATGCTAGCTTTGTCCCGTGTGTGACTCTGGAAGCTGGGGCCCTCATCCAAGAGGTTATCCCCTCAGAGGCAGCTGATTGGGTAGAGATGGAACAGTGCAGGGGAGGGTGGTCAGGACAGGTGGTTAGAGAGCCCTGCAGGGAGAGGGGGATGCTGGGTCAGGGTCTGAGGATACAGTTTTATTTCTCTCTGGTTAGTTTACATCTAAGGTCAGGATACTTCCTTAAGCTGGGGAACACTCTCCCTTCTTACCTTGCCACTCCTCTCATGATCACTGTCGAATTACTTTTGCTCCTCCTTTTCTTCTAAGGATGGGGAGGCAAGACATTCCCTGTCACTGAAGAGCCAGGGACAGGGGAGACCAGACCAGTGCCTGTCCTGTCCTGAGGGGCTGCTGCATTGGGTTCCTCCTCTGGTATGGTGACCCTGCTGGATGGCCAGGCTGTCGAGGGTAGGGGAGGAGAAGAGATCGAGAGAGGGAGAGAGAGAGAGAGAGAGAAAGAGAGAGAGAGATTGAGCAACAGTGTGGGCCTCCCCAAGTTTTCACACCCACCCTTTTCCTTGGCCACCCCAACCTTTCTGGTGGCTCCCATCAGAAAGCTGCCCAGCTGCTTTTCCCCCACCAGGTGAAGGTCAGAACGCTGACCATCCTGAGGGTTTTTTGTTTTTTCTCCTAACACTCCTTTCAAAGTAGAAGTCAACCATTAATCTCTGGAGACCACTGGAAGCAAATCCGCTTCAAGAAGAACCTGGCCTGAGTTTTTCAGGGCCAGCCCTTTCCAGAGAATGGCTGCTGAAACCACATTTGGGGGCTTCAGAATATGTGGGGTTCTTTGGTTTTGCTCCCTTAAAAAAGAGATATTTTGTGTGAGGGAAGGATGAGAGGAAGCATCTTTAGAGCAGGATTTGGTGAAATCACATGTGATGAAATGTAACCTCTCTGATGTCCAGCTGCTGTGGTGAGGCAGCGTTCTGCAAAGTCCCTCACTCTCAGGCGAGGATGCAGCCACTTTGCGTTCATTTGTTTGTTCATGGGTCATTCATTCAGTCGCAAGCTCAACCCTCAAACATGGTAAGCAGATGCTGGCTGGCCCATCATGGGGGGTTTGGTTTCTTTATCTTTGGTATATTATCAGAAAGGAGGTTCCCAGGATTGTCCTTGCCTATTAATCTAGGAAGTCTTGCTTTTCGGTTTGAGGAGGCAGTTCCACCTGTTCTGTAGGAATCCCTCCCCTGTAGGGTTGTGATATGGGTAAAATGGGGATATAAAAATCAGGAAAAGCAGAGACTACTGGACTGATTGACATCCTCTTCCATCCATATATATGCAAGGAACATGGATGTTTTCCTTAGGTATCTGAAGAATACAATCCTTCATGTCAGCCTTTGCAAATACAGCCCACATATAGGTTGTCACAGTATTTGGTGGCATTTGTGCATATACAGTGGGTGTTTCCAGTATTGTTCCAGAAACAGTCAATGGTAGAGTAGAATTACCTCATGCTCTTTCTGGCCTATTAGTTAGCTCTCACTGTGAAATGCCCTCACTCCTCATTTCTGCCAAGCTCTGCCCTCCAGAAACCCCCTCATACCTCGTGCATGTGGATTTCTCCTCCACCTTAGCATTGGTCTGCCCCACACTCTTGAGCATTTGCTTTTACATAGTCTGTGTCAAGCTCCCATGATTCCTTATGCTAAGTCTTGTTCCTCAATTAGACTGGAAGTGCTACAAGACCAGGGCGATGTCCCACTCTCTCTTCCCCTCCCCTAGGCTCTGCAGCCACTCCTACAGTGCCTGGGAGAGACTTGAGCCCATAGATACACCTGATAGATTTAATTCACTCTCTTTAGAAATCTTCCTTCAGAGGAGTGCCGTTTACTAATCATTTTCCTGAAAGTTCAGTTTAAAGTTTTCTAGTTTTAATCGTTCTTAAAACGGGTAAGTGCTAGCAGAATGCAATTCACTAGACAGCACCCACATAAATCAAATAATCCAATGGGTCTAGCTATTTGGAATATGCAGAATTTATATTTTCTTCTCTCCTGATTTCCCAGAACAGGGGCTTCCAGAAAACTTGAGCAGAGAACTTCCAGTTCTATAAATCTTCTAGACATTGTGGAATAGGGCTAATGGTTCCCAGGTCTTCAATGAATATTAAAAAACCATTTCTGCATACCTCTCACGTCCTGTGTGAGGAAAACCCAGAAAGCAATTTCACTTCTCCATTTTCTGAGGGCCCCTCTTCTCAGGAAGAAGTAGTTGGATCTGTTTGTTTTTATCTATAGACTCTATTGAGAGGATGTGGTAGTGAATTTTGCACATTAGACAACCAGACAAAACAGAGTCCACATAACAAATTACACATATAAGATTCAACCCAAGGTTATGAAAATCTGGTATTTGTAGACGGCACAAATTGCCACAGGATAGGAGCTGTAACTCAAGATCTGACAAACTGTGGGTTCGAAATGACTATTTTTTTATTTGATAGTAAAAATTCATAGCTTAGAAATTGCAACCTCATATCATAATACTTCCAAGTCACTTTACCTTCTAATTATAACAGCTGCAGCAATGCTCTATAACTAGGCTCTATTTTTTTCTCTTTCTCCTATAAAGGAGAGAAAAATAAGCAAAGTTTTTAAAATGCACAAAGTAATTAGTTTAGTGGCTAATTGGCTGAAATTATTGTGACTAGTTTACCTCACTAAAGTAGCAGCGAGTTACTCGAAAGAAATGCAGGGTATGGACTGCTCAAAGCATTTCATGTTCTGAATTTTCACAAAACTAATCAGTGTGAAGATCATACGATGTTATGATTCATTGGAAAATGGTTAAGTGTGTATCCAGGTTTTCTTGGCTTGTATTTTCCAGGGGTTAAATCTGAGGTCTTTATCACTTCTGGGTTGCTGGTACAACCAGGACAGAACCTCTGGGTTTTTCTCACTCATCTGCAGTAGCTGTTAGCACAGTGCTTCTTGGGCAGCATGGGCACCTGTGTGGTTTATTATCACCAAGAGATAATCTGAGATGAAAAGGTCTCCACGACAAATAATTTTGGAAAATGCTGTGCCATTTACCTCTTGAATATTACTGTTATATACAACTTACTAAAGATCTACAGTATTGGAAATCTGTTTTATTTTGTTTAATTCGGTGTTTCTCAATCCTAATTGACCAAAGAGACTTTTTTTTTTTTTAAATAATGCTATCAGAAACATAGTTAATTAACATCTTGAGAATCTTACAATTTTGTGGCTTATATATTTGGATACATATTTGATATTTTTAGCCCTCTACAAAAGCACAACAGCTGGCTCTTCTTCTAATTTGTTATATCCTCCTCTTCCACTCTTGAACTCTTAGGTACTCTTAGGTCAGAGATCCCATCCTCTTAGAAGTTTGTTCTTCAAATTGCCAGCAACACAAAACTCTCCTTCTCTTCCACCCCAGGGCTGTACTGATTGTTCCAGTAGATGTTTTATAGTATCTTGGGCCTAAGAGTTAGGGATTAGGCTTGAAGACTGGACTCCAAACTTTGTAGAACTTTCTTCCTACAAGCTAATTATTATATAAAAATATGTTGACTATTGAAAACCTAATGGGGCCCATTCATCAATAACCTGAGATTTAAAGAAAAATTTACTTTTAATAAATGGGAATAATGAACAGTAGACTGCCCTAGGTTTGGTACTGATCTTACTCACAGCTGCATCTGGAGGCCTGGTGGCCTCTTGTCTAAACTCACCACACAATCCAAATTCTCAATGTCTGACTCTAAAATCACATCATGTTCTCTTGCTTTATCTCTCTTTCTCTTGTCATATGAGAGTGCAATTACTTTGGCAGAGTCTAAGCCTTATCTGGAACCCTAAATGTAAAGGAGTTTGGGAAATATATATATATAATTCTCCCCCCACAGGTTTTCAGCCTTGGAAATTTGAGGAGGACCGAGGAAAGAGGTTGGAATGAGAAATGAGCTAGACAATCCATAGTGTATGCAAATCTCCCTAAGCCTTACTGGAGTTCTATTGGTGCTTTCATGTCATCTTGTTCCTCCCTTCCCCAAATCCATAGTGCCCTGTTTTTGGACCCAGGAAGTCTTGTCCTCCTCAATTCTTTCTACTTCTTTTAGAACTTATATTTATTTGTCTATGCAGGAATGTTACTCTGATACTATTTCCTCTATTTTCTTTACCCTATGCCTTACAATAAATCTTTATGCTTTTTGTAAGCAAAACTATGATCAAGATCAAGCATAGTTTAAAAGAAAATTATCCTGTCACTCAACAAAGCAAGGATTTCAAGAAGAAAAATCTCACTGTGGGCTTAAGAAAACACACAGCTATTTTGAAACCAAAGCTGGTCCATGGTAACTGGAGCAGAGAATGCCATTTAGTGGGTAGAGAGGTATGGCAGTGCCTGGCCAGAATGGCACTCATATTCTTCTTCTTCCTGGGCTCACAGGAAGATGGTGGTTCCCAGCGTTCCCTCATGGCAAGGAGGGTTTATGTGACTGGGTTCTGACCAGCAGAATGTGCATGAAAATGTACAACCCTTCCTTCAGGCCAGAGGGTAAAGCGATGCTGTCCCTCCTCCATTATTTCTTCGTTGTTGGCTGACTGAATGTAGAGGTCCCAGTGGAGGACTTTGGGGAGGTCTTACAAGATGACAGAACCACAAAATAGAAGGCAACGGATCCCTAGATGACCACAAGGAAAACTTTCCACTGAACTCTTGTAATGTGAATAGAAAATAAATTTAAATATTTGTGAAGCCACTGATATTTTTGAGTTGCTACGATAGCAGCCATCGTAATTACTGAATATACACGTATAATACAACATGGTCTGTCTGCACGACAGTCGTGAACTTCTAACAGTGCCTGGCAAAAAGCAGCCACTCAATAAACATTAGTTCCTCTACACAAGACTTCAATCAATGACAAGAACTGGGAAACAAAAGGGGGATGTGTTCTAGGTACCTAATACAACACATTCATTTGAATTAGGGAGATCAGATAGAATCAAGAAGACAAAATGAACGCCTATACGAGCCTCCCTCTTAGTCGTACCCACAGTCTTATCAGGTCAGCACTGTTTTTAACTCATATGACTTACGGGGAGACTGAGATTTAGAGAATTCAGCCAATTGTCCAAGGTTAGACAGCCAGCAATGATAAAACTGAGATTCATATCTGAGCATTTTCATTCCAAAACCTGAGTGTTGAGTCACCAAACTTTGTGTCACCAAGGATTCCAGCCTGGTCTGGCTTTCTACAGTACTTTAACTCCTGGAGGCCAGACATGTATCCTTTCTCCAAGGGTTTCCCAAGTGACTGGGATAGTACTTAGTAGAAGTATCAAAATGTGTTGACTATCTTGGATCTGAACCCAAGAAAACCTAAATGAACATGTCTTTTCCTACAAATAGGCAAATCATAAAAGGACAGACAAACAGATGAGGCACATATTAGGCTGTCTCAGAGAGAACAGGTAGCCCTGGATGTAAGTACATTGTCACTCCTAAGTGACCAACGTGGGATGGTGCCTCAGAGCCCTGAGAGCTGAACATTGCGAAAGGCCCTATTGGAGGCCCGGAGCCTGCGAAAGCCATAGTCCTGTATTTCGCATTTCTGGTTCTAGATTTTCTTATTAAAGCCAAATTTCCATAGTCATTCTTTTTTTTTGGTATTAAAAAACAATTTCGTTTTTTGGTTTTGAAAGTAAAATACATTTTATTGTGGAAAAGAATAAGAAAAAACAATTTCTTCATACAGAAATAATAATTGTTAACATTTTGGTATATTTCCTTGTAGCTTTTTCAATGTCTGTGTATACAGTGCAGTTATTCTTCTGCTGAGTAGACAGCAGTCTCCTCTTTGATGCTTTGTATTTTCCCATGTCATTAAATATTCTTAAGAAACATTGTAATAGTGGAATAATAATCTATCTCACACATGTAACAGTTCATTTAAACAGTTCCTTATTTGGGGAATTTAAATCGTTAAATCAATATAAATCATGCTATGCTACTATAAATAATGCTATGATGAACATCTTGTGCACATAAACAATTGTGCTCTTATCTGATTTCCTTAAGAGACTTTCTTAAAAATATTTACACCAAGAATAAGTTATACATCTTTTGATCTCTTTAATATATATTACCAAATGCTTTGCAAAAATGTATGCTTTTTTCAGCAGTATATAAAATATCCATCTTACTGTACCCTCATTATTCATTCACTAACATGAAGTTATAGAACTTCACACTCTCAAGATGTTGTAGGGATATCTCTTATTTATTCATTAACTCTACAACATTTGTTTATTTTACTTGCCATGGTGTTAATTCTAAAGCTCCTCTCAGAGAAATATGTAATATAGTATCTTCATGTTCACACTTTATACTAGATTCGAATCCACGCTGTCTAGAAAGAAAGCTTCCTTTTGAGTACCATTTTTAAAATGTCAGTCTAAAATTTGTGTCGTGCTTCTCAAAATGGAGTGTACCTCTATCTGGGGTAACTTGTATACTCTCCTCTGTCTTCAATGCATCTTAGTGGAAACATTTGGGAGTCAGTGGTTTCATAGTTGATGTGAAGCCACTAAAAGCTTTGCAAATAGAGACACTATATGAGAAGGGAAGCGGGGATACACCGGGAAGCAAGGAGACTAGTAGGATGTACCTGCAATGGTCCAGGATGGGAGTTGGTGAACACCTGAAATAGTCTGGTGGTATAGGAATGAAGAGAAAGGATGACATTTAAGAAAGATTTAGAAGGTAGAATTGAAGGCTTGGTGGAAGAAATGAAGGAAAAGGAGAGACAAAAAATAACTCCCAGGCTTTTGGCACGTGTAGCTGGGAGAATGTCGGTACCATTATTTACAATAGAAGATTTGGGAGAAAGAGATACTGTGTATTGCAGGAAAGAGGCCACAGGGCCCAGGTCTCTAATAAAGGGGCTGAGGCCTGATTCAGATTACTTATTCAGTGTTCCTTATATTAATATTTAATAAATAATATATAGGGAAACATATTGCTCTTATTACAGTGATTACCATGAGGATTACTGATTACATAAAAAAATTTGTCTCTGCGTAAGCTGCTTCCAGCAACATGTATTTGTTCTGAAAGCAGAGTCCTTGTAGTATTTGCAAAAACTGTCTTTGTCATCAAGTTACCTTCCCATCCCTACATAGGAATATATTCTTGTAGATACAATACCTTGTGATTTTTATCAATCTCCATGACCTTTACATGACACATGGAGAAAGCAATGGGACAAAACAGGGACAATATAGTAAAAGTGTTTTTGAGATCAACAGAGTCAGGACTGCTGAAAACCAGGACATTAGGGAGCCTGGAAGTCAGAGGAGAAAGACCTTTCACTCCCTAGAGGGAAAGTGCCCTTCACTGTCTGAAGCCCCTGGCATGGAGAAGTGAGTAGAAATAAGATTCAGGATATTCCCGCTTCTTGAACTCATCTCAAGTGAGACTCTTCAGTCTAGTCCCCTAGTAGAAAGTGTACTGGATTAGGAGTCAGAAACTAGGTTCGAATGCCACCCACAGACTCTTTAGTCACTTTTCTATTTTGGTTCGGTTTTCTTATCTGTCAGATGAATGGGCTCTTATACTTCTAAAGCACAGAAAGTCTCCAATTCTTCCATGTACCCTATGGTGAACCTGATGCAAATCACAAAGGAAATATTAGTGTCAAATAAAGCATTACTGTTATTCAAATGAGTCACAGGTAAACTATTTCTTTGGAGCCAGACCCAGCAAGAGGAGTTACTAGACTTCGTCTCAGCATGAAAGTGTTCTGGTGTCTATTTGTTCTGAGTCTGATCAGCTTCTCATCACCTAGCTGTCATCTGAGTACAGTGAGGATCTCTATGTGTTCTGTCACTAAGCAGCTTTCCTCTGCCTGCTCCCCCTGACTTGGGCAGTCAGCATCCTTCTTGTTGGCACGGTGTCACTTTAATTCAAATCACCACCACTGAAGCTGCTCCCACATGGCCACCTCTGGGATGAAGTGAGCTGAAGGTTCTCAGTCCAGACTCAAGAGCAGGGTGTCACTCGCACTCAGCAAAAGGTGGCTCTTGGGAAAATAATTTAGATGTTTTCCCTTCAAGAGTTTCAGCTGTAGCCCAACAGGAAAATGGTGAAGTTAGTTCAATGACTCGAGGCTCAGTAAATCACATCCTTAAGCCTGGTAATGGAGTGACTGGTCCTATCACTAAAACCAGAAACAGATTTACGCTGGAATCCTCATGCAGAAGACACTGTGACATAACATCCTCAGCCACAGCTCTATAGTGGATGTGGTGATGAATGTCATAGTGAATTTCCTCATAGTACCCATCAAGGTAAGCTGATGATGTCATCCCAAAGAACAATTCCATATAAGAGTTTTATAGATGTCATCACAAAACGGGCCAGAAAATATAAGCTCTGTTTCACTTTCATGCACTTACCAACACGACATTTATCATGAAAACAGTCAATACAAAGAGATTTTTTTTTTTTTTGATTGAGGTAAATTCTCCCTGGCAATAGTATCAATCCTGTGGTCTAGTGTATTAATTAGGAATGCTTTTGGCTTCAGGTAACCTGAATCCCATTTAACAGTGGGTATAAGACACAAACACATTTATCGTTATACTTAACAGGGAGTTCCTAAGACAGCTGCCTCATAGTTAATTCAGTAGTTTAAGTTTGTCATTAGAAAAAAAATCCATGCTCTTGCTTTCTATTCTGCCATCCTGAGAACATCTCTTTTTGTTTTTGTATTTAGTGCCTCATAGTTGCAAGATGGCTGCTGTGGTGCCAAGCTTCCCAACAATATTCAAAAGCAGTTAGTACGGATCAGGCAACAGGCTTTCTCCTCATAAAGTTTTATTAATTAAGAAAGTCTACCTTTCCTACAATCCCCTATCAGACATCCCCTACCATTTTACTGGTCAGTACTGGGACATAGGTCCAGCCTTGTCTGCAAGGGGAGCTGGTAAAGGGCGAAAGAGCAGATTATTGAGAATGGCTTCCACACCCAGTGAAGTGCCTGAGACAGAAGGAGCCTTCACCTTGCTTGAAGAAGCCTTCTTTTGTTTTCCAGGGCTACAAAGACCTTTACAGGTGGAGCAACAAACTAAAGCTGCCTTGGACAAAAATCTATTCAAGCTTAAAATGCAAAAGCATTAGCTGCTCAGAGCCGTCACCAAGGAGAGATAAAATACGTCTGCTCTCTCAAGACCTGGGAGATGCTTGCAGTGTGATTATTTTTTTGGCTGGGAAAGCTGCTTAGCCGACAGAAAAAGGAACGTACCTGAACATTTATGAGTCGGCTTTTCAAAGACAACGACCCATCTTCCTTTTCATCCCTCTCCCATTTCCCTTCCCCATAAGGGAACACTTAGCAAAACTAAATAAATTATCAGCCTGGCCATGAAGAAAGGCTCTTGCTTGGTGATGCAAGGGAGTCGCCAAGCCATAAAGGCAAACTCCAGAGCTCAGATCATGCCCAGGGAGGAAGCAGGTGGGGAGAGGCTCCAGAAGGAGACAGCTGAGAGGTGAGTGCTGCCCTGGGGACTGGAACCCAAGAGACCTGGGGCTGCTTTGCACTGATCCAAAGGGCAGGGTGGCCAAACCGTTATCATTTGAGGCCTCTCAGGATTATGTGGTTGTTGAGCGACAACAAAGCACTGTGTGTGGTGAGCTGAGCATGGGGTGTGGGGCCAGGAGTCCTTACTTCCAGGCCCTGCTTTACCATCTTCTTGCTGGCTGATCTCCAGTGAGTCAGGTAACTGCCCTGAAATTTTACTTACTTAGCAAATAGAGATAATGATAGCAACATTAGTCTCTGCTATAGATGGATTGGTGCCCCCCTAAACCCCCACTTTATATGTGGAAACCCTAACCCCCAATGTGACTGTACGTGGAGACAAGGCCTTTAGGAGGTAAAGTTAAGTGAGCTCTTAAGGGTGGGGTCCTAATCTGATAGGGCTGGTGGTCTTATAGGAAGAGGAAGAGGAAGAGAGCTCGATCTTTTGTTCTCTCTCTGCCATCTCAGGGGAAAGGCCATGTGAGGACACAGAGAAGATGGTCATTTACAAGCCAAGAAGGGAGGTCTCACCAGGGACCGAAACTGCTGGCATCTTGATCTTGGTCTTCCAGCCTTCAGAGCTGTGAGAAAGTACATTTCTGTTTTTAAGTCACCCCATCTATGGTGTCTTGTTATGGTACCAGAGCTGACTAATACAGTCTCCTAGGGAGCTTGAGAAAGCAAGTAAGAGGGAGTGGGTGAAGGGGCTTTGTAAGCTCCTGCACTCTATATACAAATGATAAAGGTCCTTATGCCACATGGCCCAAACTTCTCATTTAGTGCTTCAGGATCTTAGGCCAAGTGGTGGTAAGGGACTCTCCCAAGGTTGGCCAACTCTGGGTTCTTCTGGTTTGGAGGCTGTGCTCTTTTCCCAGAGAGGTGGCCCTGAGGAATGCAGACAGGCCTCTCCGGCCTCACACTCTTGCTGAGCTGAAATGAAGCTTGGCTCTGTTTTTTCTCTGCAAAAACACGAAGATGGGACACTTTCTACACTACTCCGCCATGCTCTCCTCCTAAGATTTGTGTTTCCGGGAGTTTTAGGGAATAAATAATCAAAACATGACTTTTACTCATCATATTCATGATCCAAAACCTGCTGACCTACGGGATGATCTATTGCTTAAAATAAAAACAATTCTGTGAGGGTGGAATCTTTAAGAAATGTTATTTCTATTTAGTTAATAAAATCACATGTATGGTCTAGAGTATGCATATTCTGTCCTCTTTTTAACTGGAAAAAACTGCTTAAAAATATTTTCTAATCCTTCAATGCCTATTTCCCAAGAGAACTGAGCCGGATGCTGACCTGTCTGGGTGCTTCTAGGCCTTGGCCAGCCCAAGGGGACTGAGGTGGAAAGCGGTGGCTCCCTGTGGGACCCTCAGGCCTTCTGGATGAGCTTGATGACTCCACTCTCAAAATTGGAGTTTTGAGAAATACTTTCTCGTTCATGTGAGGTTGGGTGTGGTTGTCTGTCTGCTGGCAGAGTGGTGGGCTGGGAGCAAGGACACAGCCTGGAACCCACATGTGGTGTGGGATGGCCTTGCCCTGGCTTGGCAGGGTGGGGGAATGGCTGTCTATGATATTTATACCAAGTCTTCCTTGTTGCTTTGTGCATGGTATTTATTTTAACATCAGCATTTTCATTTGTCTTTGTCTGGGAAACACACACACACACACACACACACACACACACACACTCGCATGTGTGCACATACATGCACACACGTACACACGCTCCAAATTTTGGAAAGAGAAAAGCTAGGCACGTTACAGTTTCCTTCTGGAAAAAAAAGAAAGAAAGAGAAAGCACCACACACTCCTCACAGTATGATTTCATAGGCCATGCTAATTATTTTTTAGGGCGAACATAATAAAACCCAGGTGATTTGCCTTCAGCAATTTCTCCTTATCTTCACACAACTCTGGATCATTTACCCACATGGCAAGCAATTACCATGAGCCCTGCAGTTTTTACCAGACATTCTTTGTGGGAACCCTGCTAGAGTCCACAAAGGTTAATACGCTTTTGCACTACAAAATCTGGGCATTATCTTGTGTATTGTAAGACATGCCTGTGACACGTTGAATGCAGACGATTTACAAGATCAGTGAAACAGAAGGGGTTCCCATTGGGAGCTTTTTCCACTAACGATTTCCTCACCAGAACGTGGCTCAGAGAAGTATGGTTTTTGCCCTGGCTTCTTGCCTGCAGGGGCAGGGCTTGGCTCCCTCGCCTGCCCGCCTGCCCTGCTTCTCCGAGAAAGCTGAGGAGTTTGGGGACCCTCACGCTGGCAAGTGCAGATACCCAGAGATGTGCTTCCCCTGGGAAAAATAGTTTTTGCTTCTTACAATTATTGTATGATTTATTTAAGCTGAGATTCATATGTTAAATGTGGCATCCACTGGCCACCAGAACTAAAACAAATATTTGGAATGATTTTCTAGAAAAGAAGATGCGGGCAGAAATACTGACTGAGACCATTAGGTGCACTATCTGCTCAGCACTGAGATTCAGTTCAGATGTGACCTCCTCCAAAGGCCTTTGCCTGACTACCTGTCCTATATTGTCCTGCCACCCTGTCACCACCCTCCTCTCCCCCACTGGGCTCTTTCTTCCTCACCTTGCCCATCATTGTCTGAAATGCTTGCATTTATGTTACGAGGATTCCGTGGTTATCATTCCCACTAGGTTGTAAACCCATGGGGCGAGTGCTCCACCTGCTTCATTCACTCTTTTGTGTCCGAGATGACTCAGTGTGTGGTTCATAGTAGGTCCCAATTAGTGCCTGTTGGATTTTCACATATTTTGTCTCTATACCTATAAACTGAACTCAGGTGCTGGGTATGTGACAGTGTCAGATGTCTTATTCAGCATTTATCCTGTTTAAGTATCCATCATCAATTTGCTCTTATTTATTTAGTCATGTATTTGTTCAGTGAAATGTTGACACGTGCAGCCACACTTTCTGCTAAAGCCTCTGTAACAGTTACCTTGTAGCTCACAATTACACTTTTTGAGAGCACAGTGTGGGATAGTCAGAGAGAACCAGGTGGGGGGCTTTCTGGCTCCTCAGGCTAAGTTATAGGGCAAATGCAATTTCTGAGCCTAACCTCTCACTGCATTGGAGAATAAACTGGATGTACTCAATGAAAGCGCCCTCTCTCCTGCCCCCATCACCATGACTGACCGAGATCACTGTTCCTTACGGTTTATGGCACTTCCATTCATTATCTGCTTCACCATTTTACAGAAGTGGAAATCGGGGGTCTGAGCGATCCAGCAGTTTAAACATCCAGCTGGTCAGCGAGGGGAGAAACTTCAATGAAGAAGCATTTTCTCTGATTCAATATGGATGGATTTTGCTGGTAGATCTCAGTGTGGCCTTTGTTGACACAGCCAAAGAAGAGGGCTCTGATATCCTCTCTCTGGCCTGTTATTTAGGGACGAACAAGGCAGAGTGGCCATCGCCAACAGGGAGGATTCAGAGTTGGAAATGACTTTCCAGATCATCTAGCCCCTAGATAAGGGCCCAAGGTCAGGAGAGGTGAAATAATTTGCTCAATATCATATAATCAATCAGTGTCAAAGTCAAGGTTACCCTCCCCCCTTTTCACCCTTTTCAGCCCTCTCTGTTTCACCCTCAGCCTCCAGTTGGCTCAGATGCAACTCTTGACTGAAGCTAGTGTAACTGGTAACATGACCAGTGGGGTGAGACTGTCCATAGACGTTCACACAAACATTTATTTCTTGGTTGTTTATGCTGTAGGAAACCTTACTCCCTTGGGCTGAAAGGATCTGCCTGGTGTTCAAAGCACGCCCCCCTCCCCCGCCCCCACCCCGAGCCACTCCACCTTATTGGCCCCATTGGTTCCCTTCACTCCTCCCTTCTCTGGATTTCACTTCATTGTGGTCATTCACTCCCCATTGCTCTCCTCTCCTCCAGAATGTCCCTTCCCATAAGCTGTAGTGCAGGCCGCGCTTTAAGCACAGACTAGGGCACCAACACTTCAGCTCCCTCTGACCTTTCTCCCCAAATTTCTATAGGAATTAGATTTACATTACCCAATCCTTACTTAGAGATGTAGCCTCTCAGGCTGTTTTCTGTTATTTAACACGAGGCCGTCTTATCTCCCCAGCCAGATTATGAGCCCAGATCATGTAACAGCCTGGTCCCTAATAAGTACATATCAACTGACTGGTTAAAACAGAGATTTTTGTCTGTTAATTTTTTTATAACAGATCACAAAATATTAATATGGCTTTTTGCAATGCAAGTGATATAAATTGGTTGCAGGTTAGCTTCATGTTCTGGTGTCCTCTGGCTTCTAGGTGTCATGCCTCCTTTTAGCCTCTGCTTTTTCTGAAAGGAAGTTGCCTCTAAGGTCCCAGCATCATTTTGATGACTACTGCAATAGTCCTTGATGTCACAAGCCCCTGATTATAATTTTGTTGCTGGAACTAGTCATTGAGAGAAACCACTCGGGCCGGTTGGAAAGCAGCCTTACATTTTTTTCCAAACAAAACCAAACCTGCCTTGACATCAAAGGGGGTGCTGGGGAACATCAGTCTGAAAGGTTTCCGTTTTTATCAACAAGCTTTCCAAACTTCCTCCACTTTCAGCAGTCTGACAATTCCTTTCAAAACACAGATCTGACCCTGCAGAGGCCTTGGGTAGACGGCTGAACATGAAGGCCATAAAAGCAGGGATTTTAACTTCATAGAAATAACAGCTGGTAAGCCTTGAATGGAAAAGGTCTTGGAAGTCCAGGAAAAGAATATGTTCACGACTGTGCACCCCGAGGAACCCTGTTTGGATCACGTCCATCTTCATTTAACTACAAATGTACAAACCCGAAAAGGAAAAAAAAAAAAAAAGTCGACGCCTGGAGTGATGAAGTCTGAAAGGGAGAGAAGAACCAGGGCTGTCTCTGTGTCCCTCACGGCAAGACGTCTTTTCTCTTTCTCTTGCACACCAACTGCTCCTCCTTCTCCTCCCTACCCTGAGTTTGCCCCTGAACAAGTCATTTACAAGAGATGGCTGTCGTGGAGCATAAAGAAATAATTAAAGAAATCTTCAAAAGGCTGGCAGCATAAAAATCTCTGGCTCTGTCGTTTCTCTGTTTCTGCAAGCAGCAATAGATCCATAATTCTCACACTTAATGTAATTCCAAGGCATCTAAAGTGATTTACAGTCGGTTTACTCAATACTTTCAGCTTTATTTAATGTAACAGTTATGGCACATAAAAAGTTTATTGAAAATCCTTTGGGAGTGCGATTGAGTAAGAAAGAGTCGTTGCTAATACCATTACAGGAACAGGAGGAAAGGATCTCAGCCTGTTTTCTCTGTGACCTTTATGGTTCCATGAACAAGGGTTATGGAGGGAAGGACCTCTCGCCCACCTCCCTGCCGTCACTTGCACAGGGCCAGCTATAGAGCTGCCATCTTGGCTGTTTCCAGGCAGCTCTTTTTCAAGCTTGGCTGGCAAGGCGACTTGGATGGTAGACCTCCATTTAGATTGCCCTGGAGTTTCTATTCTTATGCAGAGTCTAGGTTCAGAAGGGCCTGTTAAAGGGAAAAAAGAAAACATCATTTTTTCCCCTCCAATGCTGCCCTGTTCTCTATTTTTAAATGAGCCCCACTTGCCAGTTGGCCTTCTCTGTGGAGTTTAGTTCAGGCCCTGGAATCCCCGCAGCTGTGGAGGTGAGGCAGCGAAACGGGCAAATACTCTCCAGACCTTTTCACGGCAAGGAGATTTGGTTATTGAGATGGAGAGTAAAGCGCTGCTGTTTCATGTGGTCCCCTCTCTGTCTGTGTCAAGAAGGAAATAATCCATTAAAATAGTGTCTTTCACCACTGTCTCAAAATAGTTGACATGTGCCCACATAGCTTCCCATTGGCTGTAAAAGAAAATTGAAATCTAGAAGATAGCTAGGAAGGCGAAGCCAAGGAGCCTGACTCCACGATGTCTGTGAATTCAATGAAAAAGGCTTCTTGTCTCTTGACAAATAATGTCATTTCCTGTGTCTGCTCTACCCTGTGACTGCTTATATTTGGGAATGTGAAGAAGAACCTTGATGACGATAGAGCGGACCTTGGTGCAGGTGAATATTAGCATTTAGTCTTTCCTTTATTTCCTTTCTAAAAGTGCACCTAAGTTCTAGCCATAAGATATTTCTTCATTTCTTTGGTAAAAGTAGTACAATATCCTTAGTTCTCTGTCTGTCTGTCTGTCTGTCTGTCTCACACACATACACACTTCATACTTCACGCTTCTATTAGCTGCCTGGCCCCTGGTTAGCTTTGGAAAATGAGGTGTTCTATATGTGCAGATTTCATGACAACTGAAGTTTTCTCTTTTATGCACAAATTTAAATAACAAAACAAAACATTCTCAATGAATATAATTCCGCATTAAATTACACATTTTTATTTCTGCCTAAACAAAGTACTCTGCACTAAAGATATTTAAAATTTTCCATATTGTCTTAAAATCATTAATAGGACAGTTGTTTTACTGAGTGGTAAAGCAACGATGCTTTCGAGGATCTCTTGAAGCTATTCCTCTCTTCTCTAAATGGCTTTTCTTGCCTTTTGAGTTTCCGTAACTATTTCATACACACACGTTATTTCTCAGTTTCTTACTTTTCTTGTTGTTTTTAATTTTATTTCCTTCCTAACTTTCTAATATCTATTCTGAGTAAGACATCAGGCAATCACATTTCAAACTTGATTTTGTGATATGTATTTTAGTTTTTCAGAGGGATTATTCTACTTGCCTCCTGATTCTTGCTATGCTCCTAACATTTCTTTCTATCAGTTAACTGTTCAGTGTATCTATAATATAAGTGGAGTAATATATTGTATATATGTATATATGGACGTATATGTTTACTCATGCATACGTACACTTGAGAGTTAGTTTAAAAATTAATTAACAAAATTTCTTTCGAAGATTGTTTATGAAAGATACGTTATTTCCTTGCTATCTCCGTTCTGGTAGAGAGGTAAAACATGACTTCGGTTCATACTTAAACTAAAAGATGCTTTGATTTTGGTTCATCCTCGTAAATTCTCAATAATTACTCTACTTCCAGATATGCAATCCATAGGATCTAACTTCATCGTTGACTTCACCTATTTGAAAGCCATTATTGATTGAAAACATTCTCTCCATATATTTCAACAGTCTGACAATTAAGTTCTCTTGTGCACATCTCTTTTGCATTAAAACAGAGGAAAGAAAACAGAACAAAACAATGCAGTTTACCTTCCAGTTAGGAAGCACATGTGGAGGTGGGTGGGCCTTCCCTATGGTTAGTGCACCAGTCCCAGTTCTGGCTGACACTCCTCCCGGACTTGCCATAAGCCTGGTAGAACACTGCACTGTTCTCCAAATCATTTCCTCCTGCCTCTGCATCAGCTTGGTGAACGTATGATGGTATAGCAAGGTTCATCGTAAAGTTCGTATCTTTCTACTCAAGTATCTTCATGCCTGCCTGTTCTCCATGTACTTTAGTCACTGTTGTCAAAAAACCATTTTCCTCACTGGAGAATCTTACATGAATCCAGACAACAGTTGGAGTGACCCGTTGGGATTTAAAGTACTCAGTAGGTTCGAAATTCTGTGGGGTTCATCAGAAAGTGACTTAAAATTGGTCTCTGATAGACACTAGTTCCTGAATGACAAACCGCTTTGCAAAGTGCTTTGCAAATGTACTTAATTTAATCTCTTGCAAACAACTTGTTGGGTAGGTATTATCACATTTTACAGTTGCAGAAACTGATCCTTAGATAAGTGATTCAATCTAAGTTGGAAAGTGGCAGTTGGAAAGTGGCAGGGTTGGGACTTGAAGACAGATACAGTAACTCAAACTTTGAGCTCTTTCAAATCTGGGGAACTCTATTCCCTATAGTTTGCAGAGTAAGGAGTGTCATCCAATCAACTTTGGGCAGCTCTTGGCTGAAGTGGTGAATGTCTAGATTCAATCCCTCTCTACTCTCATATCTCACATTTTATTCCCCGAAAGACCTTGCTCTCAACAAACGCAACTGAAGAGTTATTTAATAATGGATGATGTTGCCAACAGTCCCAAGGATATTTTATTTTAACCAGGAAACTCTTAAAGACCCAAAAGCCATCAAAACTGAAGTAAGTGAAGGCCTAATGGGAGACAGAGTAGAAGAGAAAAGTGGAGAGAAAGCTCTATTAAGTGCCAGTGACAGTTCAGCATCTTGCTAGTGCCAACTTTCTTGTAAGAATAGCTTAGCAGTCACCAACTTACTTGACACAGTCCGTGTGGACCTACAGGGGTCCTTTCTCATCAGGGTAGTTGAATAAGCAGCCACTAGAGGGCAGCAGAGGGCTGGAACCACTGGTTAGAATAGAAAGTAGGTTAATTTCTCAGAAAAGGGAGGAAAGTGTAGTGCAGAGAGACCTAAGGAGATTGCCACAGATAGTGAATACTGTGAAGCTTCTCTCAGGCAGAGCCTTTCCTCAGACCCAATGCATTCAGACTCAGCAGCTGGAAATACTGGCTGCTGACAGCTCACAGCTGCACAGTCACTTAAAATTACTGGGGGCAGCAGGGAACTGCTTGGCCCAAGGTTATGCCTTCGCTAGGGTGGTGGCCAATGATTGGCTAATGGAGGGATAAAATGACCTGGCCCCCTTGCCTCAGTTTGGGACAACTCTCAAGGGCCATCTAAGATCCAAAGCTCTAGGACTGGCTGAAGCCTTAACTGCGGACCAGATTTTCCCTCTCTCCAAGTCTGTCTTCCTTGCTTCCTCACAGGGTTGTGTCCAGAGATGACCACCTAATAAACACACAGTTTCAGAGACAGTGTCCAGAGAGCCCCACTTCTCAGAGTTAGTCTCTGGGGAACCCTATCTACAACGCTCAACTACTTGGTATAGAGAAGGCTGACAGCTCACCCAGAAGAGTAAGGGAGGCAGTGGACCAGCATTCAGCCTGGAGCACTCATGAAACACAGGCAAGGGTTCAAGGTCAGAGTTGGAGGCCGATACAGGAAGAGAGATACCAGGCTGGGATTACTTAGCAACTGGCTTACAGCTGGAATCCAGTCCAATGTCCAACAGAACCAGGGCCACAAAACCTAGAACTAAGAGGAGCAGAGTGGGCCAAGGAAGGAAGTAAAATTGCTTAAGTAACACTTTAACAGATTTTTTTTTTTTTTTGCCAGAGCAGATGTGAGAGTTAAAGGTCTTTTCCTCTACTCTCCTTTCCATTTACAGCTCCTAACTCTGAGCAACTGGCAGCACCTACTGCCTTAGGGCCCCATCTAGGCACTGTGAGTACCTGTGAAGACTGGGGTTGCACTCACCACTACTGGGGCGATCACCAGACCCCTAAGCTAGGATCACACCACACATTCAGACATGGTCAGAAACACCATTTCCTATGAAAATCTGGCCAGAGGAGATCAGCAGAAAAAAAGAGATGCATTGCTTTTAGTCCCACTCTCCAATTTCCCTGAAATTCTTTTTAAACCTGGGGCATATAGGCCATTGCCTGTTTTCAAGTCCGCAGCTGGATTGTTCTGCTGAAATAATAAAGGGGCCATGTCTTTCCTTAGCTTCAGCCTAGCCCCCTCCATCAAGCCTCTCATTGTTAAAGACAGGGACTCCTACGATCGCGGGCAGCAAACCCAGCCATGTGCAGCAGGTACTGGAGTCTGGGGCCTCCGCAGGGAGATGACGGAATGGCCTATGGATTAATGTACTATTATTACATTACTCTTTAAGCTTCAAAGGTCTGCCAGGAGGGCTAAGCTCACTATCTATTCCATGACATTTTAAGAACAAATAATACATTAATATATTTAATTTGAGAATAAACACATACATTACAGGCAGGGGATTTTGTCTATGCTGATAAGGCACCAAATGACCTTTCCAGAGCAATCCCAGCACGCAGAGCTGAAAAGGGACGTGTTCCAAAAAACCTTTTGTATCTATGGGCTGTAATATGTGGGCTTTTTAATGCGGGTTTGGCCCGTGCAGAGCTGCAGCTGCCACGTTCTTCGGAGATGGGAGCTTTCGCTATAATTACCCCTTCGACACTAATCCGCAGGAACACTAAATCTTGTTGCCTCAAATTAGTTAATCAATTAAGTGTCAAACCACAAAATGTTGGAGATTTTGGTTTGTATTTATTATCTTGGCAGGCACTTCCTCCCTCAGCCCCTTGGCTTCTTCTCTCTTCCCCTTGCAGGGGAGCTGGCTTTTAAAAATGACCAGTCACTCATTGTTTATTTCTGGCCTATTAGCAAAACAGTTGAAGTTACATAAGCCTGGTGCCCAGGACTGGAGCAGCCCTAAGATTGACGGCTTGGATAGCGTTCAGGCAAAGTTGGGTATTTGTATAATGCCTTTCCTGGGCTTAACTTAGAACAGCACATAGCTGATGAGCCAGCATCTTCCACTGTGTTTGCTAAGGTCAGCCATTTTGGAGCCTACATTAATTGATTGAAAGCCTCGTTTATTGTTACGTCATTCTCATGAGCAAGGGCGAGGCAGCAGTGTTTCTAGAGTTCTCTGGTCAGAATCTCTATTTTCTCCAGGGCCCCCGGCTTCGCCACGCTGTGTCTGGACTTGCTGCAGCTGTGAGCTCCAGGGGGACTAGGAAGTGGCTGAGCAAGCTGCCCCTGGGGCCATGCCCAGCACTCCGGATCTAAGCTGGTTCAATTGACGTGACCCCAAAAACATATTGCTTTCACACACTCTCACCATCTGTTTCAGTTGAGCCACATAAATGAGATCACCCTCAAATCTCAGATAGGGACAACCAAAATAACAAGATTAATTCTACTTGGTGATGAAAAACCCAAGGTAAGATAGGTCCCAGTATTTCAGGAGTATGAGATTTATGCACTTAACAATGAAAAAGAGTTACACAGGGCAATTACTGAGCTGTGCACTATACACGTATGAGTTCACGTTTGAGGTTATCAGTGTGGTCATCACTATAACATCTCTCGCCCTGAGACAAGATGCCTTTTTTAGCTTGATACCTGGATAGATAAGCTGTTCCCATGGTTCCAAAGAGTAGTGTGTAGATTGGAGCCTGTCCACAGTGAATTATTCTTTTTCGGGGAGTTAAAATGTCCTTTCTTTGTGATGTAATAGTGATGGTTGATGGTATTTTTTTTAATGCTCATATTTGCCAAATACAAAGTTGACAGTCCTATGTTAGCTGCAGATTTTGTTTCATATTTTTATTTTAAAATTTTACTGCTTCATGAAATCCAAACTCTGAATCTGAAAATCTAAAGCACCTAAGTCTGTCTTAATCTAATTTATTACTCCCCTATTATAGCTGGGGAAATTAAAAGGAGAAGCAAGCACGTATTTGCCAAGTGCCCATTGCAAACTCTCTTTGATCCTGTGCCCCTCAAGTCCCCACAGAGTTGAGGAAAGTTAAGACTTCATTTTAATGGCACCTCAGTCTGGACAGCACTGTGTATTCCAGGCTATGGGCCTGAACTGAAAATTCCAATGGATACACTGAAGGAATTATAGAAATTTTCCATCTAGAGGATATCTTGGGCACTACTGAGTCCAACTCCTTAGATTTGGAGCTGAGGAAACTGAGGCTCAGGAAAGGGAAGGGACTTCCCCAGGAGCAACGGCCACTCGCTCTGACTTGGGTTCAACATCTGTCATCAAAGGCATCGCCCTCTCTAGCAGCCATACTGGGTCCTGGATTGTGGACTCTTGGGACTGCTCTCCTCTCGGACCCTGCACTTTGTCACTGATCCTGTGATCAAATGCAGGCGATCCCCAAACAGCCCCTTTGAGGTCCTCCCCGGTACGAGTTAGACAATTCCTGAGGACTTAGGTTAGTACTTGTTATTGCAAAGGTCTGGGTCTGAGAGATCTGTATTTGAATTTTACAGCTTGGACAAGTGACTAAATCTCTGTATAGTCACACATCCTTGAAATATGGATACAAAACTTACCTGACAAGCCATTTTCAAGATCCCATTCACATGATAACAGATGAAGAACACCTAAAGCAGAGCAGGTATGAAAAGTAGAAATTCATTTCCCCAACTTCTTTTAGCCCATACTATTCTTCATTAGGCTGAGAAACTAGTGGTGGAGAGAGCGCACAGCTAACACTTTACGTGTTTTCGTGAGAACCTCACAGCTTCCCCATGAGTTAACCGACCACATTACCTGGATGCCCTAAAGTAGTTTGATAGTTTAAATAATAATGGAAAAACCAAAGCAAGATGGACAACATGCTTCAATGTCGCCAAACATTGAGTTGTCTAATTCTTATCTTACCTGGGTTTTAACTAAGCCTTAAGTAAGTCTTTTTAGAGCGGGCTGAAAAATTCCCTCTGATTTCCTAAGCAGCTCATTAGCTTCCATGCAGCTTTGTAATTCAAGCATCACTCTGTCTCTGCCAACATGAACGGAGCAGGCAAGGGCCCTGTGAATGCCATATGTGTCCACAAGCCTAGAGGACAGTGACTAGGCTAGTTAAGTCAAGGCCCCTTGGCCAGCCCAGTCTTATATGTCTGCCCATTTTAAATTCAGCCTTCCGTTTTTTCCTTAATTCTTTAGATGCTTCCATTTACATTTTCCCTTAACACATATAAAACAATGTGAAAAAAATTCCTCTAACCAGTGTGCCTCTCCTCCCATGGGGCTTAGGTGGGTGAGTCACTGCACTATTTCCTTGACTCTCTGCCTGCCTGCAAGACACACTGCTCAGGCAGGGCTTTTGTTTCCTCAGGTTATGATTTACACGGGTGGACCTGGGCAGGGAAGAGTCGAGTATCAATTTCACTGGGTTACCGTGTTAAATGACCGATGCATGGATGGTTATTGCTGCCTCGGGAGCAAATGAAAGCCCTTCTCCTCCCTGACACCACCGTCCCCCCTCTGCTGATGATCAGTTAAAAATGTAAATAAAAAGACTGCACTTTGGAGAGAGTCAGCTCAGGAGGGGGCGGAAAAATTGCAAAAGCGAAGTTTATTGATCCCCTGGTCAAGATTGATGGCACAATAAGAGCAGGAGGCGAAGAGTGATTTTGCTTTTGAAAACGTTGATGAATAAGCACTCAGGAGCAACGAATAGCTGGGCTCACCAAGTGATGGACGGTGCTGGGAGAACAAGATGCATTTTTATAAATGGGCGAAAGGAGAGGGGGACTTATTAAAAAAATGAATGACCACATGTGGCAGGGATATGCCAGTAGGGAGAAGAAAGCCATTGATTTATGTGTACTACTGGCATTTGAAAATTCAATAATAACATTGACAAATGAGAGGCAAACCTGGCCACAGGACAGCACCGAGCTTGGAATGGAGAGAGAAAATGCCAAGGTCAGAGAGAAGGGACAGAAAAACATGCTTATGTTGGAAAGCTTTTACATTAACTCATCTACACAAAGGCATTAAGAAAAATCCCTCCACTATCAGGGCAGGCGGTTGGGCAAGGGCGAGCTGGACGGTGAAACCACCGTGCCAGCTCTCCTCCTGCTGCCGTGAGAAGAAGGCCTCTCGCTGGCCATCGGGCCACCTAGCCCTACTACCAGCGTTGAAGTAAAAGTACCCTCACAATTGGGGGAATTTTCCCGTCGACATTCACAGTCTCTCCTGAGCTCTTCCTTCCTGGGCTCTGTTGTCATCACTTTATCTGTGCTGTCTTCATGACCATTGTTTTTGTTCATCACGATTTGTGGGCATGTTGTCCCTCTGCTTGTGGATCCCACGCTTCCTGAGGGCAGGCCTTTGTCTGATGTCTCAGTAACTTTCCCAAGGTCTTGTAAATGAGCTAGCGATGGAAATGTGCCATTTCGTTTTTGTTCGTTTGCTATTAAAGTATAATTGGTGACCATTTCTTTGACTTGAGCAGACTCAGTGATTCCAGCCTCTTCCACTTTCTCCACTCCCTACTCAATTCTAAGGTTTTTTGCTGAAAAATCTTTCCCTCTGATCTCATTCGTCCATCTGTTGATCACAGCCCTCTGAAAAAGCTGGCCTTTGACTTGTGACCTGCACCTGCCTTGTGGTTCTGATGGAAGCTGCACCTACTTCTCTGGCTTTAACAACCGGCTTTCTGACAATGCCACAAGCTGATAATGTGATTCTGTGATCTTAACATTTCAGCCACTTAATACATTCACTTTTCTTTTTTTTCTTGGCTCTGCCTTAAATGACAGTGGAGTGTGAGGGGCAAGTTCTCCCAGGAGAGGGCTGCCTGCCTGTCAGTGCGCTCTCTTTGTTCATCCCCCACTCTTGCTGCTCTTCCCCCGTGGCCCAGGCTGGCTCCTATGACGTCTTTTCCAAATGCTACAAGGTGAGAGGGGACTTGAGCAGAAACATAAATCCTGACTAATATCCTCTGAGAGAAGTCTGGAGCTGCAGCCTCTCCCAGGGACTTATTCATGGGTCTGATCCAAGAGGATGGAATGGCCCCAAGGCTCAGGTGTGTGCACATGACATCTTAGTATTTCCATGATCTCCATAGGTCTCTACCAGTTCACTGATTTTTCAAGTTTAAAAATGTTATTAACTTCTACGATACTGCCATATCTTCTTTTCTTTCCCCTTTTTGCCTTAGGTACCAGTGGCAGGTACAGGTAATGGAGAGAGAGGGCATGGAGCTAAGGGCTGAGATGATATAATAGACAGATTTTGTCAGCCTCCTTGTGGCTTTCCGACCTACAGTCTGAGAAGGCTCTTATACATCTGCTCTTATTGATCTAACGACCACAAGCATAGCTATAGATTCACCTGTTTGTTACTTATTCTTTGAGAAAACTCATGCTAAGTACCTTGGATGAGCCACTTAGCTAGGTCAATGAATGCAATAGGGATCCTGTGCCCTCAGATTCTCTAAGTGGGGGCTGCGGGACTAGAGAATGATTCACAAATAAGCAATTGACTGCATGTCACTGACGTATCCCACAGGGCCTAGAACAGAATTGGCACCTGGTAGTCACTCAACAAGTATTTGTTGAATGAATGAATAAATACAATGCGTCATTAAGTGAGGTAACAGAAAAACAGAAATATGCGCTGGGAGTATGGAATCTTAATTTTGCTTCTGAGAATTAAGAAAGGCTCCACAGGGCCAATGGCACTTGAATTTTGCCTCAAAGCATGAATAAGAATTCAGTGGATGAAACAAGATCCCTCTGATTAAAGGGAAGGATGGAGTGGAAGGGTGATATTGGAGTCAGAGATACCAATTGGTAGAGAGTTGAGATAGTTTAGGGGAGAGAAAATGAGCAACTAAACTCAGAAAAGGAACAATCATTGACATTGTGAGAACTTACTATGTCTTAATTGTTTTACGGTGACAGCGTGTACTTTCGACAACACTCTCATTTGATCTTCACAACATTATTTTTACAGACAAGGGCACTAGGCTTGGAAAGAGTAAGCTACCTCCCGTGGTTATACAGATAATGAACCAGGATCAGATGTCAGGCTGACCGGAAGTCTATGCTGTAAAACACTAGACTATGGGAAGTTTCCACAAAACTGGATTCTTGAGAAGATGCTAACTCAGTAGCTGGCAAACTGTTCAGCGCATGGTAGTCACTCAGTCAGCATTTGCCAAATGGGCAAGTAGTGCTTAGTTACATGGGTCTTGGAGACTGAAAGGCTGGATTATGCTATTTTTCTTGAGCTACACTCCCAAGAAGGAAGTAAGAGAAGTTTGCGGATAATCTTTCTGGGCATTAAAATGAGTGTGAACCCTACATGAGTTGACTATAATCACAGAAAATAATCCTATGTCACAAAATATTGGAGCTGGATAGTACCTCAGGTAGACGCCTAAGGGGTTTTCAAAGTTGTTTCTGTGTCACCAGGGAAACCCCTTTCACCAAATGTACTCTACAGCTTACCCAGTGTGATGAACAGACGTGAGTAGGGCTGCTCTGTCTCGATCGAGGGGGTAGAGGTGGCTGGAAGGTTCCAAGCCCACCACTCAGCCTCCTCACAAACCCATGGTAGATGTTGACGCATCTCAACAGAATCTTAGGGCAACACAGACATATTCTGAAACCCTTGATTGAGGTTAAGCCCTGAGGGGAAATTGAGATTTGAAAAGGGGAAATGACTTGTGGGCAGCACACAGCTGGTAATGCAACACCTGGATTCAGATACAGATCTTTGGCGTCATGGATCATAATCATTTTAGGCAAATTAAATAAAGACACAGGACAATGCACCATTGAGCAGTTTCCTGGGATTTGATGTTGGCTCGGGAAATATTAGTGAGAAAGATCTCTTAAAGATTCCAGTTGTTTTTCTGCATTTGTGTTCCAGCTTTCACAGTAGGGCACTGGGCAGGTGTCTGCTTACAATTGAGGTGCGGTAACTCTCCTGGCAGGTGTCAAGGAACACTGAGCAAGACTCTTTAAGGGCAAGAAGCATCTCATTCATCTTTACACTCCCTCCAGCCTAGTACATTGCTAAGAGTTAAAGCTTGTATTTGTTGACTGAATAATAAAAGTTCATTTTCCTTTAAAGCATTGTTTGCCATGAGGCTCCCATCTGTTTTGCTCTGATGAATCTTCCAATTTTAGGTTTTTAAAAAATTTTTTAACAAGTCTTTTTTACTGGTCTGTTTTCTGCAGGAGTAGATTCAAGGTAAGAATGCTATTTCTCTAATGAAGATATTAATAGTGAAAGTTTCCCACCAATCCTATTTATTCTAAGGGACAGAGCAGGCCACTGGCCCTCAGCAGTCTCTGGCCATGGGCTTTACTCTCCTTGGATGCCTCGATATTTTAGCCCAAGGTGGGCCTTGCCAGCCTGGACAGAGGGAAGGAAAGTGAGCTTCCAGTTTCCTGAGAACATGTAAAGTGGGAATGAGGCAGGGGGAGGGGGCAGAAGCCGTTTATGGGAAGCAGTCCTGAGTGGGCCAGAGAGGCTGGTATGATGTGAATCTATATGCAAAGTATTTTGAGGCAAATTGCCTTGCCTACCCACAGAGTAATGGGAAATCTTTTCACCTAGAAGCACATCATTTCTCCCTCCAGGCCCACTCTGTGACCTAAGCGCTAAGCGGCCTCAAGCACATCTCTGAGCCTGAGTATTCTTGTCTGGACAGTGAGGATAATCCTCGCCTCACAAAAATGTTGAAGGGATTATATATCTTAAATGACTATGAAATACTGTGTTATAATGTGCCATATAAATGAAAAAAAAAAAAATTTCTAAAGTGGTCGCGGCAAAGAAGAGGTTTCCCTGTTGCCATCTTACCACGTGAGAAAAACCTAGGAGCCACAGAGAAATTTTAGATCCAGTGATGTCCCATTCTTGCAGCCATGGTGGCTTGCTTTCCTCATTAGGACATTCACAGAGTAGAACCAACAGAGTTGTCTGGCTCGGGGGGCCTGGGTTCTTGATGGTGGGAACGGGTTTTGAGGGCAGGGAGGAGGACTAAAACGACAGGCGGATGCTTGCTCAGTTTGTTTTGCATCTGTTGTTTATGAGTGGACGGTTGGGGCTTCTCATTCCATATTGCATGAGTCATCAAGTGGGAAATGTGCATAGTCCCTGTCCCCATCTACACAAAGCCTTCCCTCTTTCCTGAGGTGCGGGGTCATGGTTAGATGTGGTAGGTAGGGAGTCTGGTTTAACTTAGTTCATTTCTGGTCTAATCACTTTTTTGGCAGAGGATCTGTTATTTGTCATTCACAGTCTTCCCACTCAGAGCTGCTGCAGTTCCTGGATTCTGTCAGAATCAAGGAAGTGGTGGGACAAAGACAGACTGCCAGACAGACAGACAGATCAAGGTTGCAAAATTCTGGTTAAGCAAGTCTGAGAAAAAATACATCTCCCTTTACTGCTTGGGGAAGTCGCTATGACAATGAGCTTATGTGTGTATTAGTGAATATGAAAATGGGGTCACAGTGATACGTGTGTTTCACTGTATGATTTCTGAAGTCAATGGCAAGAGAATCATAAATTCATGCTGTCTACTCCCCTCTGCTAGGCCAAGAATATAGAGGCAGAGCCAATAACACTGAGAATATCACAACCATGGATGAAGCTGTTTCCTGATGCCTTGTTTGCCAGTCTTTCTTCACTACTTGTCACGATCTTGATGCCAATAGTAGGTCGAGATATAAAGTTTGAGGGATGGATAGATAAGCATTGCTCATTTTCCTGTACATACCATAAAATACCAACTTCAGACATCAAGTGAAATAAAAAGAAAGAAAACTCTATAAGATCTTATATCATGTGATATAAAATGTTTATCAATTGGGAAATAAATGGCATTTTTTTTTTTTTTTTGGTTGGCAGTCGTAAGCTGTAGGAAATCAGAAACCTAGCAAGAAATTCCATTTGATAAAAACATACTCTTTCTTCCCAAAGGCTGGATAAAATATATCGGCAACTTGATGGAGGAGGAAAGAGGATAGAGAAAAAACAGAAAACATTAATAAAATATTTTATCTCAGGTTTAGCTCTTGGCTTCAGCTCATGGCATGTAAAGTCCTGGTTCCACTACTTACTTCCCATATGTCCCAGGGCAAGGTACTTAGCCTCTGTCTTTCCCCGTTTCCTCATCAGTAAAATGAATACAAGAGTAAAAATCATTGTCTTGATGTTAGGAAGGTTAAATGAGTGAATTCATATAAATTACATAGAACAACGCTTGACTCATTGTAAACATTCAACCAATGGGAGTTATCGATGTTATTCTCATGGCATATACCACTTGACTGTGAGCCCCATGATGGCAGGGGCATGACTGTCTGACTCACAATCCTAACCTCATCGTCAGCACAGAGCTTGATGATTTATGGACCCCAAATAAAATTTGTTGACTGAACAGTGGGTAGAGTTTGGCTCCATAGAGGTCGTCCAAATTATTGAGTTCATAAAGCATTGTAAGGCATAATTTGGGATTGTGAGGATCGAGTCAGACCTTTTTATGCTTATGGCAGCTTCCATACTTCAGCAATGACAGAATATACACAGAGGCTCTGGTGTTGTGAGTCTGAGGGTCAGGCCGAGCAGGCCAATAACCTGGTTTTCAGCAGGGCAGCATCTAAAAGCTAGTGAACTGTAGAATTGTCTGCAGCCCACTGGGGAGTAAGGGAGTTCAGACAAAAGCTAACGGTGGCATCAAGGGTCCACAATGCATACCCATGAGAACCATCTCCTCCTCCAAAACTTTAGCTTGCAGTATTTCTAGTCATGTTGTTTTGGTGAGGGCCACTAGTCAGGGGACAGGGGATGCCATGGGGTTGTAGGGTGATAGGAAATGAAGTGTCTTTTTCTCTGAGGCAGCTGGGCTCATTTTAATGGGCAAGGTCAGCAATGAAATGACCAGGAAGAGAAATTGCTGCCATTATGTGTCAGTTGCAATCTTATATCAATTATTCCTTGTACCATTCCCTTTGCCACGGGCTGAAGCAAACATGGCCCTAATCAGTTTTACATCTCCGTTTAATTTTATTGGAAAGAAGAGCTGGCAATGCATCACAGAGGCCGGGTGTGACACGAAAGGTGACCCCCCGCCAACTTAATGGCACAATACATAACCCTTAATGAAGTCGCTATCTTGTCCCTTTTTTGCTGTCTCAGCCCCGTGATTTATGACGGCATCATTTTGCTTTGCCCTCTTTTCATTTCAGCTTTGACAAAGTGGATGAAACAATTATCTTCGTTATCGGCCGGAGCAGCAGAAATGTGAGAGCTGGATTTCTGCAGGTGGAAGGCCTTGGCTGGGGATCAAAACCAATGGTGAAATGTGCTTAGAAATTTTTTTTGTCCTCTCCTCTTCTTCCTGTGAGTATGGGCTCCTGAAGATGGATTGTATATCCCATTGAACAGTGTGAGCCCTATATCATTGTGGCAAGAAGTAATTTCAGGAGGAGGGGAAGCTGCAGATAGAACAGTCTAG
Source organism: Pteropus medius (assembly GCF_902729225.1). NCBI lineage: Eukaryota > Metazoa > Chordata > Mammalia > Chiroptera > Pteropodidae > Pteropus > Pteropus medius. Next base: position 27,196,388 of record NW_024354502.1, on the reverse strand, counting down.
GATTTTGCACTTTGTTCTCTTTGAGATCCTTATATTTGTTTTTCCATGCACGCCCAGGCCAAGTTCTCTGTATCATACCTTCATCTTACATCCACCAGCATGAATGGAACATGAATTTTTCTGTTATAAATGATACCTTGAATTTATTTAGTAGAATTAAAGGTTACTTGTTCATTCATTACTCAATCAACATCTTTTGGATGTCTTCTAGGTGATAAATAAAATTAGGTGCTGTGGAAATTAAGAGAAGGAATAGTTATAGTTATGGGTTTTATTCTTGAGAAATGGTATATTCTACCAAAAGAAATAAGACATGAATATAAGTGAATGTAATTTAAAGTAGAAATGGATTCATATATCAAGGGCTGTGGGCAGAGTCCCTGTGGTTGTTCAGAGGAGGAGGTTTTTCCAAAATGGAAGAGCTAGACCTTAAAAGGGAGGGAACAAATATTTGAACAAATAAAAGTGAAATGCATTGTATCTATCATTTTATAGACAATACAGATGGGTAGCTATGTAGATAAACAGGCCAGACCTTGGTAGCAGTTTCATATCACTCTGCCGAAGTGATATAGGGGTTGGGGAAAACAGATAGGATATGCTTTAGAATATGCTTTTGGTCAGGACAATGGCGAGTCAATATTCCAGTCTGTGCCTCTTGATGTCCAACTGGAGGTGAGAATGAAGTTAGTGAAGGAGGAGGTGACCACAGAGGCTGTGTTTTCAGTTGTTTAGCTCAGCTCGTTGTCTTCCCTGCCCTCCATCTCGCTTCATGGGCAGGACGCCCATGATAGGGACTTAGACTGGTGATGTCATTTGGTTGTACGTATATAAATGCACACTGTCATCGACTGAATAACTTTATCTCTGGGCTCCATATTTGTCCAATAAGTAAGCTTGCAAAATCCAGCTCCAAGTATCTTTCTTCCATTGTCTCCGACGCAGGGAGAACTGCGATTCGTTTTTACTTATTTACGGGTTCTACACAGTCCAGAAGTAATAGGTTGGATATTCTTTAATCAATGAGACTCTCTTTGTAAATATCTCTCAAGTGAGGCCCATGTTATTAATGGGATTATTTTATGAGAGTTTTTCCACAGCATTTTTCTGAGGTAGATAGAGAGCTGTAATGCCGACTAGGTTAATTGGGGCCTTAAGTAAATCCTCGTATAAATCTGCATGTAAGTAATTAAAAAAATCATGTAAATTGAGATATGTGTATACAGAGAAATTATTTCCAGAAAAGTCAATGTATAATCCATTTAGTCTCTGCCTCCAGTCTCCGCCATTCAGTGTATCGAGAGTGAGGGAGGCAGGGAGGAAAGCAGTACATATCCAGTACTTAAGTTGAAGTTAGTACATAGACACAATGGTTATTTAAGTCTATAGTTAAAAATCAGAGGAAGCAGTGTGAAAGCAACTGTCACACTGTTCCACATGCAACTGAAATATCGATGGTCAGACTGTGAGCACACAGAAGGGAGTTTGAGGGTGGCATTGTTTTAATGCTCTTGTCCCCACATCCAACCATTGGTACAGGTTCTCTCCCACCTCCACCTGCCTAATCTAGTCCCAGCGAGCAAGGCTGCCCTTTCCACAGAGGCATGTTCATCACTGCCTCGACTGTTTAAACCTACAATTTTGTCCCTATGGGTGCTGTGCAGATTGAAGAGATTCAAACAACAAAATCAGCACAAACTCCTAGGAGCTGTTTCTCCTTACATATTCTTGGTGCAGTGTCCAAGAGGAGTCAGAGGTCCTTTTTCACCTGTTCTTCTCTTTTTTTCCTGTGAAGTATGGCGTCGAAGGGCCTCGGTGACCCAGAATACAAGCTTGGCGGTCACATGCAACACCACATGCCCAAGGACCGTCCAGAGACTTCCCCTTAGCAGGCAGTGGAGGTGGTGGGATAATCTCTGGGAAAGAAAACAAGACATTTTTTGGCCGGAGTTGGGGAAAGAGGGAGGCGGGAGAGGGGGAACCCTGCAGTTACTTCCTTCGATCTCAGTAAATTGGAAAGGTCTTTCCCCTGATTCCTGCTGATATTTCCTGATGGAAATTTTTCCCATTGACAGAGTTACAGATGGAGTTTACCGACATGGGACAGCAGACACACTCTGGGATAATGAAAAAATGCCCAAGGTAGCCATATGCTCAGTGGCAGTTTGTTAGAAGGAACTCCAGTTGGGTGAATACATAATAGCATTTTTGGCAGCATTGACTAAGGGAGATCCTCTGTATTTCTATGTCTTTTTGCATTTTTTTGGTTTAATTTGTGCTAATTTTGAAATTATAGTTCTGTTTATTAACATTTTTTTTTTGAGGCGATCTTTCCTCCAATCCTGAGATTCTGAGAGGTCTGAATGACCGGGGGTGAGTCTGAACTCCCGAGAATGAATTCTCTCTCCTGTGGCCTGCCCTTAAAGTCTCATTTATGACCTTCCTTTTCTCGTACTTGAAGAATGCCTTATAATTAACAAAGATGCCATTAACGAAGACAATGATAATTGATATTATTATTATCATAACAGTAACCATTTATTCGACATAGACATTACTATCCTTGTTTCACAATTGTGGAAACCGAAGAGCTGCAAGGATTTTGCCCAGGGCAACGCAATTAGTAATTATCAGATTCAAGATTAACATCCAGGACAGCCCTGTTCAAAGTTTCCAGAATTCCGTGCTTTCCAGAACACCACGTGTCTGTCTATATTGAGGACAGGATTGGATGACAAGAGCAAGTATTTGGTTGTAAAACATGTTACTCAGAGGCAACTGCATTTTAAGTTTAGATTCCTGGTTCGCTTTATAACCCGAGGTTGCCAGGTTGTCAAGATAGTTTTTTGAAATACCTGACTTTTTATTGTCATGTTCCTTTCTGGAACAGGTTTTTTATTTGTTTGTTTGTTTGTTTGTTTTAGTAGTCTAGGCTTAGGTCCTGGAATGTTAAGAGTCATTCACGAAACCGAGCACCCCAAGTGTTCAGGTATAAACTCAACATATAGTTTTGTCCATCCAGTGACCTGACTCTTTTACTTTGAGGCACATGGCAGAAATATCACAATGCAAACACATTGTGGTGTGAGAATTTGTAAGAGAGAAAGAAGCTCAATTAAAGGGAAAATGTTCTGACCTAGAACTAAGCCAGGACCATTTGGAACCTGGCCTGCACTGTGAATAGTTTGCCTCGGGCTTCCTAATGGAGACATAAACTGAAAATATGCGCCGGGCCTGAAAAACGTGCTCTGGATGGAGGCTGGAGGAGCACAGGTGGATCATTTTTCTTCTTTTTCCAGCACTGCAGTCAATACTTCATATGCATCATGCAGGCCACCTTGTGGGCCAATGTGAGCTGGATGGACCACACGGTCAAGGTAAGAAGTACAACCTGTCAGGTTGAAGGTAAGAGGCTCATTTTACAGATGAATTTGCTTCCTTCTTTTGGAGATATTAATAAAAAACATACACTCTCTGGTAAGACTTTATATTCTCGTTTTGCTCTCCCAGTGTTCCAGGTCATTTTCCCCAGGTCTATCTCTCTTCTAGTGAAACTTGGTGTGCTCCTAATTAAGTTAGTTTATCTCATCTCTGAGTAGTAGAAAACATATTTATAAATCTACGTTCTCTGGTCAAGACTTTGATTTCTTAAAGCTTCATTTACCTTTTTCCAAGGTCAGTTGGATATTTTTTCTCTTAGTCACTGATGCAGGTGAGTGGCCGAGTTGGGGAGTGGGGTGGCGAAGAGGGAAGACAGATGCACTTGGTGGAACACGAAGGACAGTCAAAGTGTGCCTTGCGAAGGGGGCTCCTATCTGATCAGGGCATCCGAAGGGAGTCTGTGTCCTGGGGGAAGTGGCGTAAGTCGCAGCTCTGGCCCACGGCCTGCCCAGATGCTCACTGCTGGAGAGGGATTACCGGACTGCATTATGAGACCTCTGGCAGCCACACCCTTATCATCTCAAGAAATTACAGCTCTGGCCACCTTCAAAATAGTTAGAACGAGTACGTGACAGGGAGCCTCGTTCTCTCTGTTCTGCCTGATTTTCCTGCCCCTCCGCCAGCAAACCTATTTCATGCCTAGATGCCTGGTTTGCTTTGTGGGTAAGTGCACCAGCGACGTTTTATCACCGCTTCATCCTCTGCTTCTACTTTTACTGAACATGATTCCATTCATTTGCTTCCTTCAGGGGCAGAGATTAAGGAGAATGTTGAGCCTTCACGTTGGCCCATCACTCCAAAGCCTGTACCAGGTTATTTTTGCTGTAATTGCCCAGAACCTGCCTCTCAGGCTCTGATTTGGGGCCAGTCCTTCTCCCTGCAACTTATTTTTTTTTCTACAAGAACTCATGCCAGAGCTTACCTCTGGTAAAGGATTTGTCCTCAGAGCAGGCAGCAAATCTGTTCCCTTGGCAGAAGGTAGAAGCCATACCTTGTGACATTCTCCTGATAACCCAGCCAGGCCACAGGGCCGCCAGTATTTCTGCAGGGGGTGGGCATTGCATATGTAAACAGAAATTGCTCCCCTGTAGGAAGCAGTTTCCACTGACATAGTTTGTCACCTCTGAGAAGTGCAAGCAGGATGACAGGTTTGGTTCTGGTGGGAGGGCAGAAGGGAGAATTAGATGGTGCTGTTTTCTTTTATTTTCAAAAAGAGGAAGCCAAGACACAGAAAGGCCAAAGGAACCTCTGAAAGGCACGAGTGGGGCCCGTGGAACATGAGGCCTCAGAGCCTCTCTCACCCTCTCCATATGCTGAGGTGCTTCCACCAGGTGGCATACCTGTGATTCATCAGGAAATCCCAAATCCAAGCTACAGATTGGGGAACTCTGACATCTTCTAATTAGGTAAACACATTAGTGTCATGTTCAAACAAATAACAAATTAGTGCCCGGCTGGACGAGGCAACAGGAGCCAGCAGGGCTGCTGATCCGTGGGGAGTCGGCATCACTGGGAGCTGCGGTCAGCTCCTGGGCCAGTCGAGCAGCCTGGCTTCCTCTTCCAGGAGCCCTCCGGGTACTCACAGACCATGACTTTCTCAGCCGAGGAGTATGCCTGGATGATGGGAAGACACTCACTGTTGATTATTTTTTGGGCAATGATATTTTTGCACCTGTGACTTCAGGGTTGATTGGGGTGGGCCTGTGTCCTGTGTCTCAAGGGCTGGGCTGTGGAGACAGGCACAGACACCACCTGAGCTCTTACTTTTCTTATGAGGTGGAGCTTGAGGCAAAGCCAAGTTCTTTCTTGGTTTACCCTCTGACCCCAGCACAGAGCCTTTCATGCTAGCCTCCAGGGGTTAATTGCTCAGAGATGCAACAGAAAATCTACAAGATGGCTTGCAGCTTGCATAAGCTTTGGCTACAAGATTGCTTCCTTCCTTTCCCCATTCCAGCATAGGAATCTGTTGGGCTCTGTGGGCCCCACACTCTAGGTTCTGTACCTTCAAGGAAAGGTAAAAGAAGGAAAGTAAGGATAGATATGGTGTTCCTTTATTGGGTCTTCTGCTACTTGAGAGGTACAGCACATGTAATGGCAGAAAGTAAATGGACCTAGAATAAAATAAGCATTGGTTTGAATCTCAGCTCTAGTACTTAGACACTCCATAATTTAGGCAAGCTACTCAATTTGAATTTTGGTTTACTTATTTATAAAATGATGATAGCGATGTCTACCATGGAGGGTTGTTGTGGCACTAAAAAATAAAAAGCTCTAAGTAAAATATAAATGTGTCCTGCCCATTTTAGGCACCCATGTATTTTACTTGTCCTAGTCTTCCCCCTAGCCTTCCTAACCGGTTAGGTCCCTGGCCTGTTGGAATGGGGGTGGAGGAAGAGGGGGGGTGGGTAGCATAGCAGGAGGTGAGCGGCTGGTAAGTGAGAAGCTTCATCTGTATTTGCAGCCGCTCCCCAGAGCTAGTCTCAGCTCCACCTCAGATCATCACGCATTAGATTCTCATTGGAGCACAGGTCTTTGTCGCCCAAAGGTTTGGGGAATACCACAGTAAAAAGACAAACAACAATGGCAAATAAGCATATGAAAAGATACTCGACATTATACATCATTAGAGAATTGCAAATTACAACAACAATGTGATCCTACTGCACACCTATTAGAATGGCTAAAATCCAAACCACTGACAACGCCAAATGCTGGCAAGGATGTGGGACAACAGAAACTCTCATTCATTGCTGGTGGAAATGCAAAATGGCACAGCCACATTGGAAGAGAGTTTGGCAGTTGCTATAGAATTAAACATACTTTTACCATACGATCCAGCAATCATGTTCCTTGGTATTTACCCAAAGGATCTGAAAACTTATGTCTGCACAAAAACCAGCACAAGGATATTTATAGCAGCTCTATTCAGAATTGCCAAAAATCTGGAAGCAACCAAATTGTCCTTCGATAGGTGAATGGATCAATAAATGTTAGTATATCCAGACAACGAAATATTATTCAATGATAAGAAGAAATGATTGACTAAGCCATGAAAAGGATGGAGGAAACTTAAATGCCTATTACTAAGTGAAAGAAGCTAATCTGAAAAGGCTACATACTGCATGATTCCAATGATATGATATTCTGGAAAAGACAATATGGAGACAATAAAAAGAAGGTTCCTTTGGTGGAATCTTCCGTATTCTACCTTTGCATCCCTCTCTCCCTTTCCCCAAACTTCAGTGGTTGCCAGAGGTTTCGGGAAAGGGAGAGAGGGATGCAAAGGTGGAATACAGAAGATTTTTAGGGCGGGGAAACTATCATGTATGACATCACAACATTCGATATATTTGTCAAAACCCATAGAAGGTACAACACAGAGCGAAACCTAATATAAACTGCCTACTTTATTTAATAGTAATATATCAAAATTGGCTCAGCTATTGTAGGAAAAGTAAGATGTTAATAATAAGGGAAACTTTTTGGGAGAAAGGAAGAAATATATGAGAATTTACTGTACTTTCTGCTCAAATCTTATGTAAACATAAAACTGCTCTAAAATGTCTATTAATTAAAAAATACAAAAAGACCAATAACATGAAAATCAAACCCACCCAGACTCTTGGGCTCTGAAGTGCTGCAAGGCCCTAGCTGGCTCCTCTCAGACGTCAGGACCTGAGAATTGAGGGGACTGGAAAAAGCTGTGAGGTTGGAAAAGGGTTTTGCAAGTGGATTTAGGCTTCAGGTGGGTCTAGGAAATGGCCGGGTTTCTCAAGTTTTGAGGGTCAGATGAACATCTTTTCTTAGCATCTGGCTCCCTTTCTTTTCTCTCTTTTCAGGGTCACACAAATCTTAATTCTGCACAGTGCTCATGTTCCTGAGCACAACTAAGCACGAAATACAGAGAACAGGCATCGGGACAAGCATTTACTGCATGGGTTTGCTGTAGCTCAGATGTGAAGTAACACACGGAAGGTAAAGGAGCATTCACAACCTCGATTGTTAACATAATCTCTCCAATAATTATTATTATTTAAACCTATCTCTCTATAAAAATATATCAAAACAGTGCTATTTGCCATTTTTTATCATGAAAATATGAAACTTGAAGATAGCCAAGATTTGAAATGCCATCTTGACCATACTTTCCTCGGAAGTTTGAGTGTCCTGCGTATACTGCGCTTTCCATATATGGTCACCCTCTGCTTGGATCTGGTGACAAGGATTTTGTTTTTCTTCTTTTTATCTTTGGGCAGCTTTCAAATGAAAACCTTATTTCTTCATAAAATTTTACCATTTTTAACGTAGAGTGTTAACGCTCTCAAAAAGTTGGGTATTTGGAATCCACCTCTTCTCCAGCTGTTAATGTGGCTCAAAGTTTAAATGTGTACATTCAGAGTTCTTCATTATAATTGCTTTATTCCTCCTTTCTGTCCACTTGGCCTCTGCTTCTCTCATCCATTTTCCAACGAGGAAACATTGAGAGACAGTGTCACAGTACTAATTGTCAGCATCTGGCAGCCTTGAATATAAACAATCAGAGGAGTAGAAAGACCAGTTGAGACAAGGACTAAAGAAGGGATTCTGTGACACTGAACCCCATGGAACATTAGGAGCTTCTGGGTCCCCAACCTGAACTTGGTTCTTTAAAAGTGCCCTTCGATTAAAAAACATCTTAATAGAAATCTCATAAATAGAAATCTAAACAACAGCCCCTGGACTAGGTCCATTATTTAATAGGTGACCACAGAGAATTCTTTCTAATTGGGCTTATTTTAGAGCATCATCATTTTAGGCTTTTGGTTCAGGACTATGTTGTCAGAAGTCTAAAGCAGCCATCACTCAAACCTGAGCCAAATAGAATAAAAATAGAGAGAAATAAAGAAATAAAAGTGAGATTCAGCCAAAAATGAGAATAAGAAAAAAAAAATAAAAAAAGAAAGCAAGAAAGGGAGCTCACATTATCAACCAATAAACCCAATAATCCATTAGTGACCAAGGTTGCTGAATAATATAGTACTTTCTCAGTGCCATAATTTATACTGCAGACTAGAGAATAGACACGGTTATTAGAGTGAGGGCTACTGGATGACACATGATGCATGACCGAGCGGCATTGATCTTCACACAACAGGAAGGTGTCTAGACCGGGAGATGTATGGCTATGCGATTCAGAGCAGGGCATATTTCATGTGAGGCCTAATGGAGTAGTGGAGCTGGTGATGGATGGGTTTGCCCAGTTTCAGTAGCAGTGCAGTTATAGCAGTGCTAATGTCTGACCTCTTCTAAACCTCGTGTCCTTCATTCAGTCAGGGTGACCTCATTTAAAAGGACAGAAAATGAGATAGGGAGATGGAAGAGGGAGGGGACAGGAGAGGGCTGAGTGAGGGGTAAGGAAGAGAGGAGGGGAGGGGGCTAGCCAGCGTGAGGCAGGCAGGAGTGGCTGTGTAGGAGGGATTCAGATAAAGGAGGAGGGAAGAAAAAAGGCAGGGCAAGAATTACTTGAAAGTAAACCCCAGCATCCAGGTCCTAAACAATTTGGTGATAAAACAAATGAATAAAAAGATCCTTCGATGCTTCTCTGCTTCTTTTATTCAGTCTCCAGTTCAGCAGCTCTCAGGAGTACATG